>NC_051066.1:96503186-96803186 GCF_004664715.2 Peromyscus leucopus | reverse complement strand
GCAATTAATGTCTATATTAATTAATCAACAAGCTTCTCGAGGCTAGACTGTTATTTGTTAACTTGCTCTGCTGCTGCCTTTTTCTTTTGTTTTAGAGTAAATGGAAACCACCCTTGGGAGCTAGATGCCGGTGTAGCTGTTTTACCACATCAGTGTTTTGCAATGAGTGGGGGAGGAGAGCAGCCAGACATCCTCAGTGTTGGAATCTTGGTCAAAGAAAGATGGAAAGTGGTGAGTGTATAGAATGGAGACAGGAAGGAGGTGGTGGGCGCGGGGACAGGGGACTGGACGGTAATAAGTTTTGGTATTCTGATAAAAGTAGCGTTTTTAAAGGACTAATACCTACGTTTCTTATTTGCCTAATGCAGGTGTTTTGACTTTTATTCCTATGATTAAGTTGTATTTATGCTCTAATTCTTAGGCTTGCTTCATAAGTTCTAAGTTCTCCTGACCTCCTGTAGCTAATATCATAAATAAGTGTTGAGGAAAGAACAGATTATAAAGAATGTGAAAGTACAGTGAAGTCCTGTTCTTTTCTCATGGACAACACTAAGAACACCTCTGGTGGATGGTGGTGGTCACACCTTTAATTCAGCCAGGTGGATCTCTGTGAGTTCCAGGGCAGCCAGGACTACCCAGAGAAACCCTGTCTTTAAAAAAAAGAAAGAAAGAAGGAAAAAAGAAAACTTGTAAGTGTACATAAAATAGACAGATGTGATAAATCACAGCATACTTAGACTCAGTCTATGGTTTCTGGTTAGGATGTTTAACCTTGTTTCTCCTTCTGGAATATTTTGAATAGTTCTTACATCAGTATGTGTCTGTAAAGGATAAGGACTTATTTTTAAAAAGTAATCACTTACAGAAGTTTTTGCTTTTGTTTTATGATACTAGCAATTGAACCAAGGCTTTGTGTATTCTAGAGCCATACCCTTAGAATTTTTTTTTTAATGAATGCTTTTGTGAACTTTCACTAATAGGCCTATAATGTGTTATTATATATCTTTTTATGATATAAGTAGATATTGGTGAGCATTGCCTAGGTCTCTTAATTCATTAGAGATTACAGATTGGTCATATTCATTTATTCTTTCATTTATTAACAAGTATATCTCTAAAGACTTATATCGTTCAGTATTTGATTATTTGGAGATAGAGTTTAATTAAGAAAGCAAAGTAAATGATTATTTTTTCCCTTCATTTCCTAGCATCCTTCAAGTGACCCCCTGAGGTTTTTCCTTTTAGTGTGTGACACTGAGGTGTGAGGGCTTCGGGGGCAGTGTAGTTGGTGGAATGCTTACCTAGCAGTGAGGCCCTGGATTAGATCCCAGTACCACATAATTTAGTGTGGCAAGGTCAGATTCATAGAGTTAGAGGCCAGGCTGTGCTAGGCACCCTTTGTAAGGGGAGGGTAGAGGAAAGGGGTAGGGGACAGAAGAGACAGGGAGAGGGAGGGAGGGAGGAGAGGGAGGGGGAGAGAGAGAGAGAGAGAGAGGAGAGGAGGAGAGAGAGGAGGAGAGAGGGAGGAGGAGAGAGAGGAGAGGGGGGGGGGGGGAGAGAGAGGGGAGAGAGGGAGAGGGAGAATGGTAGAAAAAGAGAAGAAAAATTATGAATTTAGCCCAAAATAATATCTTATGCCTGTAGTCCCAGTACTGAGGAGGCTGAAGCAAGAGAATTATTCATGAGTCTGAGGCTAGCCTGGACTGTTGGTATGTCCCAGCTCAGCCTGGGCTACAGTGTGAAACTGTCTCACAAAAGTATGGAGCAGGTGCTGGAAAGATGGCTCGGGATAGCAGCTCTTGTTGCTCTTGCAGAGGACTCAGGTTCAGTTCCCAGCACCCACATGGCTACACCCAACTCTCTGTAACTCCAGATCCAGAGGATCTGATGCTGTCTGCTATCTTCTGATCTTTGAGGGCATCAGATGCTCACACGGCACACATATTTTCATGCATGGAAAACACCATACACATAAAATATAAACATCTAAAAGCAAATAAAGCAAAATGAGTCAGCCAATAAAGGCATTTGCCTCCTAGTCTGATGACCTGAGCTCCATCCCAGGATCCCACATGGTGAAAGAAAAGAACTGACGGAAGTTGTCTTTTGATTAACACATGCCCACCTAGGCATGCATAGACCATAGTACATGTCTGTATGAACATACAAGGACACACTATAAACATCTGATGTGTTTTAATCCATTGTAGTTATTATCCTTATAGAGTTTCAGATTGTCTTCATCTGATTAAGGGGACACCAGTAGCCAGAGGTTTCTCCAGTCCCACCTGGCCCTGCGGTCTGGATGAATCTCTTCCACCTGAGGGCCTGTAGCCACTTATAAAATAATTATTCAGAGGCTTAATATTAATTACAGATTGTATGGCTCAGGCTTTTTGCTAGCTAATTCTTATAACTTAACTCAACCCATTCCTATTCATTTATGTTTTGCCACGCAACCCAGGCCATACCATTACCAGTCTGCTGACATCTTGTTGCGTCTCTCTCCTTCCGCCTTTCTCTTTCCTGTATCTCTGCTTGGATTTCCTGCCTGCCTCTAAACTGCCTTGCCATAGGCCAAAGCAGCTTATTTATTAACCAATGGGAACAACATATATTCACAGCGTACAGAAAGACATTCCCCAGCAGACACCCATTCAGAAGCCTTCAGAGTTCTTTTGAAATGGTTCTTAGTTACTTTTCTATTAATATGATAAATACAACACCATGACCAAGGCAACTCATAAAAGAAGGCATTTAATGAAGCCTACAGTTTTAGAGGATTAGGATCAGGATGACAAATCAGAATACCTGAGAGCTCACATCTTGGTATGATACAGAAGCAGGAGGCAGAGAAGCACACTGGGAATGGAAGGAGTCTCTTGAAACCTCAGAGCCCACCCCTAGGGACATAGCTCCTTCAACAAACACTTCCACCAACTAGGGACCAGATGTTCAAACCTGGGAGCCTATGGGGGCCATTCTCATTCAGACCATCACATCCCACTCCCTGGTCCCCAAAGGCTTGTAGCCATATCATTATTCTAAAGTACATTTAGTTCAACTTCAAAAGTTGTCATAGTCTCAATACCATTTTAAAATCTGAAGTCCAAGTCTCTTTTGAGACTCAAGGCAATCTCTTAATTATAACATCTTATAAAATCAAAAAGCAAATTATATACTTCGAACATACAGTGACACAGAATATATATTACCATTCCAAAAGCTGAGAGCTCATGGCTTACAAGCAGGAGGCAAAGAGCACACACTGGAAATGATGGGATCCTTTTGAAGCCTTGAAACCTGCCCCTGTGGCACACCTCTTCCAACAAGGCCACACCTCCTAATTCTTCCCAAACATTTCCACCAACTAGAAATCAAGTATTTAAATATATAAGCCTATGGGGGCCATTCTCATTCAAACCACCTCAGGTTCTAATAGGCCTTGAATTTTGTTTTGTTTTATGTCAATGTTCGCTTTTTGAAATAAGATCTCGGGGTTGGGGATTTAGCTTAGTGGTAGAGCACTTGCCTAGCAATCGCAAGGCCCTGGGTTCAATCCTCAGGGGAAAAAAAGAAAGAAAGAAATAAGATCTCATTGTGTAGCCCCCTGGCTTTCCACTGACCCCTGCTGTCTCTGCTGCAGCCGTCCGAATACTGCAGTTAGAGGTGTGCAGCAGTTTGCGAGCAGTCCTCCAGTGCCGGGCATGGAACCCAAGGCCTCTCACTGGCCACGCAAGCCCTCTTTCACTGAGACACTGCTGCCTCTTCCCCCACAGTCTTTTTTTTTGTTGTTGTTTGTTTTTGTTTTTTGAGACAGGGTTTCTCTGTGTAGCTTTGTGCCTTTCCTGGATCTCGCTCTGTAGCCCAGGCTGGCCTCGAATTTACAGAGATCCGCCTGCCTCTGCCTCCTGAGTGCTGGGAATAAAGGCGTGCGCCACCACCACCCGGCTTCCCCCACAGTCTTTGAATGACTTGCTTGTCCTAGAACTTGAATATATCCTCTGACTACTTATTTAAGGACCTATTTTTTGTTTTGAATAATATCTTTATTGTTACTAAGTCTTTTGTCCACTAAAGTTTTGTTATTTTAACAGGTTTTAACTACCTGTTTTACCATTTTTCTAAATTTATTAATAGCATCAAAATTCTTTAAGAAGAAAAAAATCTGTTAGTGACTTTAAATGTTTTTATTACAGTCAGGCATGGTGGTGCATACCTCTAATCCCAGCACTCAGGAGGCAGAAGCAGGTGGATCTCTGTGAGTTCGAGGCCAGCCTGGTCAACAGAGCGAGTTCCAGGACAACCAGGGCTGTTACACAGAGAAAAACCAAAAAAAGTGCTCTGATAAGGATTGATTATTCTTCAGTAAACAAATAAGGTGACAGCTTGGTGAGGTGACACAGGCTGGCAGTATCAGCACTCAGGAGCCTGGGAAGGGGTATTATGAGTTCAAGACCAGCCTGAGCCAGGTGTAGTGGCGCACACCTTTAAACCCATTATTGGGAAGGCAGAGGCAGGTGGATCTCAGTGAGTTAGAGACCAGCTTGGTCTATATAGGGAGCTCCAGGACAGCCAGGGCTATGTAGAGGGACCCTGTCTCAGAAAACAGACAAACAGATCAGTCTGAGCTACACAGTGAGACCCTTTCTTTAAAAGACAAACAAACATAATGATTAGAAATTTAACTCAGGGGCCTGAGAAAGAGTTCAGTAGGTACGGTACTTGCCATAAAGCCTGATGACCTAAGTTCTATTCCTGGTGCTCAGATAGTGGAAGGAGAGAAAAAAGACAGAACAGAACAGAGACGACTCCTCCAGATTGCCCTCTGACCTCCATGTTTCATGGCTTCTGCATGCACACATACACACAAAATAAATTTTTTAAAGAAAGAAATGTAGTTCGGTGGTAGAGTGCTTACTTAGCATTTGTAAGATTCT
Organism: Peromyscus leucopus; assembly: GCF_004664715.2. NCBI lineage: Eukaryota > Metazoa > Chordata > Mammalia > Rodentia > Cricetidae > Peromyscus > Peromyscus leucopus. The sequence continues at coordinate 96,798,246 of NC_051066.1, read as the reverse complement.
GGGTTGAAAACAGGAAGAAAAAAAAGTGGTGAGGAATGGTACACAAGATCTGCCCTGTATGGTTCCCTTGTCCTGACAATTACTGCCACTATATTTATGGAACTTGTTCCCCACATTTGGGAGGAGGATGGCATTTTTGTAAGAATTCTTAATTGTCTTTTGAGACAGGATTTTACTGTGTAGCCCTGACTGTCCTGGAACTTGCTCTGTAGACCAGGCTGTCTTCAAACTCAGAGATCTTGAGTTCTGGAATTCCGTAATTGTTAAGGATGGCATCTTTTGTGCATACATCTATACATACATACAACCCCCCCCCCCTGCTCCCACACACAAAAGGCTGGTGTTTTAATCATTTATGGTTATATAACAAACTATATTAAAACAGTCATAAGATAATCATCTTATTTTGTCTGCAGTTCTATAGGTTAGTAATTAGGGGTGAGGGCTGGAGAGAAAGCTCCTTCAGTAAAGTGCTCACCACACAAGCCAGAGGACCCTAAGTGATCTTTAGCAACACAGAAAAACTGAGCTGGAAAGATAGCACAGCTGTTAAAGCATTTGTTTCCTGCTGGATAGGGTGGTGTGTGAGAGGCAGAGACAGGAGGTTTTCTGGTGATCACTGGCCAGCAGCCTAACCTTATCGGGGAGACCCATCCCAGTGAGAGACCCTGTCTCAAAAAGCACAGGGGGTGGCATGTTTACCTGTACACATTTCCACCTGCATGAGTGCGCGCGCGCACACACACACACACACACAGAAATTAGGGACAAGTTTACTTGGGTGGCTTGGCCATTAGTTCTGGCAGAATTGGTTGTGTTAGAGAATCTGTTTCTGCATGGCTTCTTTACTCTCTGACCTGATGCCTGGGGCTTGTTAGCGCTCTCATTCTCCCATGGGGTAGTTCATTTTCTTTGGAATCTCCTGTCCCTGTGACTTCTGAAGGTAACCACACTTTCTAGACCTGGTTTGCTTTTTTAAGAGACAGGAAATAGAATCTACCAGGCTGCTTAAGGTCTCTCTTCAGAGCAGACATAGTGTCAATGTTCTATTGTATTGACTAATCAGTCATAAGAGCTACTCACATTTAAGGAGTTCGGAAAACAGACCTTATATCTTTAATTTTATTTTTAAATTTTGCCAGTACTGAAGATAGAACCCAGTGCTTTGTATATATGTTCTAGACAAGCAGTCCTCTACCACTGAATTACACCTCCAGACCCTGCCTCTTCACAGGGAAGTGTCAAGGCCACATTCCTTGCTCAATATGAAAAGTCTTCTGTACCTAACATTAAAGAAGAGGAGGATGAGAGATAATGTAGTAGATATCATTAATGAATGTGCCCTCAGAGTACTCTGTTACTGGTGAGGTTGTTTTTACCTCAGAACTAATGAAGATATTGTAGGGCTTTGTAAAGGTTAAACAAATTACTGTTCTACTGTTGTTCAAATGACATTAATAGGAGTAGACTAAGGATCCAAGATAGATTTTTTTTTAAAAAAAATTCTGACATTTATTTGAAGTTCTTTTGTGTCATCAAATAATAAGCCATCAATCAAAATAATAAAGACACACCATTAGTACTTATTATGATTTTTTGTTTGTTTGCTTTGAAGCAGAGTCTTATTTTGACCAGTTTGTCCTGAATACCTGGGCTTAGGTATCCTCCTAGCTTCCACTTTGAGAGCAGCTTCCTTTTTGGTTTTTTGAGACAGGGTTTCTCTGTGTAGCCTTGGCTGTCCTGGAACTTGATCTATAGACCAGGCAGGCCTCTAACTCACAGAAATCTGCCTGCCTCTGCCTCTGCCTCTGGAGTGCTGGGAATAAAGGCTTTTAGTTTTTAAACTTGCATTAGATTTTATTTAGTGGACAACATATAAAGAATCACAAGTACCAGCCAGAGCCCTACAAAGAGCAGCACCCTTCACTGTCTAGCTCACCCCATAGTTCCTTCCCATCACCAAACAAATTTAAAATGACTATGGTTTAAACATGCAAAATAAACATCATAATTAAGATGTAATTTATAGTTAGGAATTTAAGTTCTACATAAAGAAATGGCTGACTCCCCAGGGGAGACCTTGCCTTAGAGGAGGTGGGAATGGGGGATGGATTAGGGGGAGGGGTGGGGGATAGGAGGAGGGAGGATGGGGGGGGATCTGTGGCTGATATGTGAAATTAAGTTACTTATAAAATAAAAATATTAAATAAAAAAATAAAGGCTCTGGAAACCACAAGGGAAAAAAAGAAATAGGTTGTGACCTCTCTTTGAAGACACCTCCTTCTGTGGTGAGTCAGGACATCAGCGGTGGGGAGTTAGCAGCATGAAGCTGGATGTGGTGTGCACTCCTGTAATCCAGCACTTAGAGGTGCAGGCAGGAACATCAAGAGTTCAAGGTCACTGTTTGAGGCCAGCCTGGATGAAACCCCAGTTTAAGAAAACAAAAAACCTCCCAGCATGGTGTGAGATACCTTTTTGGCCAGCCTGGTCTACATAGTGAGTTCCAGAACAGCCAGGGCTACATAATAGAGACCTTGTTTCCAAAACAACAAAAAGTTACTCAACATGACTTAAAAGTCAGTGATAAGACAAGGTATGGCCTGATAAAATTACTAATGGAAAAAGTAAACAAATAATTCTCATAGAAATTCAGATGAGAAATTGGCCTAAAGGTCTGGGCATGTAGTTGAGTTGTGTAGTGCACAAGGCTGCATGTGATCCCCTGCATCACAGGAAGAAAAGGAAGGAGGAACAGAACATAGATACAGTCACCACTGTGGAGAAGTAAGTAGGACGGGACAAGAGCGTGGGCCTCTTGGAAGGTTTAGGATTTTGGGCCTCATGCTTTTAGTAATAACTCCCTTCATTACCTCACATTACATTCTAAATGTTTGCTTATATTATAAAACGACATGGCTTCAGGAAGTGGAAAACTGGTTTCCTGCTGCATCTTGTGTAAAGTATATCACCCACCCCAGATTTTCAGAGCCCCTTACAGGTCTAATTGTGACAAGATTTTAGAACCTGTTTATGATTCTCAAATATTCTGATGTTCTCCAATTAAGTTAGCATTTAAGGTGTTTGATGAAAGCGTATTATTTGAAGTATAGATGTGTAGCAGTGTTTGATCTCTGAGATAGTGTGGAACCCTTCTTCACTTGCTGTGTAGATCCTACTAGTCCTGCCTCAGAGAGGAGAGTGAAGTGTAGATGCTGGCTGCTTATCCCATTCGTCAGCCTCCCTCTTTACCCATAGACAAGCTTGGTTCTATAGAAGATTTTAAATGGCAAAAAGATTTCATTGATTAAAAAGTCTGCAAATGAAATTAGATTAAAACTAATCTCGCTATTGAAGGGTATTTGTAGGAATCATTCCTTTCAGATACTGTGTTTTTAATGACAATTTTGAGGCTTGCTATAGACCTTTAATAATTGTTTATAACTGAAATAATTTCATTCCTTTCTGTAGACAAATCTGTAGAAAATGGTGTTGATATCATCTCCCGCATTTGTTTTCTTCTTGCTGTATAAATGATTTAACAATATTGAAATCATTTATCATAAAGTAGGAATAGTAAAATTATATGTTTTCTAAGTGTAAAAGGTGAATTGGCTTCCAGTTAGAATCTTGGAATAATTTTGAGTGTGTTCTTGTTTTGTTTTCTGTGCAGTTAAGAAAGATTGGGGGTGGGGGCTTTGGAGAAATTTACGATGCCTTGGACATGCTCACCAGGGAAAACGTGGCACTGAAGGTGGAGTCGGCTCAGCAGCCAAAGCAGGTTCTGAAGATGGAGGTCGCTGTGTTGAAGAAACTCCAAGGTAAGCTGCTCCAGTGACGGAGGTGAAGTTTATCTGGTAGTTGATCATTGCTTTAATCTTCCCTGGCTCAGGTCTCTATGCTAACGGACCGCTCTGGTGTCAGCTAGGTATGAACATGCTGAGTATGTTTGTGTTGAAAGCTCTATTATATAATAGAAATATGTGATTGCTAGAGAAATCGGGAATTCCTTTTCACGGTAAGGATGAGAGATAATTAGAATCACCTACTACTGCTTTAGAAAGTGTTGTCCTAAATCCACTATGGTAACATTTGAATATTCCTTTGAGCCAATCATAAAAACCTCTGAGACATTTCTTCACTTGCCTTTGTATGTTAAACATTCTTGAATCACATCATGGAAGCTATCTTCAGCTCATACTGCAGGATGGGTTAAAAATGATAAGTAAGGCTTTCTGTGTTCCCACTAACTTTCAGAGCTTAGCTCATCATTTTTGAAGTTCATCTTACTACTACTCAAGTACGTATACTTTTACTACAATGACAAATCATTTTTTTCTGATGCCAGTCTGATAGTCATGCAAAACCCTGAATGTGTTGATAGTGTCTCGTCATCCCTGTTTAATATGGTACACTGGTATTACTGATATTAAAGATACATAAGGTTGATGACCATTGTTCTTTGTTCTAAGATTTCCGGTTGTCCAAATTCCTCTACCAGTTGTTTAATTGGATTGTAATGTAATGCTAAATAAAATTATAAATTTTCAAAGTTGATTTTAGCTCAGATTTAGTTTTCCCATGGCACAGTACATCAGGAAGATAGTAGACCACTCAGCCCCCATTGCCCCTGCTAAACAACAAAGAATCAGAAAAGGAAAAACAGAGAAAAGGATGGCTCTTTCGTCGTTGTCCCCTCCCCCTTTTCTCCCCTGGTTTTTCTCAACTCAGTGTGGAAGCCACAGATAAGTGCTGCTGGGATTGCCTCCTCCAGGGCTGCACAGTCTGGGTGATCTTCTCTAATACTGGCTGAGCCCGTGGGGCATAGGTGATCAGCAGAGCTCAGCCTGGTCAGTGCCACTTCACCAGTCTCCATCTCCTTGGCCCCAGGCCGGTGTCCTGTAAGACAGGGGATACTGCTACAGCTCTTTCAGGACTTCTGGCTACTGTGGCCTTGATTTACTTAGGATTCCATGTGATCCTAACTTAAAGATAGGGCTTAAAGATAAGTTTAATACTTTTTATGGGGAAAACTGTTGCTGGAGTTTGTTTTATGAGAAACTGATGGACATTTGTGCTCTTTTCAGTTTATCTTTTTTTTTTTTTTTTTTTTTTTTTTGAGACAGGGTTTCTCTGTGTAGTTTTGGTGCCTGTCCTGGATATCGCTCTGTAGACCAGGCTAGCCTTGAACTCACAGAGATACGCCTGGCTCTGCCTCCCGAGTGCTGGGATTAAAGGCGTGCTCCATCACCACCCAGTTCAGTTTATCATTTAAAAGTTACTGTCTAGCCAGGCGGTGGTGGCGCACGCCTTTAGTCACAGCACTCAGGAGGCAGAGCCAGGTGGATCTCTGTGAGTTCGAGGCCAGCCTTGGCTACCAAGTGAGTTCTAGGAAAGGCACAAAGCTACACAGAGAAACCCTGTCTCAAAAAACCAAATAAATAAATAAATAAATAAATAAATAAATAAATAAATAAATAAATAAATAAAAGTTACTGTCTAAATGTTTTTCTTGTCTGCTTATACCAAATGAACCTTATTCCTCAGAACACCTTACTTTCCACAGATGGATAGGTTTTTAATCTTCTGGTCTGTATCCCAGTGAGGTTGTCCTGACCCTCTTCTTTTGGCTCCCTAACATAAGCCTCCTGCACAGTTCCGGCCTCACAACTTCTTTGTTGAGAATGCTCAGCATCCTGACCTTTGGAGACTTTTGTGATGCTATGCTGTTCTTACTTTGCTGGTGGCAGGGAGTGACTCCAGTGTATTAGACAAGTAGAGGCTAGCCTCTTAGGAGATTAGTTAGTCTCCTGTATCTCAGGCTGACCTTACCTATTGTAGCCAAGGATAGCCTAGAACTTCTGATCCTCCTGTTTCCTGTCTCCTAAGTGATGGGATCACAGATGAATGCTGCTATACCTGGCTGACCATGGCAAAACAAAGAAGTTTCTCTGGCTAGAGCTGACAGCAGCCCTAATCTGTAGGAGCAAACGCAGCTGCTCAGAGGGTAACTTGACTAGCACACCGTTTAGCAAAACAACAAGAGTAGCTTCCCAACTAAGGCTTATGACCTCAATAGCCACAGGCTGGGACCTAGTTTATAGTACCAGATGTGAATTCCTTCCTGTGGCGTAGGCATTCAATCCAATCTAAAGTTTTGTTATATAACACAGTTCTTAAGAAAATAATTATAAAAAGGAATCCTTATAACAAACTTGCCACTGTTCCATCACTGGTCTCAGCCTGCCTGGCCAGTCGGTGTTATTGCACATGGGGGCCATATCTGGGTAAGACTGTCAATGGCAACTCTCCTAGCAGCCTGCCTAACTCCTTCTGGGACTGTGAAGGCTAGCTAGCAGGGAGGAAGCTTTCCAGCCCAGTGCAGGCTTGATGCCCTATATCTTGTGTCCAAAGCTAATGACGTCTTCAACAATAAGGGCTTGCCATCTAGTTCTACTGGGCAGCTACCAGTAGTGGCAATAACTTGTACTGCTTTGGGGGTTTTAGGAGCCTTTTTGACCAGCAACTTGTCAGGAGGTAGCTCATCCCTGGCACTGGGACTTTTATTTAATAATCATAGTTTGGGGGAGCATCTTTATCCCCTCAAAACAGGAGAGGTTCCTCCATTTAAATTCCTTAACATTTACATATATATATATTTGGTGTGTGTGTGTGTGTATGTTTGAGAGAGAGGAGAGGAGAGGAGAGGGGAGGGGAGGGAGAGGAGAGGGAGAGAGAGAGAGAGAGAGAGAGAGAGAGAGAGAGAGAGAGAGAGAGAGGAGAGAGAATATTTGCATGTGTGTGTTAGTACTCACAGCGGACAGAAGAGGTATTGGATCCCTAGAACTGGAGTTAGAGGTAGTTGTAAGCCACCTTATGTAGCTCTGGGGACTGAATTCTAGTCTACTGTGATGTAAGAGCAGCTCTCAACTATTGTAAGCCTCGTTAAGTTGTGGTGTTTGTTTGCTTGTTTGTTTTTGTTTTTGAGGCAGAGTTTCTCTGTGTAGCCCTGGCTGTCCTGGAACTCGCTCTGTAGACTAGGCTAGCCTGGAACTCATGGAGATCCTGCCTCTGTCTGCAGAGTGCTGGGGTTAAAGTTGTGTCCCACCACTGCCTGGTGGAAAGCGTTGGTGTTCTTTGAAGGTCTGCTAAAGTTTACCAGTAAAAACATCTAGACCTTGTCTTTTTTTTCAGTTGGGAGATTATCATTTCAGTCTCACTGTTTGTTATATCTGTTTAAATTGTCTCATTTTGACTTAATTTGGCATATCATATGTATCCAGAAATTCATTCCTTTTAGACTTTCCAATTTATTGACATTATGCTTCCAAGGGAAGAGCTAGTGATTTTCTGAATTTCATTAGTATCTGTTGCAGTAGCTCATTTTTCATCTCCAAGTGTATTATTTACACCTTTATTTGGTTAGTTTGGCTAAGACTTTGACAATCTTGTTTATTTTTTCAGTGAACAAATTCTTTGTTTCATTGAGTCTTTGTATTTTGTTTGTTTCAATTTCATTAATTTCTTCCCTGCTTATAATGATGTCTTTTTGTCTACTTATTTGAGATTTGATGTGTTCTTTGATTTCCAGGCCCCTTAGGTATATCATTATTTATTTGAGCTCTCTGATTTCATAATCTAATCCTTATAGGATTACTTTTAGGAATCATTGTATATAGGATTCATTGTATCCCACAGTTTTGGTGTGTTGTGTTTTCATTTTTATTTGATTTTGGGAATTTTTAATTTCTTTTGATGTCTTCAAAGGCCCATTCATCATTCAATAGTATGTTGTTTAATCTCCACGAGTTTGTGTTTCAGGGGTTTTCTTGTTTACATGTAGTCTTACTCCCTTGTGTATGACACAAAGAATTATTTTAGGGTTTTTTTTTTTTTTTTTTTTTTTTTTTTTTTTTTTTGTATTTGCTGAGACTTGCTTTGTGCCCTGTTTTAGACAAAGTTCCATGGGCTGCTGAGAAGAACACGTGTTCTGTCCCATGTGGATAGAGTGTTTTATAGAGGTCATTTGATCTCCAACGTCATTTAATTCATGGATTTCTCTGTTAGTCTGTGGGGAAAACATAGCAGTTGGTAAGAGTGGGGTATTCAGGTCACCCACTGCTGTTGGGCTCAGGTTAATCTGTGGCTTTGCATCCAATATTGTTTTATGAAATTGGATCCACTGTATTCAGGGCATTTGCATCAGGAGTATATGTCTTCTTAACAGGCTGTCCCCTAATCAGCCTCTTCATCTTTCCTCACTAAGTTAGGTTTGAAGTCCATTGTGTTAGCTATTAGAAGAATAACACCTGCTTGTTCCCAAGTCCATTTGATTGAAATTTCTTTTTCCACTCTTTACCCTAAGGTAGTGTCTGTCTGTTGTGTGAGGTGTGTTTCTTGGAGGCAGTAAATACATGGCTCCTGCATTTGATCCAGTTTTCTTGTCTGTGTCTTGATTGGGGATGGAGACCACTAATACTCAGAGTTACTGTTGGAAGGTGTGTATTGATGGCTCTCATTTTGTTGATTTCTGCAGTGATCTTTTCTTATGTAACTACTATCCTAGTGTTTTATTTCATAGATGGATTTGTTTTTCTTTTTCAGTTTGAAGAATTCTTCAAGTATTTTCTGTAGATCTGGCTTAGGGTTATAAATTCCTTTAGTCTACTTTTATCATGGAAACTTTATTTCTCCTTCAGTTCCAACAAATATCTTTATTGGGTGTAATAGTCTGGATTGGCAGTAGTTGTCTTTCAGAACTTGAAATAGGGCCAATGAGATGGATCAGTGGATAAAGACATTTACTAGCTTGATGACCTGAGTTCAATACCAGAGTCCCACATAATGAAAGAAGAGAACTGACTTCTGCAAGTTGTCCCCTGACCGCCACACACATGTCCTGGTGTGCACACACATCAAATAAATGAATGCATTTTTTTTTGTTTTGTTTTTCAAGACAGGGTTTCTCTGTGTAGTTTTGGTGCTTGTCCTGGATCTCACTCTGTAGACCAGGCTGGCCTTGAACTCAGAGATCCGCCTGCCTCTGCCTCCTGAGTGCTGGGATTAAAGGCGTGCGCCACCACTGCCCGGCAATAAATGCAATTTTTAAAAGGATGAAAAAATAACTAGAAACATATCTGTCCAGGTAGTTCTCCTGACTTTTAAAAAGTGGAACAATCTGCAGTTAAACAATTTTTAGTCACCTGCCTTTATATTGGCTTGGTTTCTCTCTTGCTGCATTCAGTATACTTTCTTTGTTATAATTTAATATGACACAGAAGGTTTTGGTTTTGTCTGATACCCAAAACGCTTCCCATATTCAGATATGGATTGGCGGATCCTTTCCTAACTCTGGAAAGGTTTCTGTTTTTTAAAGATTGATGTCATTTATGTATGTGTTTGTGTGGGAGGTGCTGACAGGGGCCAGATGGTGTTAGAGCTGGAATGTCAGGTGGTTGTGAACCACCCAACATGGCTGCTGGGACCCAGTGCTGCTGCTCTGCAAACCTGGCAAGTATTCCAGCCACTGAACTGTCTCTCCAGCCCATTTGGATTTAAAAAAAAAAAAAAAAAGAATTTTGAAATGGCTTAGCTGTTAAAAACACTTGTTGCCAGGCCATGGTGGCGCATGCCTTAAAATCCCAACACTCGGGAGGCAGAGCCAGGTGGATCTCTGTGAGTTGAGGCCAGCCTGGGCTACAAAGTGAGTTCCAGGAAAGGTGCAGAGCTACACAGAGAAACCCTGTCTAGAAAAAAAAACAAAAACAAAACAAAACAACAATAACAACAACAACAACAAAAAAAACCCAAAAAGACACTTGTTGCTTTTAAACAGGACCCCAGTTTGGTTCCTAGCACCCATATGGCAGCTTATAACTGTTCATACTCCAGTTCCAGGGGATCCGGCCTTCTGACCTCCATAGGTGCTGACCACACGTGCACATACATACATGCAGGCAACACACTCATAGAACTAGATCTAAAAACATGTTTCCTATGCCATTGTGGCTTGATTATTCTGTGATTTTTAGCCACAGATTTGATCTTCTCACCCTTGTCACACATGTCCTGGGATTCTGCTGCAACCTTGGGATTATTTTATCCTTGTTCCTGTTGGATGGTCCAGTTCCTCTGCCTTGTCTTCAGATTCATGCTCTGTCCTCCCCTTCATCTACAGAGCGGCTTGTTTGACTTGTTTATTTCCCTAGATCGGATTTTTTTTTTTTTGTCAGCATTTCCTTTGTTAATTTCCTCTTTCGTATCTTACATTGCCTTCCTTACTTCATTCAGCAGTGTGTGTTCTCACCCGGGAGCTCATTTTCGTCTTTGAATATATTTACTCTTTAGAGCTATCTGTCTGGGATATCTACATTTTAGAAGTCACTTTCATTAAGTGCCATCACTGTAGGGTTTTTGGAGGAGTTATGTTGTCTTGGTTTTTCTTGTTCCTCATGTTGCTGCACTGGGCTTTACACATCTAAAGTTTTCTTTGTGTTGGACCTGAGATAAAAACCATTTCCACGACTGTCTGATTAGATCAAGCTGTATTTAGAAGTGTACAAGGGACTGCCAGACGGACGACTGCGGCCCACTAAGTCAGTGTTCCGAGAGCGGCTCCTCACTGGCTCTTCAGGTCCCTTCTGTGGGACAGGGCTAGGGCTGATAGAAAACAGCTTTCAAGATAACTGGCTGTTAGCACATGGACAGACGAGTAGGGGACTCAGGGCTCAAGGCTGCCTGTGGGGTAGATAAGTGCAAGAATCCATCATGTGGAAGGGGAGTCCTCAAGGTACCAGGGAAGATACATTTTTGTAAGGCAAAAGGGCAGTCGTATATCACAGGTGCAGAAGTTTAGCAAGGCAAAGGGGTGAGTATACATCATGGGGTCACAAGTTCAGCATAGATTAAAAACCATGGTTTACAGGATACATTAGGCTTAGGAAACAGAAACTTATTCTTGTAAAGCCTGCAGACTTAACAATGTATAATAAATAATGTGGCTCCTGGTTTGGTTCTGCATTTGCTTGGTTTAATTTTTAAATCATCTGTATTATTTCAGGTGGAGTATTTGTAATGTTCACATAGGATTTGGATGTGATAGAGTTGAATGTTCAGGAAATAGTTCCTCAGTCCAAGATCTCATTCTCTGAGTAACTAAGTGGGAGAGGCACCATGGCTGATGCTTATGAAATGTAGATGTGACACTTGCCAATTACTAACAGTGGCCCCTTTGACTTCAATAACTGTTCAATAAACAGCCAAGGATAGTATAGATTATACTCAGATTTTAGTGGGAGTGAAGTAGGATGGGTGAGGATAAGGATTAAGTATTAAATGGACTTGGAAGAGGAAAAATATTGGGGTATGTAAAGCATATAGGAAGGGCAAGTTGGATACCGCTAGGATCCACGGATTTTAGAGACTGTTAGGGCTATGGAATGTTATACTAAGAGATACAAAGCATGAAAAAAAGAAGATGTAAGACTTAAGTGAGGAGGATGGCCAGGCAGTGGTGGCACATGCCTTTAATCCCAGCACTCAGGAGGCAGAGGCAGGCAGATCTTTGTGAGTTTGAGGCCAGCCTGGGCTACAGAGTGAGTTCTAGACAGCCAGGACTACACAGAGAAACCCTGTCTCAAAAAACCAAAAACCAAAAATGGGGGGGGGGGTATATGAGATGTGGCTGGAGAGCAGATAGAGTACAGTGAGAACGCCTTAGAGTAAACTAGTGAGGAAACACACAAGAGTCTGAAAACCTAACAGAGCAATATACAAACAAAAGGCAAAGCCATCATTAGACATACATGCAGGGGTGGAAATTAAGTAATAGAACATAAGAAATAAAAGTACTTAGGAAGTGGATTCCTGGCGTGGCTAGACTGAGTTGGAAGGTGAAGTTCTCCGGTCTCTGTCTCTGCAGGTTCCACATTGTGTTGTGTGCTGGAGGGACAAGTAGGAGCTGTTGGTCTGTGCAGCCGGGGTTCTGTTGGCGTTCTAGTGTGTAGTGGGGAGGCCTTTTCCTAGTAGTACCCCCGCCCCGCGCGCCGCCGTGTGATCCCCCCCACTTCTGATCCTCAGGTCAGGTGTGTATGAGGAGCAGCTCTTCCCTCACAGTTCTGCTGCTCTCTTGATTCTGTCAGCAGTGAGCACGCTAGGACCTCAGCTTTCCTGCCTGCTTCTCTGTAGGAATCTAAGGTTTTTTACAGACCTTGTCTCTTGATGGATACGGCTGGCACTTTTCAATTTGTGGGTCCTTTTGTTTTGTTTGGTTGAGAAATGGTCTCATTATGTAGACCAGGAACTCTCCTTGTAGACTAGGCTGGCCTTGACCTCACAGAGATCTACCTGCCTCTGCCTCCTGAGTGCTGGGATTATAGGCGTGTGCCACCACCACCTGGCAATAATTTTAGCTTTTTTTATTTGGTAATTTTAGCTTTTTTTATTTTTGCATATAAAAGGGCCCAATATTTGGAGGAATTTAAAGTGTTGTAAAATTACTTACTCTATCTTTTTTGTCAAAGGGAGTCATCGTAGGATCTTTAAAAGTTTATACATTGTTCATTTGTTTCTGTTTGTTATGAAATTGTATAATATAAATGTAACAATAATTCTTCAGAACTACTCTGGGGAGATGGCTGAGTGATTAAAGCTTGCTGGGAAGGCATGAGGACTCGAGTCTGGATCCTTAGAACTCACGTAAACTCCAGGTGGGTGTGTTGGCCAGAGTAGGCTGGCTTTGACTGAGAGGTCCTGTCTCAGTGAGTAAAATGGGAGAGCACACACACATGTGAGCATACATGGGAAAATGTCCATATACACATGTATACCATACACATATAAAAATGTAAAAGTGCCGGGCGGTGGTGGCGCACGCCTTTAATCCCAGCACTCGGGAGGCAGAGACAGGCGGATCTCTGTGAGTTCGAGGCCAGCCTGGTCTCCAAAGCGAGTTCCAGGAAAGGCGCAAAGCTGCACAGAGAAACCCTGTCTCGGAAAACAAAAACAAAACAAAACAAAACAAAACAAAAAAACAAAAAGTAAAAGAACACATATTCTGTAGGTAGATTTTTCTAATTCATATGTGTGTTTTCATAAAAATTTCAAAGTAATGAATTTTGTTTATTTAAAAGTCACTACGTTAGGGGCTGGAGAGATGGCTCAGTGGTCAAGAGCACTGGCTGTTCTTCCAAAGGACCCGGATTCAATTCCCAGCAACCACATGGCAGCTCTCACCTGTCTGTAACTCCAGTTCCAGGGGAGCCAACACTTTCACACAGACATATATGTGGGCAAAACACCAATGAACATAAAACAAAAGTAAATCATTAAAAAAAATCAGTCCTTAACTCAGTGAAGGACTAGGAAGTTGTTTGGCCTTTCTGCCCTGTATTAACTGTTGTCAGTGATCTGCATGAGCTAAGAACAACTGAGAGTGTTCTGTTTGTCTAGTCCTTTGATGAGACCCTGAGAATGACTGAAAAGTTTCTCTTTTACATTTTCTAGGAGCAGGCAAAGACCTTTTGTTGTTTAATCTCGGGGCCTCTGTTTCTCTCCCTCTTCTCCTCTCTTCCTGTGCCCATTCTTTCTTTTGGTAGGTCTTGCAGCTGCCCTGACAGGCTTGCAGCTTGCTGTGTAAACCAAGGTGTCTTTGGAGTCGGAGTGAGTCTCCTGCCTCTGTGTTCTGAGTGCTGGAATTACAGGAGTGTGCTTCCACACCTGTCAAACAACCCTATTACTATCAAGAAATAACAGAGTAAATGCAGTTGTTTGCTAGCTGATTGTATTCTTTGGTGTAACAACTGGAAATTAATCTTACCCATGTAAGTACAGGGAAAAACTACATTTTTCCTTGCAGCCCATAAAGAAAACCATGACTGTGTTTTGGTTTGGGGGATTTTTTCTTTAACTTTGATATTGTGAATATGACAGTTTTAACTTTTACTTTTGTCTTATGTGCTACAGAGTGTAAACTGAGCTAGTTGAGAAGGAACGCTGATCTTACAGAACAATTGCATTATTACTCTGCTCCTGCTGCGGAGTATGTATGACTCCTTCCTTTCCCCAGTCTTAAGACTAGAAAAACTAGAGCTGGACAGATGGCTCAGTGGAGTAGGAGCACTGGCTGCTCTTTCAGAGGACCCAGCATCTACATCTTGGCTCAAGCATCTGGAACTCAGTTCCAGGAAATTCAAGACTTTTTTAACCCATTGGGCACTGCATGGTGTGATACATATACATACATGTAGGCACAATGCCCATACACAAACAAATAAAATAAAAATTTAAAAATAAATAAAAGAATATAAAAATATGACATAGGTAGATTAGACCATTGCTCTAGTAAGTACAGAAGACTGCCCAGGAAAGTTCCACCTCATACCTCATTGTAGCCTTTATTCTTTTATAAATCTATAATCTGCTCTTTTGATGTATATTGTTTCCCTCTTAAAGTTATTTTCACATGTTCTTGTTGATGTTTTTCTTTCTGTCAAAGGGTATTAGCAGATCTCTGAGGTCTTTATTTGTTCAGTCTAGTCTTGTAAATGTTATTTTATTATAATTGTGTGCCTGCACACTCATGAGGATAGAGTGTGATGTCAAGAAGACAACTTCTGTGGAGTCCAGTTCTCCTTTTCTACCTTCTACCCTTCCATGGGTTTGGGCTTGAGCGGCAAAGTGCTCCCGTGCACTGAGCCATCTCATAGGCCCCTTCCCTTTTTTCTTTTCTTTCCTTTTATCTTTTTGTAATAGGGTTTCCTGATGCCCAGGCTGGTTTCCAACTCACTATGTAGCTGAGGTTGACTTTGAACTGACATCCCTAATGCTGAACTCTCAGGCATGTGCCACCATACTCACTTTAGTGGTTTGGTTTGGTTTTGCTTTTTTGTAATACTAGGGACTGAATCCTTGACCTCCCACATGTTGGGTGAATAATCTACTATTGAACTGTATGGTATGCCTTGTCCCAAGTCTTTCTTGTAATTTTTACTTGGAAACATAGTCTTACTAAGCTGACCAAGCTGGCTTTGAAATTGTGATTCTCCTGTGTCGGCCTTCCAAGTAGCTTGAATTATGAGCTTGTAATTTTTTTATTCCTCCCTTCTTTTGTTTTGTCCTCTCCTTTTTTCTTTTTTTTTGTGTCTTTAGAAAAATATATAAGATATTTTACAAAGCCTAGATTATTTTAAAGAACAGATTCATTTCCTCTCATGGAATATTATATATATGTTCATTTACACATATTTATATGTGCTCCTGTGCATAAAGAAAGTATACTATTAAGCTCTCCAGGCATTTGAAATAGATAGGTTCAGGGAAATAATTATCATTTATTTTTTTCCTTTATACCTTTTTGTGCTTAAGAAATTAAAAAGAATCATGCAAGCATAAGAAGTTGTAGATGTAGGGGTTGGGGATTTAGCTCAGTGGTAGAGCGCTTGCCTAGCAAGCTAAAGGCCCTGGGTTTGATCCTCAGCTCCAACCCCCCCCCCCAAAAAAAAGAAAAGAAGTTGTAGATGTAGCTTAGTGATCAAAGTGCTTGCCTACCACATGAAACACCCTGACATTAATTCCCAGGAAAACGCACGCACATGCACACATGCACACACGCACACAGAGCTAACAAGACTGCAGTGGTAATTACAAATCATCATTTATACCCTTACTCTTTGTCTTCTCTTTAGTTTTTTTTAATGTTTTATATTATAGAATGTCAATATTAACATATTAGAGCCAGGCGGTGGTGGCGCACGCCTTTAATCCCAGCATTTGGGAGGCAGAGGCAGGCGGATCTCTGTGAGTTGGAGACCAGCCTGGTCTACAGTGTGAGATCCAGGAAAGGCGCAAAGCTACACAGAGAAACCCTGTCTCGAAAAACCAAAAACCCCCCCAAAAAACAAAAAACAAAAACAAAACAAAAAAACAAATTAGTAAATGGCTCTGTGGTTACACCCACAGGGGAGTGGACAGCATGACCCAAGAATGACAGTGAGGCTTCCTGGGGCCTGGGCCCCTGGCATCTGGATTTTTAAAATAAAAACAGAATCTTTGCAATCTTGGCCAAATTAGACAAAGGAAAAAGAAAATGACTTATGCAGGATCAATCTTTAATAAGTCATCCTGAAATTAGCATTGCCCCTTCCAGCCCCTCTCTTAATGAGGACTTCCAGGATCATGTTGAGCAGCATCATGCATGTTCATCTGGATATTTTGTAACTCTAGAGTGGGTTAGAGTCTTAGTCTTACATTCTCCCTCACCATGACCAGAAGGAAGAGAGTATCTGTGCTGCAAGGGCTTTTAATATTGAATGTCAGAGCGCTCATTCAGCGCTAGGCAAACTGACTTTCTGAATTTTGGAGAACTTAGTTTTCATTTCTGTAAAGAAGGAATAAGTAAGTGGAAATGAAAAAAGAAGGGAGCTGGGATGCTGGGAACTTTGGAAGCAGTGTTCGACACATTGATTGTGCTGGCCAGTAGGATGGATTTTTATATTGCCATTTGATTTTTTTTTCACTGTGAATCAGACTCATAAAATCAACAAGTTGGACTGAATGTATCAAAAACACAATAGAAATCTGAGAAGCATATATAAGTAGGGCTGGGCTGTATCTCAGTAGAGTGCTTGCCTGGAGTGCTCAATGGCCTCGGTAGAAAGTCTTGACAAAGATACAGAAGACCTAAAGAATAGAGTAAGATGTGTAACAGTGAGAAATACACTATCAAATGAGAGTCTCAGTGGATGGGACCGGTAGCAGATTGGACATGACAAGTGAGAGTCAGCAAATTTGAAAAGGCATTGGTAGAAATTAATAGAAGAAAAAGAGGTTTAAAAAATGAACAGCCTTGCCAGGTGGTACTGGCACACACCTTTAAACCAGTACTTGGGAGACAGGCAGGTAGATCTCTTGAGTTCAAGGCCAGCCTGGTCTCCAGAGTTCTAGGACAGCCAGGGCTACACAAAGAAACCCTGTCTCAAAAACCTTAAAAAAAAAAAAAAAGAAAAGAAAAAACAAAAAAAGAACAGCCTCTTTGACCTATATAAGAGTACCAGAAGATCAAGCATTTGTATCACCAGGCACTTGGGATAAGAAGATAATGAGTTTGGAGTAACAAAAACATGAAAAATACAATTGGGCATGGTAATGTACACCTTTAAACCCAGCACTCAGGAAGCAAAGGCGGGCAATTCTCTGGTAGTTCAAAACCAGCCTGATCTACATAGCAAGTTTCAGGCCAACCAAAGCTACACAGTGAGACCTGTCTCCAAAAAAAAAAAAAAAAAAAAAAAAAAAAAAAAAAAAAAAAAAAAAAAAAAATTGAAGAAATAATGGCCCTGAAAAAGAAGAAACTGGGTAGAATGGTGTGTGCCTTCAATATCCAGCATTTTGGAAGCAGAGGGAGGAGGATCATGAGTTTGAGGCCAAGGAGATACTGTTTGAAGAAGAAAATAAAACACATAAACAAAATCAAAGAAAAAAATAATTTCTGTTGTATATAAATCTCAAAGAATCCACACACTTTTTTTTTTTTGAGACAGGGTTTCTCTTTGTAGCCCTGAACTCACAAAGATCCGCCTGCCTCTGCCTCCTGAGTGCTGCGATTAAAGGTGTGCACCACACCACCACCACCACCACCACCACCACCACCACCACCACCGTCTGCATAAAAAAAAAAAAATTGAGTACATAATTTAGCATAATGCCTCACTCAGACCACAGAGAGCAAACATTATGTTGTTGTTGTTGTTTTTTTAGCAATGATCAATTGAAAACTGAATTAAAACACAATTCTAAAAAGTATATATAAAATTATCTGCTCTGAGGTCTGAAGTATAAAATACCGTTCATTGAGTCAAAGGCGGCCGGAATGGCGGTGTGTGCCTGTGATCCCAGGATGGGAGAGGCAGACACAGGAGGGCCAGGTGTTGAGACTTGTCTAAAGCCAGCCTGGGCCACACAAGATCCTGTCTCTCAAACAAAACAGAGCAAGGACTCAGAATAAATAATCTCCCTTCCTCTCTTTTCCCTCTCCAGGTCTTGATTTGGAGCGCAGACTGCCCTTGAACTCATTTTGTAGCCTATGCTGGCCTCAAATTCATGATACACTTGCCTGTCTCCCAAGTGCTGTAATTACAGATGTACATCCGCCGCATTGGGCTTCCCAGAAGAATTTTAGTAGAAAGGCAAAGACCTAGAATTGCAAAACAATTTAATAAATTAAATTAAACTACAGATAAGATTTTTTTTAAAGATTTATTTATTTATTATGTATACAGTGTTCTGCCTGCATGCCAGAAGAGGGCACCAGATCTCACTACAGATGGTTATGAGCCACCATGTGGTTGCTGGGAATTGAACTCAGGACTTCTGGAAGAACAGCCAGTGCTTTTAACTGCTGAGCCATCTCTCCAGCCCCACAGATAAGATTTTTTTTTAATTTTATTTTATTTTACAATACCATTCAGTTCTACATATCAGCCACGGTTTCCCTATTCTCCCCCCTCCTACACCCTCCCCTTTCCCCCAGCCTACCCCCCATTCCCATCTCCTCCAGGGCAAATCCTCCCCCAAGGACTGCAATCAACCTGGTAGACTCAGTCCAGGCAGGTCCAGTCCCTTCCTCCCAGACTGAGTCAAGTGTCCCTGCATAAGCTCCAGGTTTCAAACAGCCAACTCATGCAATGAGCACAGAACTTGGTCCCACTGCCTAGTTGCCTCCCAAACTGATCAAGCCAATCAACTGTTTCACCTATTCAGAGGGCCTGATCCAACAGATAAGATTTTTAAGTGCACTCGGGAGGCAGAGCCAGGCGGATCTCTGTGAGTTCGAGGCCAGCCTGGGCTACCAAGTGAGCTCCAGGAAAGGCGCAAAGCTACACAGAGAAACCCTGTCTCAAAAAAAAATCAAAAAAAAAAAAAAAGATTTTTAAGTGCTATCACAACAATAAAACTGAATCTGTGTGATAATACATAGCATATTAGCTTGGTTGAAATAGTTCACAATGTATATGTATTTGGAAGCATTATATTTATACAAGGTATTTGTCAATTAAGATATGTAAGCATAAAAAGGAGGAAAATGTTTTGAAACAATGCAAAGCATAACCAAGATTTTATTGGCGAAAGGATAGGCATTACAGATAAGTGGAAGAGAACAGGGATTTTAGAAGTAGACCCATGCAGAAGTCGTGGTGGAACTTAAGGCCAGAGAGCTTGTCCAGGAATTGCAAAGCCAGAGATCAATCCAGCACTGTAGCCAATCAAGTACAAAATAATAAGCTTCAACCTAACCCCCCCACACACACATTATATAAGAATAAGATGAATCATCTGAACAGGTTATTTTTTTTTTAAGCTATACAGTATTTGTAGAAAACAGGAGAAATACTTTATGATCTGATTTTGACAAAAAGTTCATTGGATGACAACAAAATCATGACTCATAAACGGAGGGGAAAAAATGGTGAATCATACTTTGTTAAATGAAAAGGTTTGCTTGCAAGATGCCATTAAGGCTGAAGCCAGGGTGTGGCATGTTGGCACACAGCTGTAATCCTTGCACTTTGGATGCTGAGGCAAGAGGAACAAAACTGAAGCCAAGCTTGGGCTATGTGATGTGTTTGAGGAGGCCATCCTGGGCTGCACAGTGAGATCCTGACACTGTCTCAAACAAAGGGAAAGAAAAAACAGGCTATGGACAGGGAACAAGTGTTTGAAAATCATGTATTTGTAAAGGACTGATTGAATATAAAAAATGTTCTGAAAAATGCAACAGTAAGAAAAAGATTTTAATGAATAAAGGTAATAGATGTTAGTAGGTAAATTTGACGATATCCAGTAGAGAACTAGCTCAGAAAAAGATGTTTAGTGTAACTAAACATAAGAGGAAACAAAGTGGAATGCTACTGCACACCATTAGAATGGCCTAAATTAACAAAATTCTTTGAAGATAGGACCCCATGACTTCGTTTTTCTCCTGTGGCCGAGAAGGGTCTTTTGTTTGTTTGGTTTAGTAGATGCTAGATAGACAAGAGAACTGTGGCTGTCTTTGCTATTTCTGTGGCAGCCCAGCAGGACAGTTTCATAGAATTGAAAACTGACTTTTAGTTGATCTAGGATTTATTCCTTTATCTCAGAGCTTTCCCAATGTTGGGTTTCAGAACTTTTTTCTTCATTGTGTGTTTGTTTGTGGTATGTGTGTACAGATTTGTATGAGTACACCTGCCTGTGTCAGCCCATGTCAGGGACGGAGGACACTGGATGTCTTCCTTCCTCTGTCACTCTTCATTTACTTGAGATATACTCTCTCACTGAACCTGGAGGTCACTGCTTTGGCTAGGCTGGCTCACCAGCAAGCCCCAGTGTCTGGATTTTTTATTAAGTGCTAGAATTTGACCTTGGGTCCTTACTGCTTGCAGAACAAGCACTCTTACCCAGTGAGCCATCTACAACAGCTTCTTTTCTTGCTTTTAAGATATTAGGAACTGGGGGTGGTGGCACATGCCTTTAATTCCAGCACAGAGGCAAGTGATCTCTGAGTTCAAGACCAGCCTGGTCTACAAAGAATGTTCTAGGACAGCCAGGTACACAGAGAAACACCATCTCGAAAAACAAACAAAATAAAAACAATTAGAGCTATTTTATTTTTGTGGATATGTGGGAAGGGTATATATGCATATGCCACAGCGTGTATGTGGAGATCTTAGCACAGTTTGCATGAGTCAGTTCTCTTTATCTATTGAGAGATGGAAGCATGAGGATCATTAGTTCAAGGCCAGCCTGTATTTATGATTCTGTCTTAAAGATAAAAATGCAGATCCTGGAGAGAGAGAGCTCAGTGGCTAAGAGCACTGGCTGCTTTTCCAGAGGACCTGGGTTTGTTTCTGTCACCCACGTGGTGGCTCATAACTGTCTATGACTCCAGTCCCAGGAAATCCAAGCACTCTTCTGGCCTCCATGGGTCCCAGGCATGCATGTGATGCACAGACAGACATGCAGGCAAAACACTCACACTCATAAAATGAAGAATAAATACATCTTTTAAAATTAAGTAAGACAACAACAAAAATATGAAGACTTGGAGCAGTGAGGAGGATTTTATTACTACTACTTGCTTTCAGTGATATAGTTTGGGCATTGTTTTTCATATCACAGTTGAAATCTGCATAACTGGAAGCTGCTGTCTTATCTAAAGTCTGCATTGTAGCTATCTGAATTAAGGGTACTTATTTTATTTTTGTTTGACGATTGTTGTTTTTTAAAAATGTTAAGCTGCGCTGGTTACCGTGCGGAAAGGTCATGAGGCAGAAGCCACAACAAAACCCAGTATTAGAGGTTTTTTTTTTTTTTTTTTTTTTTTTTTTTTTGGTTTTTCGAGACAGGGTTTCTCTGCATAGCTTTGCGCCTTTCCTGGAGCTCACTTGGTAGCCCAGGCTGGCCTCGAACTCACAGAGATCCGCCTGGCTCTGCCTCCCGAGTGCTGGGATTAAAGGCGTGCGCCACCACCGCCCGGCCATAGAGTTTTATTAGGAGAGGGGGGAGCAAAAGAACCAGGTCTGGAAGAAGCACATGCAGAGAACAGAGAAAGATAGAGGTAGTGGGGGCAGGAGAGAACAGAGAGGAAGGAGGAGACTGTGTCTGGCTTTTTAAGGATTCCGGTGAACATGCGTACATGGCCTTATGAGCTTCGCCACGCATGCGCTGATTGCATGCACTGATGACATAAGACCCCTTGCTTAGCTGCCGAACTGCGCATGTGCGGTCATGCAGCTGGAGTGGCGGCAGAATCATAACAGTCATGAAAAGCTAAAATGTTAAGAAGCTTTTAGGGTTGGTATCTGATTATAACAGTGAATGAAAGAGAGAGAGAGGGAGAGAGGAAGAGAAGAGAAGAATAGAGAAGAAAGAAAGAAAAAGAGGAAAGGACTGCTCCTAGATATGTTGGAGGAGAAAGTTCACAGCTGGGTAAGACTGATGATAACTTTTCTCCTCCAGTAGTGTGCATAGAATCTTCCAGCACTATGAAAGCTAGCCGGTAGGAATGAAGCTTCCAGGTTGGTACCAGCTTGATTTCTCCATGTCCATACTCAGGTATGTGGTGTCTTCAGCAATAGGGCCTTACTGTCAAGTAAGGAGAGTCAAGAGCAGTGGTGGTCGTCTGTAATGTTTATGGGGGGAGGTAGCAGTGTTTGAAGTTTGGATTTCATTCCATTCATCTCCACGTTTGTCCTCATGCTGGTACCACACTGTCTTGATTCAAGTTAATTGTGATGTTTAGTAAAACCTGAAGAGAAGAAGTGTGAGTATTTTAACTTTTTCTTTTTCAATATTATTTTGACCATTTGTATCCCTTGTGATTTCATATGACTTTAAGAATCACCTTGCTCATTTCTGCAAAGAAGGCAGGTAGGATTTTAATAGGGATTTTATCACATTTTTTCACTATTTTTGTTAATCTATAATTTTCATTGTTAGTTTTGTTTTTTAATTATATATATATATATATATCTTATACATACATACATACATACATACATATGTATATACGATTTTGTCTTAGGTTTCCGCTGCAGTAGTGACTATGAACAGAAGTAATTTGTGGAGGAAAGGATTAGATTCATCCTGTGACTCTCATATCATACGCCATCACTGAGGGAAGCCAGGACAGGCAAGAGCTTACACAGAGGCCTTGCAGGGGAGCTTCTTACTGGTTTACTCCCCCCTCCCCATAGTTTTTGCTCAGCCTGCCTTTTCCAGGAGCACCTGCCCAGGGATGGCACCACCCATTGTGAGTAAGGCCCTCCCACATCAATCATCAAACGACAGTACCCTGTAGACTTGCCTACAAGGCAGTTTTTTGGAGGCATTTTCTCAGTTGTGGTTCCCTCTTCTCTAGCGTATGTCAAGTTGACATAAAACTAACCAACAATACTTCATGTGTGTGTGAGTGTGAGTGTGTCATGATGTGTGATGTCACTTTGTGGAGTTGGTTCTCTGATTTCACTTTTATGTGAGTCCCTAAGATCAAACTTAGGTTTCCAGTCTAATGCAGCAAGTGCCTTTCCCACTGAGCCATCTCACTGGCCCTTTGCTTAAATCTTTTTTTGTTTTTGGTTTTGGTTTTTGGTTTTTTTGAGACAGGGTCCGTCTGTAGACCAGGCTGGCCTCGAACTCACAGAGATCCGCCTGGCTCTGCCTCCCGAGTGCTGGGATTAAAGGCGTGCTCCACCGCTGACTGGCCCTTGCTTAAATCTTAATGTGGAAATTATAAGATATAATAGCCTGTCAACTTCACATTTGTGTCTCAGACTCCCGGAAGGATTCCTTTTTTGTTTCAGTCATGTTGGTATTATAACATTAGTCTAGTTCTTTTCTTCTTTTTCTCTTTTCTTTCTTTCTTTCTTTCTTTCTTTCTTTCTTTCTTTCTTTCTTTCTTTCTTCTCTCTCTCTCTCTCTCTCTCTCTCTCTCTCTCTCTCTCTCTCTTTCTTTTTCTTTCTTCTCTCTCTCTCTCTCTCTCTCTTTTTTTTTCCCGAGTCAGAGTTTCTCTGTGTAACAGCTCTGGTTGTCTTGGAACTTGCTTTGTTGATCAGGCTGGCCTCAAACTCTCAGAGATCCACCTGCCTCTGCCTCCTGAGCGCTGGAATTAAAGGTGTGCACCACCACTCTTAGTTGGCCTAGTTCTTTTAAACTCTCCACCTTCTTTGGACAGCTAAAAGTCTTAGTTCACTCCCTGCCCCACCCTCTCTCCTGTCTCTTCTGCTTATTTGTTGTTAAGGGTCTGTCTTTGTATCACCAGCTCTCTAACAGAGACCTTTTATCAATTAGGAAAGCTTGGCCTTAGCTGAGGCTTATTCCAAACTAGCTCTTTAAACTTAAATTAATCCATTTATATTAATACACATTCTGCCACATGACTCTTTACCTGTCCTCAGTACCATATATGTCTGACTTCCTCTGAGTCTAGCGGGTGAATCTCCCACACCTCTGATTCTTTCCCAGAGTTCCTATCTATGTCCTGCTTATTCTCTCCTGCATAGCTATTGGCCATTCAGCTCTTTATTGAGTCAATCAGAAGGTGCCTTAGGCAGGTGAGGTTAAACAAAGACACATCTTCACATGGTGTACAAAAAGACTATCCCAACAGTTTGCTTGTGTGCTTGTGTGTGTGTGTGTGTATCTAGCCCTTGCTAGGCAGGTGCTGTATCACTGAGCTTTAACTATAGTCTGTTGTTACTTGATTCACTTAGACTTTCCTTATCCTTAGATCTTTGGTTAATTGACTTCCTTGGCTCCCATCAGAGTATCCATAACCTTTCCAAAACACAGTCTGGATCATGTAGTTTTATGCTTGAAAATAGTAGATGAATCTTTACCATATCCTTTATCTATTAATAATTCAATTATGAACTGCATAATGAGGCTGTAAGAGAAAAATGGAGTGTACATCTCTTATGCTCTCACCTTCAACATAAGACACTCTGTCTCCAGATTGTGGAGATTTCCCTATCTACCAGTTCATCTCTGGCAGATCCACAGTGGATGTACTGTCTCCCAGTTTTGTTAGATGGCATCAGTCCTTGCAGTTGAGCACTCAGCTCTGCGAGGTTGCTCTGCTTCACACACAGCAAGTAATAGGATGTCCTATTTTTTATGAACTGGCTACAAACCAAGGCTTTCATGACCCCTTCTTTGGGGTCAACTAATTTGCTAGGATGGCTTGTAGAACTTGGAGGAGCACTTATGTTTCCTGGTTTATTTTAAGGGCATTGTGAAAACTATAAAAGTAAACTGAAAAGACAACTAGGGCTATGTATGGAGGGTTACAGCTTTTATGCCTTCTCTGGGTTTACACTGGGTCAACACTCCACTTGTTCAGCAGCCCAGAAGGCCTCAAGTGTTGCTCAAGGGTTTTAGAGAGCTTAGTCTCTAGTCTCCTCCAGTCC
Organism: Peromyscus leucopus; assembly: GCF_004664715.2. NCBI lineage: Eukaryota > Metazoa > Chordata > Mammalia > Rodentia > Cricetidae > Peromyscus > Peromyscus leucopus. Next base: position 96,773,307 of record NC_051066.1, on the reverse strand, counting down.
ACTTGTCTGGAAGTTAGCAAGTGTGGCTGAAAGTTGTACTCTAAATAATTACGTGACTGAAATAAGGGCAGAATAAATCTATCTTCTGTCCTTTATATCCATTAGCTCCACATGTATGGATTCAACCCATGGGAGATTAAACACTGCTGGAAGCTATAGGGCATAGTGGCCCACATCTTGAGTCCCAGGAGGCACAGGAGGCGGTTCTCTGTGCGTTTGAGGGCTGCCTGTTCTACATAGTAAATTCCAGGCCAGCCAGGACTACAAAGAGAGATCCTGTCTCAAAAACAAACAACAAAAAAGGTTCTTGGAAGTTGTGGCTATAACTGAGTTAGTTGGTAGAGTGCTCACCAAGCGTCTGAGCTGGGTTTAAACCCAGCACCACATAAATCAGCTCATCCTCAGCTCTTTAGCTCATGGCTAGCCTGGGCTACCTTTTCTCAAAAAGAAGAAAAAAGAACCAAGTGTGGTGGCACATCTTTTATCCCAGCACTCAGGCAGAGGCAGGTAGACCGCTTCTGGGATTACATGGTGAGACCTTGTCTTAAAAAAAAAAAAAAAAAAAAAAAAAAAAAAAAAGGAAAAGAAGAAAAATTATATTAGAATATATATACATTTTTTGTCATATTCCCAAACAACATTACAACCATATAACTAACTTTACATTGGATTAAATAATTTAAAAATTAAATTAAGGAGGATAAAGTTATAAGTTATAGTTATACACAGATATAGTTCTATTTTATATAAGATTTGTACATCCTCAAACTTTGGTGTCTGTGTGAGAGTTTGGAGGTACCACTCATGAGGAAGGAGGGCCTCCCCCAATTTATATTATATTGTAGCACATTGGCGTGTACTTTTTTTTCCTTCAGCTGTGACCTTATACCTAACAAACAACAGAAGGGGGGAAAAGTTTCCTTGGGCTCATGGCTTAGAGGGGTCCACTGTGGCATGGAGGGTGGGGAGCAGCAGTTCACAGCAGGCCACAAAGCAGAGAGAAGAGAGGAAAGCCATTGCTGTCGGCTTTCTCCTTTCTTCTCTATTTCACCTGCTCTTCCACACCCCGCAACATGGAAGAGTGTTATATTATTGTATTATGTACCCCACATAAAAAGCAGTCCTTCTGTATCAGGTGCTCTTCTGGAAATGCCCTCTCAGAGGGCAATTCTAAATCCAGTAAAATTAACAATGAAGAAAAACTGTGACAGTGGCCAAGACTTTAAGCCACTTTTCCTGTATTTTCATGCCTTCTGCCTTAATCTACTCTAACCCTAATTCTACCCTGTCAGTTCTGATCATTGTAAATGCATTTTAAGAAATTGTTATTGAATAATGACGTTTTTATTTACGTATAAAAGGTACTTTGGGCACATCATCTCCTGTCCTCCCTCTCCCATCTGGTTAGTCCCCATCATCTTCTGAAATAGCCACCTTTCTATTTTCATCTATACGTTAGGTATCTGTTTTTGTGGTGGTGGTGGTGGTGGGATGCACATGGAAGCATGGTTAGATGTGTGTGTGGCCAATACTAATTGTCCAGAATCACCACAGGAACAGATCTCTGGGTGTGTCTGTAAGGGGGGGTTTAAATGAGGTGAATTGAGGGAAGAAGGTTCAACCTAAATGTGAGTGGCCCCATCCCGTGGACTTGGGTTCTGAACTGAGTAAAAAGGAAAAAGCAAACTGAGGGCCAGCATTCATTTCTCTGTGCCACTTGACTACAGATGCAGGGGGAGCAGCTGTCGCTTGCTCCTGTTGTGGCTTCCCCAGCATGATGCACTGTCTCCTCCATCATGAGCCCAAACAAACCTGTTCTTCCTTATGCTGCCTTTGTCAAGTACTGTGTCACAGCACAAAGAGAAGTGACACACATGCACACACAAACGCACATGCACACACAAACGCACATGCACACACATGCACACACAAACGCACATGCACACACATACACACACAAACGCACATGCGCACACACATGCACACACAAATGCACGTGTGCACACACATGTACAAACGCATGTGTACACACAAATGCATACTCCCTATTAAGAGGAAACATGCTGTCTTTCTGAGTCTTGCTTATTTCACTTAATATGACAGTCTCTAGCTCCATTTTCCAGCAACTGACACATTTATTTCTCTTTTATGGCTCATTGAAACTCTTTACATGTATAATCTTAATTCTTCATAGTTTTATCTTAAAATATTCTCATAAATTTAAAATCTACTAATTTATTTACATGTGAGCTTCTTGAATAAAGATATTTTTCTTCTTTTCTTCTTCTTTTCTTCCCTCCTCCTCCTCCTCCTCCTCTTCCTCCTCCTCCTTCTTCTTCTTCTTTCTTCTTCTTCTTTTCATTCGAGACAGGGTTTCTCTGTGTAACAGCTCTGGCTGTCCTGGAATTCACTCTGTAGACCAGGCTGGCCTCAGACTCACAGAGATCCACCTGACTCTGCTTCCTGTGCTGGGATTAAAGGTGTGCAACCACTACCATCCAGCAAGAGTAAAATTTTTTAATCTTCTGTGTATTTACTGTGCTTGATAATGTTATAGACCTTATGTTCTGTTAATTTTTTGTGTTTGTATGTGGACTGTGAGCTTAATGCAGAGAAAGAACTTAATTGACCTTTATTTTTAATACATAGTTTAGTTCCTTGGGTGTATATAGAGATCTTGTTGTCTTTGTGTGTCCTTTTAGTTTTAATATTAATTTGTGGGGGAGGTACTGGGGCTTGATCCTACAGCCTTGGGTATGCTAGGCAAATGCTTTGTCACTGAGCTGTGTTCTCACAGCCCTCTTTGTACTCTGTGTGTTGAGACAGGCTCTTTCTAACTCACTCTGAAACCCACATAGGTCTGGAATTTGTCATTCTTCTCCTTAGCCTCCCAGGTAGCTGCACCAGCAGACCCAGGTTTGGTTTCATATTTACTAACAAGATATAACCTGAGTTTAAAATCTGTTTCAGTTATTTCTGATGTAATGGCTAAGAATGAAGGTTTTTCTAGGGCCAGAAGGGTGACCCAGCTGGTAAAGGTACTTGCCTCTAAGCCTTACAACCTGAGTTTCATCTCTGGGATCTAGAAGATTGAGAGAGAACTGACTGCTACAAGTTGTCTTCTGACCTCCACATGAGTGTCTAGCATATTCATGTTTGGGTGGGAGCTCCACCTCAACCCCTGGCACCCTGGCATCCCTATACCCAAAGAGTCTGAAATGTTCTGGTGGAAGATCCACCTCAACTCCCTTCCCCCATCTCTTTCCCTAAACCCGTCCCTTCAAAGCCAAACACAGCTCCTCCCCCGCCCAGAGAGGCTCAAGACCACACCCACAGGGTATATAAGCTGCATGCCAGAAAACAGACTTGTGGTTTTTCTGCTCTTTCATCCCCTTTCCTCTCTGCTGGGCCAGGGAATCACCCAGGAATGCGTTACCCATTAAACTAAGCCGTTTCCTAATTTGGTCTGATTTGGATTGGTGCGTTGGCAGAGAAGCCTATTTGGATACAAAAAAACTTATCAACTCACACACACCCTTCTAATAAATAAGTAAATAAATAAATGTAATTTTTTAAAAAAAGCATAAGAGCTTTGGAATCAAATTGCACCATCATTTTCTAGTCATATGATTTTGAACTAAGTAATTAACCTTACCAATTTTCTACTTCTGTATCTGAAAAATAAAGGAAATACTAATACTTATATTATTATGAGAATTGAATGCATAAAAATGCATAAAATGGAATATTGCTTGCATATTATATATATTTTATTGACTATTATTTCTCTTAATTTGTTTACTTGCAAATACCGTCTCACTGTTTATTAGGTACTGTATTAGGTACCGGGACACTGTGTGCTCCCTGTACTCCTCAGCTAGCCTCTGCATTTACTGGGTACACAGAAGTCATCTGAGCAGCTGCTCTAGTGGTACTGAAGAGTTACTGTTGTCATTAAGTCGAAGCTGCTCCAAACACATACATTTTTTATTGTGTTAACATTATTAAATAGTTTCATTAATTGCATAAGTGTAAAAGAGAAACTATACACTGTAAGGTTTGAGAAATGAACTCATTAAATTATCACCTTACTGATAGAAATGTATTGACAAATTCTAGAAAATTTGCCACTGGCCATGTTTTAATTGCTCAATAAAGAATCAATAGTTTATTCAAATCTATATTTGTTTTTCTTTTTTAAATTAGAGTAATTCAGGCAAAGTGTGTGATGCAAGCCTATAATCCTAGCACTCTGGAGGCTGATAGGAGGATCAGAAGTTCAGGACTAGCTTAGGCAACTCATTGAGACTGCCTCAAGTTGAAAAGTAAAATAAAAGGCTAGAGAGGATTTGTCTTAGTGGTAGAGTACTTGACTAGTATGTATGGGATAATTGGTTCAATCCCCAGTACTGCTAAAGAAACACACAAACAAAAGTCATTGGGGTGAGCTGGGCGGTGGTGGTGCACCCTTTGGTCCCAGCACTCAGGAGGCAGAGGCAGGTGGATTTCTATGAGTTGAAAGCCAGCCTGGTCTACAGAGAGTTCCAGGCCAGCCAGGGCTTCAGAGAAATGTTGTCTCCAAAAACCCATAGAAACAAAACAAACAAAACAACACCATAAAGCAGGGTGATTTTGATAGCAAGGGACAAAGTATTATAGTGTAATGTAGATATTTTAGAGGAGCATTCTAAGAGGAATTAAATTGAGTACTGTCTTTTGTTTTTATATGACTGAAATGTCTTTGTAATGTAAATGATCCAAGAAGCTGAGCACAGTAGTCTGTACCTGTGACCCCACAGTTTGGAGGCTGAGGCAGGATCGACACCTGGTCTTTAAAGTGTGATAGATGATGAATCTTTTTCTTGTTCATTTTGTTCTTTCATAGTGTTAAGGATAGAATCTCAGGTTTCATGCATGCTAGCAAATGCTGTACTCACTTCAGTGTTTCCAGCAGTGAAAATGAGGTCTCTGTTGACAACAAATTGATTAATTAAAGCTTGGTGCTTTTTCTGTGCCTGAAGCTGAGGAAAAGGTTGCTAATTGATCACCAGTGTGGTAACTGATAACCCAGATTCAAAACAAACAAACAAACAAAAAATTACAGGCCTGTAATCCCAGCACTCAGAAATCTAAGGCAGGAGAATGAAGATTTCAGGGCCATCCTGGGCTAACAAAACCTTGTTTCCAAAGACCAAACCAAACAAACAAAGATGTTATATCCAAAGTGAGGCTTGACTTCATTTTTGTTTTAAGTGGACAAATTACTTTTAAAATGTGTTTTAATCTTTTTCTTCAGTCTAACGAATTTATAGCCTCCAGTGTGTCAATATTGTTTTATTTTTACAAGCTAACTTCAAAGATTGCCTACCCTCACAGTCTCTTAATTCATTTAACCTCTATAGGCTTCTATCCCTTCTAGTCTGAAGTGACGGCCTAATTATTTATATGAGTAACCTTTGCTTTGTATGTGTGCATGTGTGTGCGTGCATGCGTGTGCCCCCACGCACACCTGTGAAGAGACCAGCAGAAGATACTGGACATCCTCCTTTATTGCTCTTTGCCTCATTTCTCCTTAGACAGGATCTCTCGCTGACTCTGAAAGTCAGTTCTTTGTCTAGCATGTCTTAGCAATTGTTCTGTCTCTGCCTCATCATGAACGCACAGCAAGTGCTCTTCCCACTGACCCATCTCCTGAGCTCGGCCCAGCTTTGCTATGGAATTTGTCATTTCTGTGATAACCTGGTCTCAGAATTTTCTTCCTGTCAGAGTAGTCTGTATTTTCTTTCTGATGGACTCTTTAGGTTTGTTCATGCTGATTTGTATTTTAAGTTGCAGATTTGTATTTTAAAGTTTCTTCTTTGTTTTCCAAGGGTTTTGTTTTTGTCTTCTGAGAGTCTCACTATTTAGCCCAGGCAGGCCTTTAACTCATGTAGTGGAGGCTGGCCTTAAACTTTCCTGCTTCTGCCCTCTCAGTCCCCAGTTTATTTATAGAACTTGGAAAAGTTGTACCTTTCCCAAACAGATTGTGGTGTTTCGGAATCTTGAAGTTGTCCAGATGGTTGTGATGATAGCCACCCTTGGAAACCACTGATGTATCCGTATAGTTCAGATTCTTCACCATGGAGCACACAGTTCTTCATCTAGTTCCTGCCTGCCTCTCCAGCATCTCTCTGCTCTTCCTATTTTCTGGGTTGAACCAGGTGTCTTTTCTGTAATTTCCTGGACTCGATTGGATTCGGGGACGGTGGTATGCTTTTTAAACTCAGGAGATGGTCCCAGATTTTTTCCTGTTTTTCTTATTCCTTCTATATATCCCAGCTAGTCTTGGATTTCACATGTTAAACTAGGATTGAAAAGCACAAGGCTGATCCAAATCAGTGAGACCAAGAAAGATCATGTAACTTGCTACAGTAATGTAAATAGTGTATGTCAGAGTATGTATAAAACTCAGTGTTTGTATGTCTAACATGGTTCTTACTGTATCTGCTCAGGTTAATCTTAAGTGACTTTTAAAATATTTCCTTTCTAAATAAATCACCTTTATTCCCTTATTAATTTATTTCTTTACTTACTCATTTAACATTTATTTGAGTATGCAAGGAGCAGAGCGGGATCTAGCGATGGGTGGATAAAAATAAAATAATATAAATTTCCTGTTCCTTATGGTCTCAAGACACATTTTATATAGTTTATATTGTCATAAAATACTGTAGAGAAATCCAATTTGTTAACTTTTTTTGGTTTTGTTTTGTTTTGTTTTGTTTGTTTTTTTTTTCTTGAGATAGGGTTTCTCCATGTAGTTTTGGTGCCTGTCCTGGATCTTGCTCTGTAGACCAGGCTGGCCTTGAACTCACAGAGATCCGCCTGGCTCTGCCTCCCTGAGTGCTGGAATAAAGGCATACGCCACTGGCGCCCGGCAAATTTGTTAATTTTTTAAAAGAGAAACTATAATACATTTTTTTCCACTGTTTTCTTTCTCTTTTCATCCAGGGAAAGACCATGTTTGTAGATTTATTGGCTGTGGGAGAAACGATCGTTTCAACTATGTGGTCATGCAATTGCAGGTATGTTACCTTGAAAATATGTCTTCAAATCTTTTCGTTTTGATCGAAATACCCAGTTACAGTGAATATGTATAAAAAATGACAGCATTCTTGTTACCATGTCCAAATGCTATACGCTGTACATAGAGATTTATTTAGATTTGGTATAGATTTTCCAATAAATGAAATGGTCATCTATTTTAGTTTATCTGTACCTTTATTGGTCATCATTTTTTTCATAGCATTTAATCTTAAAGTGGATTGTGGGCTGTAATGTGAAACTTGCCTTTCCATGTTCCTTCTTTTTTCATCTTTCTAACCTCAGGCATTTCAAATCTCCACTCATGCTCTCAAGTACCAGCTCCTACATTAAAATTGTAAGCATTAGTTGGAGTAAAGGATGAATGCTGTTCCTCTTTCTCTTTCCATCAGCATAGCACTGTTCCTTCCCTTTTAGATGGGAGTAGAGTTGGGCTGAAAGAGTAGCAGTTCCTAAAGAATGTGCAAGAGTAACAGGTACAATAGGGAGAATCAGGAAACCATTCATTTCCTTGATGTTGCCTGTGCTCCTCCACACACACACAGTATAGTCGTCTTGACTTCAAACCGTGGTTCACTGCCTGATGTTCAGTTCTCACAGTTTCCTTTCATCTTTAGCAGACTTTATTTTGAACATTTGGTTTCTTTATTTTCTTTCATATTATTTACATGACAGTGAGTTAAATTCATTAACCCTGACCTAAATGTTTTCTCTTATTTTCAGAAGACTTTTCTTTTTCTCAAGTATCCTCCAATATTTGACTTTGACCTAAAAATATTACCCTTTCTGTAAACTATAGTTGTTGTTGTAGTTGTTTATCTTTTTAAAGTGTGGTCTCACTGAATAGCACAAGATGATATAGCCAAGACTGGCCTTAACCTCAGGATCCCCCTACCTTAGCCTCCTGATTTCTAAGATTATAGCTGTGTGCTAAGATGGTTGGCTTAGTTTTGTTTGAAATTAATTAATTGGGGATTGGAGGAGTGTACCATGGTATGTGTGGAGGTCAGAGGACAACTTGTGGGAGTTGGGTCTCTCCTTCTACTGTTGGAGTCCCAGGGTTTGAACTTTGGTGTCAGACTAGGCAGCAAGTGCCTTTGCCTGCTGAGCCATCTCACTGGCCCTTAAAGTCTTTCTTGGTCACATGATTCATCATCTCAAGTTAGCATACTTTAATTTATTGAAGTGTTTACCTTTTTACATTTTTCAGTTCATTAATGTGGTCCCTGTTTTCTCTCAAATTGGCCACTAATATGAACTCTATCTTTCCTTTTCTTTTCTTTTCTTTTTTTTTTTTTTTTTTTTTTTTTTTGAGACAGGATCTCCCTACGTAGCCCTGAGTGTGCTGGAACTCACAGAGATCCATCTACATCTGCCTCTCAAGTGCTGGGCTTAAAAGAATATGCTACAGCTGGGCGGTGGTGGCGCACACCTTTGATCTTGGCACTTGGGAGGCAGAGCCAGGCAGATCTCTGTGAGTTTGAGGCCAGCCTGGTCTACAGAATGAGATCCAGGACAGGCTCCAAAGCTACACAGAGAAACCCTGTCTCAAAAACAAAACAAACAAAAAAAGAATATGCTACCATGCTTGGCTGGTTTTCCAGATTTTCTCGATTACCCTATTATTTATTTATTTATTTTTCATTTGACTTACTTGGATCTGGCTATAAATAGGGTCCATACATTGTTTATTTCTTTTTTTTTTTTTTTTTTTTTTTTTTTTTTTTTTTTTTTTTTGGTTTTTCGAGACAGGGTTTCTCTTGTGTAGCTTTGCGCCTTTCCTGGAACTCACTTGATAGCCCAGGCTAGCCTTGAACTCACAGAGATCCGCCTGCCTCTGCCTCCCGAGTGCTGGGATTAAAGGCGTGCGCCACCACCGCCCGACGATTTTCATTGTTTATTTCTTAAGCCTTTTTTGATCTGCTGGTTCTTCTGTCTTACTTACTTGAAGATTCCTTCTTTGTTGTTTTAGTGTAGAAATTCTCTTATTGTGGATTTTGCTGATTGTTACTGTTTATTGATATGTAACATGTCGTTACACTCCCCACCCATTTCTCATAAACTGATGGTTAGGTTCTGATTTCCACTTCCTTGACAAGGGTAGGTGAGAGGTGGCATATCCACTTCCAGCTGCGTCCTGAGAGCCAGCACCTTAACCTCCCTGCAGCCTGGTCCACCCATTTTGAAGTTTTCAGGGATTTTTCCCAATGTGCCTTGTTTTCCTTTTTTTCAGTCCGTTAGTAAGCATGGCCTGTGATTTCAGTGGGCTTTCCAAATACACCATTCTAATTGTATCATTTCTTCTCCACTTAGATAAAAGTCTTCCTTTAAAAGTATTTCATGTGATAGAGCCTACCCTGAAGTATACCTTTTATATAGGAAAGTCAGGGTTAATATAATAGTAGATTGCTGTGGGATGTTATGTATGTCCTGTGGGAGTCCGTTCTCGGGTTCCTCGTGGCCTTATCCAGCAGGTCCGCACAGAGGATGATTAGGACCACGGGCCTGAGTGTAGGTGTCTGAGATGGTCTGCACTTGGCTGTGCTGGGGGATGGTCTGTATGTCAAGTTGCTCTGATTGGTCAATAAATAAAACACTGACTGGCCAGTGGCTAGGCAGGAAGTATAGGCGGGACTAACAGAGAGGAGAAATAAAAGAACAAGAAGGCAGAAGGAGTCACTGCCAGCCGCCACCCTGACAAGCAGCATGAAAAGATGCCGGTAAGCCACGAGCTTCATGGCACGGTATAGATTTGTGGAAATGGATTAATTTAAGCTATAAGAACAGTTAGCAAGAAGCCTGCCACGGCCATACAGTTTGTAACCAATATAAGTCTCTGTGTTTATTTGGTTGGGTCTGAGCGGCTGTGAGACTGGTGGGTGACAAAGATTTGTCCTGACTGTGGGCAAGGCAGGAAAACTCTAGCTACAGTAGATTCCATTATTTTAATCAGTTTTCAGAACTATTAGTTGGTTCACTAATATTTTCCTCTAAGAGACAAGAGTGCCTGCTTTCCTTTGTGAATTTATAGTCTCTCTCTTCCCTTTCCTCCCTCTCAATAAAATTACAAACTGTGCATCTGACATTGCACCTTCTCCTTTTGTTTGCATGAGGGTGTCACTTACCATGCCTCCCAGATTGTCTCCACACCTTCTGCCTGAGCCTTTCAAACAAGGATTATCAGAGTAGGCCATCACACCGGGCCTGTAGCTTTGAATGTTCATTATGTTCCTGCCTTGGCTAGTGAGACTTTCTCTGGGTTGTACTTTGACCTGATTAGGTAGTGTTTTAAAAGCATCCTTATTTTCTGATGCAATAGTGTGTACTGTATTCATTCTCTGTATTTCATGCTCCAGCTGTTCCTCCATTCAACCCTGGTTCCTTTTAATGGGAAATATGTTTTAGAGATAATCTAGATGTTATGTGTACCTATTGCAATGGGATTGGTCATTGTCTCTGATTTTTTTTTTTAAGAAGATGGATTAAAAAAGTTCAATTTTAGCTGGGTGTGATAGCTCACACCTCTAATCTCCGCACTTGGGAGATAGAGGCAGGTGGATCTTTGAGTTCAGGGCCAGCCTGATCTACAAAGTGAGTTCCAGGACAGCTAGGGCTACATAGAGAAATCCTGTCTTGAAAGACAGAAAACAAACAAACAAACAAACAAAAAAATCCAATATTAAGAGAGAAAGTATGTTGTGGTTCATATTGATGCTTCTAAGTCAAATTTATAATAGTAGACATGCTGATTACTTCTTTCTGTATTTTTATTTCTTTGGTCTTACGTTCTTTTTAATGTATAGATGAAATTATATCATTTGAATTTACATGAAAGTAGTATGTTTAGAATGGGAGAGAGTTACATTTGAGAAGATATATTATCTATGAAAATGCATTGTCTGTGAAGTGATAGTTACTTTTTCTTTTTTTATATTCGTTTTTGTTTGTTTTCTTTTTGTGTGGGTTTTTCTTTTTTTTAAGACAGGATTTCATGTAGCCTAGGCTGGTCTTACCTTAGTATGTACCTTAGAATTGCCTTGACATCCTAATCCTTAGGTCTCCACCTCTCAAGTGCTGAGATTAGGTTTGAGCAAGCACATCTGGGCTTACTATGATTACTAGCTACTGTGCCTGATTAATGACCTCTTATCCTGGGAATTCACTGTATTACTCTCTCCATTTAGTATGATACCCAATCTCTTTCCCTTTCTTCTCCCTTTAGATCTCATCCTCTTTCTCCCCCAACACCCCCATTTCATTTACTTATTTTTATTTTTTAAATTTTGTGCGTGTGACAGGATCTTGTTATATAGCCCCATTTGGCCTAGAAGTTCCTCTGTAGACTAGGTTAACCTCAAGCTTTTGGCAATAGTCTCTGTTTCCCAAGTACCAGAATGACAGGTGTGTGGCACTATTCCTGGCCTTAGCATTTTCATTACTCAAAAAACAACAACAAAATGTAGTTTGATCTTGTTAAATTTATAGAATTACTTTGGAGAGAAATATAAGCTCTAAAATTTTTTTTTGCATATGAATTTCTTAATATATGAAAAGATCCCCCCTTTTAAAAAAAGAACAGCCCCTCCCCCAATACTATTCTTGTGTCAGCCTTGTGTTTATCCTCCCAGATTTTGTTAGATTTTTTGTTTTTGTTTTTCTGATGTGTGTGTGTGTTGTTGTTGTTGCTGTTATGAGGTCGGATTTCATTCTATAGTCCAAGCTAGCATGGTGCTCACTTTGTAGTGCAGGCTGGCCTTAACTTCTTCTGTCTCCTTAATGTTGAGATTAACTCTGTGTGATGGTACACTTCTGTAATTCCCAAACTCAAGAGGTAGAGGCAGGAGGATAAGAATTCAAAGTCAACATGGCAAGTTCCAGGACAGACAAGGGCTACATAGATCCTATCTCAAAAACAAAAACAAACAACCAAACAAAAGAATTTAAAGTCAACCCTCTACTATATATAGCAAAATCCAGTCTAGCCTGGACTACATAAGACTTGACTCAAAATAATAACAACAATAACAAAAACTACTAAAAATATAGGCATGAGACATTATGCCCCAATCACCAGTTGATACATTAAAATTACATTTTATGACATTTAAATAATTACTGATATTATTAATCAAGTTAATTGATTCCTGTTGGTTGTTCTTATGATAGTAGTAGCTTTTAATTTAAATCTTGGTATTATCTAGGATGTAGTTTTGTTTGTTTGTTTTTTGAGACAGGGTTTGTGTAACAGCCCTGGCTGTCCTGGAACTGACTTTGTAGACCAGGCTGGCTGCTTTGATAGCTGAATATTTGCTGTATCATATTTGTGAGGCCTGAGCTTTGATGCCAAGGACGAGGGAGGGTCGGAAGGAGGCTAGAAAGCTGAAGAGAATATGAGAGATTTTAAGCATATATAACATACTTTATTTACTAGCACACAGACTACAGGCAGGCAGATGCTGACAGGCAAGTGGGCACAGCATACAGGCTGCACAGGCAAAAACCAAAACAAGGACCTTGCCTCAACCTTAAGGCCATGTTGATAGAAAAAAAATCACACAGAAAATGGCATTTTGCCAGAAATAGTTATATAAGAGATTACATCACTGCTTACTCTGTGTTCCTCAGATATTCTGTACTAGCTATCTCCCCAGATGTCTAGTTTATGTTTTAGCTGACTCATATGGTGTTCATACCATCACCTAATTGTTTTAACTTTTGTTGTCCTTTATGGCCTTCTGTTTCCTATAATATTTGCTAATAATAACAGTCCTTAGGATTTGTTGAGTACAAGGCAATATTCCAGAAATTTCATGTGGTTTTTATTTAATCCTTATAAAATTATATGAAGTATTATTAACTCTTTTCATTTAAAAAACTGATGTAGGAAAATTAAGTAATTGTAGGGAGTGTGTGATGGGCAGTAATGAGGAATACTGCTTTGGATATTTGTGCTGCTTAGTTTTAACGACACAACCTAGAACCACCTGGAAAGGGGTCTCAGTGAGGATTGTCTTGGTCTGGTTAGTCTGTAGGGACAGCTGTGGGGGAATGCCTTGATTTTTAGTTGATGTAGGAAGATCCAGTCTTTTGTGAGCAGCATCATTCCTAGGCAGGAGTTCCCGAACACTGGAAAAGAGAAGAAAGTTAGCTGAGGACAGGCAAGAAAGGATGTGTTTACTTTCTTTTTGCTCTTAATTGTGAATGTAATGTGACTAACTGCTTACGTTGCTGTCTTGACTTTCCCCAAAATGGACTGTAGCTGAAATCGTAAGCCATATAAACCCTTTCTTCCCTAATGCTGCTTTTTGTTACAGTGTTTATCATAGTAACAGATATCTGTATTTTATAGTTTTTAAAATAGTCACATCTAAGGGGCTGATGATTAGCTTAGATAGTAGAGTTTGACTACGCATGAAGCTCTGGCTCTGAGTTCAATCCCCATCATTACATAAACTTGGCTTGGTGATGCACACTGGTCATCCTGGAAATTGGGAGTTGAAGGCCAGATCAGTTCAATGTCATCCTTGGTTGCACAGGGAGTTCAAGGTTAGCCTGGGGTACATGAGACCCCCTCAGAAAGAAAGAAAAGGAAAGGAGGAAAAGGAAAAGGAAGAAAGAGCCAAGTCTACATTTTTAGAATAGCGAGGATAAATCAAAACATGATGACTTAGGAACATGATTGCTAACAGCATGCCTATTCTTAGGGCTAGAGAGAGATGACTCGGGTTAAGAGCTCTTGCTACTTTTCTAGAGGACCGGAGTTCAGTTTCTAGCACCCATGTTGAGTAGCTCACAGCCATCTTTAATTCTAGCTCTAGGTGATTAAATGTCCTCTTCTGATTTCTGAGGGCACCCACAGTCATGTACAAAAAGAGGGATACACATACATAATTCTTTGAGTTAGAAGATCACAGCTAGCCAGGTGGTGGTGGTGCACACCTTTAATCCCAGCACTCGGGAGGCAGAGCCAGGCAGATTTTTGTGAGTTCGAAGCCAGCCTGGTCTAGAGATTGAGATCTAGGACAGGCTCCAGAACTACACAGAGAAACCCTGTCTCGAAGGAAAAAGAAAAAAAAAAAGAAAAAAGATCACAGTTTAGGTAAGAGCCTCATTATTTCAGTCACAGTATTTTATAGGGTGGTGATATATTGAATGTTTTGAGTCTTATCACAGTATTAAGACTGTATTTTAAAGTGATTATCCATTTTTATAGGGTCGGAATCTGGCAGATCTTCGACGGAGCCAGTCCCGGGGCACATTCACCATTAGCACTACTCTTCGGCTCGGGAGACAGATTCTGGAGTCTATTGAAAGCATCCATTCTGTGGGATTCCTTCACAGAGACATAAAACCGGTAGGGGCCTTGTCTTTTCCAAGTACAGAAGGCTATTGCTTGGTATTCTAATGTTAGGAGACAGAATATATGCTAGTATGTGTGTGTGTGTGTGTGTGTGTGTGTGTGTGTGTGTATATATATATATATTTAATTTGTGTGGTTAAATACAAAGAAATGTTTTTATTCCTGTAATGCCCTAAAAACAAAAATAATTTACCTTTTAGTTTAGTTTTTGTTTTGTTTTTAAAGCGGTAATCAGAAATTACGGCTTATGTTCAATAGCTCTTCTCATACCAGGAAATGTTGCTTGCCAGCTAAATTAAAAAGTCTATGCTGGGGCTGGGAGACAACTCAGCCAGTAAAGCACTTTAAGACTTGAGTCTTGAGTTGGATGCCCAGAACCCATGTTTAAAAAAAACAGGTATGGTGGTACATACTTGTAGTCCAAGTGCTGGACAGGCGAGATAGGAGGATCTCTGGAGGATCTCTGGGGCTCACTGGCCAGCCACCCCTCGCCTGCTTGAGGAACAACACCTGAGGTTGTCCTCTGGTCCCCACAGGCATCTTCACATGCAAGGTCTGTGCTTGCCAGTTCTTAATTAGATATTTTAGCATTGCTAATTATTCAGCCTCATGCATAAATTGTTAGTTTGAATTGTGTGTTTCTTCATAACAGTTCATTTTCTCAAGTCACCAGATGTGTTCATCAGAATAATGAACTTGAAAGGCCTGGTCTTCTCCTAAGAACTGCTGTGTAAACACAGATTGTTTCCCTTTTCTGTCCTGCTCTAGTCTTCTGTTGTCCTGTGCCCTTCCCTGTCATTTCCTCAGGAAGCTCCTCAGGAAAACGACACTTCTTTAAAAGGAAATGTGGATGTGATAGCTTGGATTTTGCCATTACAAATTCCCTTTTTTGCATATCTAACTTTCTAAATTTTCAGTCATTTGACACAACAAATTACATAGATTTTTAGGTTTGGGGGCTCTTGGTTTTGTTTTGAGACAGGGTCTTGGATAGCTAAGACTGACCTCCAACTTGCTATGTAGTTCAGGGTGGCCTTAAACTGATAATCTTGTCTCTGTTTCCTGAATGCTGGAATTAAAAGTATATGCCATCACATCTCGGTACACTGATTATTATTATTATTATTATTATTTTTTTTTTTTTTTTTTTTTTTTTTTTTTGGTTTTTCGAGACAGGGTTTCTCTGTGTAGCTTTGCGCCTTTCCTGGAGCTCACTTGGTAGCCCAGGCTGGCCTCGAACTCATAGAGATCTGCCTGCCTCTGCCTCCCGAGTGCTGGGATTAAAGGCGTGCGCCACCAACGCCCGGCTATTTTTTTTTTTTAAGGAGAAAAAAATGTAAAGCATTTTTTCCTTAGGACTATTTTGGAATTTTTCCCCCTAAATTGTATTTTTAATTTTAGTGAAGTTCAGCTTTATGATGCTTATAGAAAATTGTTTTATTTTATTTATTTGTTTATTTATTAAGATAGGATTAAACTGAAATTTGCTATATAGACCAGTCTGACCTTGAACTCACAGAGATCAGCCTGCCTTTGTCTTTAGTACTAGAATTAAAGGCATACACCATCACAACCAGTCCTTATACTTAACTAAAGGTTGAGAAGTAATAAAAATTCTTCTATGTTTTATATATATATATATTTCCCCCCATCCCTAGCTTCCCTTGTTTAGGTGGTTGGGTTGTCATTTAAGCAGTAACTTAGACTAGAATTCCAAAGAATTCTAGTTCTGAATTTAATTAGGTCATTATTATATGTAACTATACGAACATTTAAATTTATTTTTGCTCAGTTTTCCTGGTTGTAGGTA
This sequence comes from Peromyscus leucopus, assembly GCF_004664715.2. Lineage (NCBI taxonomy): Eukaryota > Metazoa > Chordata > Mammalia > Rodentia > Cricetidae > Peromyscus > Peromyscus leucopus. Next base: position 96,757,054 of record NC_051066.1, on the reverse strand, counting down.
GACATTAACAACTCTCTCTCAAGTCTCTAATTGTATTTACAAGAACACTCCACTATGAAAAACTTTAATTTTCCCTTGAAAGTTAGAACCAGCAACTAAATTATACTATACATTAATGCTTAATAAAAGTCATAGACTTACAGTAGTGTGTCTGAAACATGCTATATAGACTAGAAGAATTCATGTAGTGTAACATGTAGGTGGGACTGGATATTATAAGAATACGTATTTTTCGTCTTTATTTTTTTTCCAGTCAAACTTCGCAATGGGACGCTTTCCCAGTACATGCAGGAAATGTTTCATGCTTGATTTTGGCTTGGCCCGACAATTTACGAATTCCTGTGGTGACGTCAGACCAGTAAGCTTTTTCATTACTATTTAATATTTGATAATTGAACTATTATTTCTAGTATCACTTTAAAGAAATGCTAATTTTGTATCAGAATGAATGTTTGGAGGAGGGGATGAAGCTCAGTGAATTTAAAAAAAATGGATGTTTACTTGTATTGAAACCAGATCAGTAGATTACAAGGTTAAGATACTGTTGTCTAGAGTTAGCTGCATATAATCAGTAGGGGACATTAAAGGGATCAGTATTGGATCAAGACACTCCAAGACCAAGTTCTCAGCACAAAGGAGATTTTTTTTACTCCAGAAGACAAAGGACAGGGGATAAGAGGCATAAGGAATTTAATCAAATATAGCTAGAAGATTTCCTGTTCCCGGCCTGCTGGCAGTCAGGACAAATCTCTCCCACTAGCATCCCACAAGTAAACACACAGAGATTTATATTAATTATAAACTGTATGGCCATGGCAGGCTTCTTGCTATCTGTTCTTATATCTTAAATTAACCCATTTCTATAAATTTATACCTTGCCACGTGGCTTGTGGCTTACCGGTACTTTATATCCTGCTCCTCCTGGCGGCAGCTCCTGACTCAGCCTTCTACTTCCCAGAATTCTCTTCTCTGCTTGTCCCACCTATACTTTCTGCCTGGCTACTGGCCAATCAACATTTTATTTATACAGAGCGATATCTCCAGCAATCAAATGTCCAGGTAAAGGAGTTTTACTAAACTTACCTCTTAAGATTTTTGCCAGGGACTGGAGAGATGGCTCAGTGGTTAAGAGCACTGGTTGTTCTTCCAGAGGACCTGGATTCAATTCCCAGCACCCACATGGCAGCTCCCACAGACATACATGCAGACAAAAGACAGTGCACATAAAATAAAAGGAATTTTAAAAAACAAACAAAAACTTTTGCGAAAACGTGACTAGCAAAGATAAAGATGCCCCCTAAACAAGGGCAACCTTAGAAGAGACTTTAGGGAGTCTGGCTAGAGTCATGTCAGGAGAAAGTCTGTCAGAGGCAGTGAACTAAGTACATCTCTGTCTCTTCACCAGCAAGCTGCTAAGGCAAGGCAAAATGCTCCAGTCCTGCTCCTTCTAGAAAGAGTTCCATTGGTGGACTCCGTAGGGAGGTTAGCCATGTGTTCCTGACTGCAGCAGTTTGGAATAGGGTCACTTAAATCAAGCTAGGCTAGAGCAGAGAGCAGTCTTGGTTTGGATACCATAGACCCTTACCTTTCTTACTGGATGTTCACAAGTTTTCTTGAAAATATTTAATTTGTTTGCCTTTAAAGCTCATTCTAGAGGCTTACGTGTTTTGTTTTCAACTAGTGTTCACTGAGTTTACTGGGAAGGGGGACAGGCAACTCTCTATATTGTTTTGCTGCTACTTTATCTCCCATTATAACTTTTCTCTTGTTTACTCTAAACTTTAGTATGTTCAAGCTTGTTTTTTCACTGTGATTTTTCATTTGTATCAGGTTAACTAGTTGTATAAAAGTTAAAACATTTTGATTTTGATTGAGCCAACTTTATTAGTTATACATACATATATGCAAATTATAATTAAAATCTAGGCATATGAGAATCTTTTTTTTTTTCTTTTGGATTTTTTTTTTGTGTCAAGGTCTCACTGAGATGATTCAGCAGGCAAAAGCACTTGCTGCCTAGTCTGACACTTAAGTTCAAACCCCGGGACTGCAAAGTAAATTCAAGGCCATTGTTGTCAACTTTGTGAGACCCTGTTTCAAAAACTGAAAACGAGACCTGGGATATAACCCAGTGGTAGAGCATGCATGAAGACCTGGGTTCAATCCTCCATATCCCAAAGTGGGGCAGCATATTTTTTAGAATATAACTAGATAAGATTACCTAGGAAGAAGGTATAGCTAAAGTAGGAGGGAGGTCTTGAGTCTAAGCCATTGGGTCGCTGAGCAGTGTTGGTGAAAGATAGGGAAGAACCATGGCCCAGCCAAGACCTATGAGAAGTATGTCAGTCAGATAAGAGGAAAATCAAGAGGTTTTCCTTGGGAGCCAGGTGAAAGAAGTTCTTCAGAAAGAGTGGTAAGGTTGTCACTCCTGTTAGGTGTTAGTGAGAACCGACTGTTGATGACTTTGTAAGAACGATTTAGTAGATCAGTGAAAACCTGGTTTTGATTCCAAGCGTCATGTAAGCCAGGCATGGTAGTGTTGGTTATGCTGCGGCAGAGAGTGCTGATCAGAAGAATCACAAGCCATGGTTACCTTTTTAGAGCTTTATTGGGAGAGAGAGGGGGGGTGGGGGGAGAAACAGAAACAGAGAGACGGAGTGGAGGGAAGAGAACGGAAGGAGAGAGTGCGGAAAGGAAGAGAACGCACAGAGGGCACACCTGCTTTTTAGGCTGGGACGCCATCGCAGGCTGGTGACGTAATTAAGGACATAATCCTTACAGGTAGTGCATGGTTGTGATCCAGCATTTGGGAGGTGTATCTTCAAGGTCAAGTTCAAAGTCATCCTCAGCTACAAGGTGAATTCAAGCCACATGAGTAGCATACAGAGTCCTTTGGATATATGCCTAGCAGTGAATTAGCTGAGTCATATGGTAGTTCTAATTTCAGTTTTTTTGGGACACTTGTACACTGATTTCTGTAGTGACTGTAAAAATAGTTTCTATTTCCACCACCAGCAGGTAAGGACTCCTCTTCCCCCACACACTTGCCAGCATTTGTTGTCTCTTGTTTTCTTGATGGTGGCCATTCTTACTGAGGTGAGATAGAACCTCAAAGTCTTTTTAATTTGAATTTCTCTGATTGCCATAGATGCACTTTAAAAAACATAGCTTTAATTTTTATTTTATTTGTATGGATGTTTTACCTGCATTATGTACACCACATGTCTGCTTTGTGACCACAAAGGGCAGAAGAAGGCATTAGATTCTCTGGAACTGGAATTACAGACATCTTTGAACAGATATGTGGGTTCTGGGAATTGAACCCAGATCCTCTGTAAGAGCAACCAGTGTTCTTAAGTGCTGAGCCATCTCTCCAGCCCCATGTTGAATGCTTTTAGAATACTTGTTGCCATTTATAGTTCTTTTGCAAGCCATCTGTTAAGAGTATTGCCCCATTAATTGCTCATTGCCCCCTTTATTGATTGGCAAGTAGGGGTTTTTGGCGTTTACTTTTTTGCAGTTCTTTATGTATTCTGGATATTAGCCTTTTGTCTGAAGTATAGCTGGCAAAGGTTTTTCTCCCACTCTGTGGGCTGTCTGTTCATTCTGTTGAGAGTTTCCTTTACTATGCAGAAGCCCTTTGATTTCATATAATCCCATTTGCTTGAGGCTGTTTCCTGTGTTATTAGGATTCTATTCAGAAATCTTTGCTTATACCTATATCCTGAAGTGTTTCTCCTGTGTTTGCTTTCAGCACTTTCAATATTTTGGATGTTATTCTGATGTCTCTGCCTCTGTTTGTTAGTTGGCATTTTTCATTACAGCTTTTAGTAATGTTTCTTTGGTTTGTATTTTTTTTTTTTGCAAATTTTAAAAAAATGTTTTTTAATTGAAATAGAATTACTTCACTTCTTCCTTTCCTCTCTCCCTGCCAGCTACTCTCTCTTGAACCCCTGCCATGACCCCCAACTCAAGGATAACCTTGAGATAGCCTCTTTTTCTTTGATTATATTTGTTACGTACACACACACACACACACACACACACACACACACACACACACATATTTGGTTTTTTTTTTTAACAAACGCACATTTTATTTATTTATTTAAGATTTCTTTTTTATTTGATGTGCATTGGTGTCTTGCCTGCATGTGTGTCTGAGTGAGGGTGTCAGGTCTCCTGGAACTGGACTTACAGACAGTTGTGAGCTGCCATGTGGCCGCTGGGAATTGAACTTAGATTCTCTGGAAGAGCAGCCAGTGCTCTTAACCACGGAACCATTTCTCTAGCCCATAGATATGTATTTGTATGCATAAATATAAATACAACCTGTTGAGGTTATTGTTGTTTGTGTCTGTATGGTTTCAAGGCTGACCACTCTGCATTGGACAACCAATTAGGGGGCTCATCCCTGGGAAAGGCTAGTTCTTCTCTCAGCAGTCAGTAGTTACCTATAGTTCTTTGTCTAGGGGTGGAATCCTGTGAAATATCCCATCCACATTAATATATCTACTGACATTGCTATCTTTTTGGGGGGGGGGTTGTTTCGAGACAGCGTTTCTCTGTGTAGCTTTGCGCCTCTCCTGGATCTCACTCTGTAGACCAGGCTGGCCTTGAACTCACAGAGATCTGTTTGCCGAGTGCTGGGATTAAAGGCATGCGCCACCACTGCCCAGCGGTAGTTGCAGGAGCTGTGATATCGATGTATGCAGTGGAGCTGGGATTCTCACGATCTGTTGATCTCTGGTGTCAACTGCCAAGGGAGGAAAGCAATGAAACAGTCCTATATGGTCTGCAGAGGTGGCTCAGAGGTTAAGAGCACTGACTGCTCTTCCCAAGGTCCTGAGTTCAATTCCCAGCAACCACATGGTGGCTCACAGCCATCTGTAATGAGATCTGGCGCCCTCTTTTGACCTGCAGAGATACGTGCAGACAGAACACTATACATAATAAATAAATAAATCTTTAATTTAAAAAAAAAACAGAAAAAAACAGTCCTACTCAGCTTCAGCACCTTGAACCATGACAATTACCAGCATGGCAAGATATGTGTAAAAATGTAAGAACTGGCACTCAACGTGTCAGTGCCAACCAACAACTGCCTAATTGAACAGGAGGGAAAGCATGCCTGATACTGGAAACCTAGTCAGTTTCCTTGGGCTAGTGAGGTTGTGAATTTTTTAAAAAAGAACCTACTAGCCAGGTAATCTCAGCACTCTCCAAGCAGATCTTGATGAGTTAGAGGCCAGCTTGGTCTCCAGAGTAAGTTCTAGGACAGCCAGGGCTACACAGAGAAACCCTGTCTTAAAACCCCCCACCCTCCCCCCAAAAAAGAAAGAAAAAGGAATCTACTACTGCCACTCTGCTAGACCACACAGCTCCTTACTGCATTCTAAATCTTATCCTTTTACCCACAGAGAGTGTGGCTCCCACCCCTCACCAAAGACGTGTCTCTACAGCAAATAGAGAGCTCATAGAAAACCGCAGCTGAACACATGCTCTGTATTTTTGACATCTTGACTATGACATGCCAGGACAGGTTCTTCTCTGGTCATGTCTATTTGGAGTTCATAATACTTCTTGTGTTTAGGTGTCTATTTCTCTAGGTTTATGAAATTTTTGGCTATAATTTTATTGAATAGATTCCCATAATACCCACAGCTCTTTCTTCTATGCCATGGATCCTTAGGTTTGGGCTCTTGAGTGATAATTGTTCTTTTGCCTGGTCTTTTCTGTTGATCATGTTTTCTTTTCTTTCTTTTCTCTCTTTTCTTTCTTTCTTTCTTTCTTTCTTTCTTTCTTTCTTTCTTTCTTTCTCTCTCTCTCTCTCTCTCTCTCTCTCTCTCTCTCTCTCTCTCTTTCTTTCTTTCTTTTTTTTTTTGGTTTTTAGAGACGGTTTCTCTGTGTAACAGTCTTCACTGTCCTGGAACTCGCTCTATAGACCAGGCTGGCCTCAAACTCACAGAAATCTGCCTGCCTCTGCCTCCCAAGTGCTGGGACTAAAGGTGTGTGTCACCACCGCCTGGCTGATCATGTTTTCTTCTCTATTTTATATTTGATTGATTATTTCTGTGTTTATAAAATGAGCAAGACCTTCTTCTCCCAGAATGTATCATGTGGAGTGGACAGCCAGTAAATACAATGTAAACAAAATAGATGATATAAATGCAAATAAAAACATGTAAAAACATTGTATAAAACATTCTAAAAACATGGCATCTGTGAAAGAACACAGTGCATTGCAGGCAAGGAATGGTATTCTTCATTCAGACGATTAGTACTTCTGAGGAGGTACGTGAAGCAGAAGTTTTAGTTCCAAGAGTGAGTCAGTCACATGAAGCGTGCAGTGAGGGAACAGCCTGAAGAATAGCAAGTGTAAAGTTTTGAGCTAGAGAAAACAATGAATGATAGAAGAAACTATAGTAGATTCATTGTGAGAAGGCAAGTTAGAAAGATCGTCTTTTAATGTGGTCTTTATTTGGGGTTATATTGTCTGAGGCTGTAATCATGTCTGGCTTCATCTCCATTACCTAGCATAACTAAGTATCCAAAAACTTAAATTTTAGCATAAATTACTTATGCAAGTGAGTATAGTTGTAACCTCTTTCAAATTAAGTTTGAATAAAATAGACAAAATATGGTAAGATTGGCATCTTAGATTATATAATGGTTCTTCATGTTCTTAAATGTATTTGTAACCAGAGCCTAAGCATTAATGTATATGGTATGATGCTTTGGTACTTGGCATGATTCTGGGTCAATGAAAATGTTTGATTTTTCTAATGTACAGATCTGTGTTTATTTCATAAACACATTTGGTGTGTGTTTGTGTTCCTTGGTATCAAACCCAAAGCCTTACACGTAGTAGGCAATTGTGCTATCCCTGAGCTACATCTCCCAAGCCCAATGCCCATTATGTCATCATATTTTAAAATGTAGATAGATGAGCCTGTGAGATAGCTCAGCAGATAAAGGCACTTGTTACCAAGCTTGACAACTTGAGTTCAATCCTCAGTACCCATATGGTGGAAGAAAAGAATCCATTCCCAAAGTTTGTCTTCTAGCATCCACATGCACACTGTAGCATTCATCATTCCACACCCTGTCATCACACACATACACACACACACACACACACACACACACACACACAGAGAGAGAGAGAGAGAGAGAGAGAGAGAGAGAGAGAGAGAGAGAAACAAATTAATAAATAAATAAAAATTAAGGATACAGATAGAAGGAAACAGGACCAAAATAATTAAAATATTAGTGTTTTAAGTTGTGGTTTAGAGATATTCATTCTCTAGTTTTCTCTAACCTCACTAAAAACATTACTATAAATAGTATTTTATAATAGAATTGCTCTACCATTTGCTTTCTGTGTTCAACTGTGTTAAATTTTTTGCTCTTTAATTTCTTAAGATTGTATGGTTTATTGTAGCCTCGTGCTGTGGCAGGCTTTCGAGGGACAGTTCGTTACGCATCAATCAATGCTCATCGGAACAGGGTATGTATCTGATCCAAGGTTGTCATATCTGCATGTTCATGGCTTGCATCAGACTGATAATCTTAATATTTCAGTTCAGAGGTATAAAAAGTGCTCAGGAGCTGAGGGTCCCTTTTATAGCTGCACATTTACCTGAATAGTTGTTTTAATTCACTGTTTTGTATAATGCTGATGGTAAAGGAATTCGTGATACTAATTCATGGTAAGATGTATAGTGCCTGACAGATATGGGCAGCTACATAAAAAAGTGAAGTTGTATTCGCCATAAAAGGCAACAGCTAAGTATGTCTGCTGGGTATCTGTTTAATTATGTATTTAGTGTTGAAAATTAAATATAGATGTTTGAAGAAATAAAATACCTAGATTCTATTCTAAGAAATGATTTGTGGGTTGGGGTCAGCATAATGACTCAGCAGATAAAGATACCTAGCCTGACAATCTGAGTTTGATCCTTGGAACCTATATAGTGGAAGAAGATAACTAACTCTGGCACGTTGTCCTCTGATCTCTACATGCTTACCATGGCACATGAGGACCCACACTTGTACACACACACATACCCCAAACAAATATAATAAAAACCATTAATAGTAGATATTATACTGTCACTATCTGATGGAATATAGAGATTATTTTCTCTATAATATGTAATAACTTTTGTTTTTGTAGCCAGGGGCATGGAGACGTAGCTCAGCGGGAAAGCTCTTGACTAGTGTGGGAAGACCTGGTTTAAACACCACACTGCAACCAAAGCAGGAAGGAGTCTAGGCCAAACATGCCAGTTTCCTTGTTTCTAACTGAAAGAATAAAAAGACTTAGGGTTACTCTTAATTTTAAAATTTGTTGGGTCTAGTTAATTTGAGTGTGGGTTCTTTTATTTGCAATATTAAAAAGTTGAAATAAAGGACCCTATTTAGAAAACAAAATGAAACAACCTGTGTGTGTGTGTGTGTGTGTGTGTGTGTGTGTGTGTCTGTGTGTCTGTGTGTGTCTGTGTGTCTGTGTATGTGTATGAAAAAAAATTTTGCAATGCTGACAATAAAATCTAGGGCCTTTTTCCTAGTAAGAAGTAGACTACCACTGAGCTACAGTCTCATCCTTTACTTCTTAAAGCACTAATTAATTAGTAAATTGTTAATTGTATTTTTAGCATTTCTGAGTTTTAGAGGTTTATTTTATTTATTGGTTGATTTTTAAGATAGAATCTCTTATGTCCCAGGTTGGCTTCCAACTTGCTAAGTAGCAAGAATGGCCTTGGACTTCTAGTCCTCCTGCTTCTCCCTCCCATGTCCTGGGATTACAGGCATGCACTGCCACACCCAGTTTATGTGGTATTGGGTATCAAACCCAGGGCCTTATGCATGTTAGGCAGTTACTCTACCAACTGGGCTGTATTCCCAGCTCTGTGTTGTTTTTGCTTTTCGGTGGTGGCTGTTTTTTGTGATGTTAAGAATATAACCCAGGGTCTTACACACACTCAGTGAACTACTCTACTGCTGAACTACATCTCCAGGTAGGTATTATTTATATCAAAACATTTCTCAGTATATATATTCTGCATATGGATTGATATGTAACTATGCAACATATAGATGTTTACCAGATGATTTATGGGAAATTAGTGATCTTTAAACAATGTGATACACCCATAAAAACTGGTAATGTAATATGACTGAATTCTCTTTTATTTCTCAAGGAAATGGGAAGACACGATGACCTTTGGTCCTTATTCTACATGTTGGTAGAGTTTGTGGTTGGTCAACTGCCTTGGAGAAAAATAAAGGACAAGGTAATTTTGAATTATAATGTCAGTTTTGATAGGGGAAAGAATAAAAACTTCTTTTCAAGCTGGGTGGTGGTAGTACACACTTTAATCCCAATATTTGGAAGGCAGAGACAGGCAGATCTCTTGTGAGTTCCAGGACAGCCAGGGTTACACAGAGAAACTCTATCCAGAAAAACCAAAAACCAAAAATCAAACCAAAACAAACAAAAATTCTCCTCAGTAAGCATTTTGTATAATATCTTCATGTATTGAGATATCATGTAGAACAAATGTGCTTATCATTCAGTGGTACAGTGCATCCCTAGCATGTGTAAGTCACTGGACTAAGATATGATGTAGAACAGATGTGCATATCATTCAGTGGTACAGTGCATCCCTAGCATGTGTAAATCACCGGACTCAATTTCTAGCACCACAAAAAATAGTAAATGAAAAGAAAAAAAAAAAATCACATAATCCCTCTCATAGGTGTATAATTTTTGTATTTGAGTATCAATTTAGTTGTAAACTCTATTTCAAATTTTTAAAAAAGAAAATCCACTTACATATGAAACAAAATCTGTAAGCAACTTCACTGCATTACAATGGGTATTTTTCTCTGTGAGCTGATATTAGCTAATACTATGATTTTTTTCTATGTATATTGAGAAGAGATACATTTGATAAGAACAGCATTTCTTCTGATGTGAATTACAGCTCTTAGTTTTTAGTTATCAGATTATTTTGTTTGGAAAACTATAAATACTGTGTTCATAAAGGAAAGTAACCCAGTTTAAAGACCTCAGGGGTTGTCAGTTCACTGGTGCAGCCCGGCACGTCTCTCTGTTGGCTCTCCATTACATTAGCTTCACTTCCCACTGGGAAGCACTGTGTCTAAAGCCACTAGTGGGTGAGCGCTTACCCTCGCTTTGTACTTATACCCCTTTCATTCCGCAGCCTGCTGCATTCCTTGAGATTGTTAGCTGTGGGCTTGTAATCAAAGCTTCCAAGAGAAGCTGACTTTGGTTCCTGCTCTCTTTACCTTCCAGGAGCAAGTGGGTTCCATTAAGGAGAGGTATGACCATAGGCTCATGTTGAAACACCTCCCTCCTGAATTCAGCACCTTTCTGGACCATATTTCCTCTTTGGATTATTTTACAAAACCAGACTACCAGGTAACCATCTTTGTGAGTTCTGTATGTTGATCATCCTTTCTTTTAGGTTTCGCTTTTACTCATTGTAGATTTAAGAATGTCAGAATTAAGTTTGGAAGGTGCCTAGAGTAACATTATTTTCATACAGTCTGAGAAATGTGTAATTAACATGATGTTGATGATGTGGGGTGTGTATATATGTGTGTGAGAGAGAATGAGACTCATAGAGTCTTTTAGATGAATTTATTTACTGGTTAGATTTATTATGTAACGAATTTTCCTGTTCTTGATGTGATTTATTTAATATATAGAGCAGCGGTTCTCAACCTGGGGGTCAAATGACTCTTTCACAAGGGTCATCTAAGACCATTGGAAACCACAGATATTTATGTTATGATTCTTAATAGTAGCAAAATTACAGTTATGAAGTAGCAATGAAAATAATTTTATGTTTAGGGGTCACCACACCATGAGGAACTGTATTAAAGGGTTGCAGTATTAGGAAGGTTGAGAACCACTAATATATAGAACATGATAATTCTAATTAAGTAAGTTTTATAGCAGTTTCTTCACCAGAAGGACTGTACAGCTAGGTAATATACTGTTGAGGGCTGTCTGTGCTGTTGGCTGGCAGTCAGTGATGTTACTGACTCTGTCTGTCTGTGGCCACTGAATTAATTATGTAGTGTAGCAGTTAATGAGCCTTTCAGTGATCAGCTAGGTTTGCCTCAAATTGTATTGCTCACAGAGAGAACCTGGTCAATGCTTAATGGGAAAACAATTGCACTACTGAAAACATAAATGCAGCCCCACAGATAGCATATAATTTTATCTCCAGTGGACTTTGCTGCTCACTAATGGAAGTTTTTTTGTTTTGTTTTTTTTGAGACAGGGTTTCACTGTGTAACAGCCTTAGCTGTCCTGGAACTAGTTCTGTAGACCAGGCTGGCCTCGAACTCACAGAGCTCTGTCTGCCTCTGCCTCCCAGAGAGCTGGGACTAAAGGTGTGTGTGCCACCACTGCCTGGCAAATAATGGAAGTTTAAAATTCTAAAGTGTTGTCAGTGTCCATGCCTATTTCAAAATGAATTCATTTTCATATAGTAATTATTTCTCTGTGAAATTACAGCTGTTGTTTAGGGTATGGACAGGATATAAAGTGGAGTTCACAAACCTTGGGTCTGAGAGACCTAAGTAAGTGAACTTGTCTTCTTTCCCATGTGCTTATTGATATAACAAGCTACACACAGATTGTCTAGTACAGTGTGACACTGGATTTGAGTTATTTCAGTGCTGTTTTCTTGGTGTGTTTGTTTTTGAGACCATCTTAACTCTGTAGCTCAGGTTGGCTCCAGGTATGCAGTTTTCCTGCCTCTGCCTCCCAGAGAGCTGGGGCTGGACTGCTGCCACCACGCCAAGCGACGGTGCCCCTTTTAAAAGTGTTCATTATTTATTTATCTATCTATTTTATATAGAAAGGATGTTTTGCTTACATGTATGTCTGTGTCTGTGTCTGTGCCTGGTGTCTGCAGAAGTCAGAAAAGGCTGTTGAATTCCCTATGTTTTAATTAGGATTAAAGGCATGTGCCAACACCCTCATTCCTCACCCCCCATCCTCCACCCCCACCCCTGGCTGGGAACTAATAATTTTTTTTTTTTTTTTTTTTTTTTTTTTGGTTTTTCGAGACAGGGTTTCTCTGTGTAGCTTTGCGCCTTTCCTGGAACTCACTTGGTAGCCCAGACTGGCCTCGAACTCACAGAGATCCACCTGCCTCTGCCTCCCAGGTGCTGGGATTAAAGGCGTGCGCCACCACCGCCCGGCATAATAATTTTTTTATTCATACAAAATTCTAAATGAAAGTTTAGGATTTTGTTCACATTTGCCTCTTAGTTATTCTTATAATCTAAAAAAGACTGCCATATACCAGCTAATATTTGAATAGTCTAACTAAATTGCTATTCCAAGATTTTTATTTTGATACTCTCTAAGGGTCATCTCTATCACTTAGTAATAGAACAAAGTATGGTTATTTACTCTTTGGGGAAGGATGGAGCAAGCATGATGTTTTCTGTGTTTTACACACCATAAATAACCTGATTCTTTTTGCTCTCTGATCTTTCGTAAACAATGAGTGAGAGAGAACAGGGGACAGAGAGGATAAGTCGGGGAGGGGAGTGGAAATGTTGATATTGATTGGAGTATTTTTGTGACTGGTGTAAATATGACATCAGTGTTCAAGAAGGTCTGAGCTTGCTGGGCGGTGGTGGCGCATGCCTTTAATATCAGCACTCAGGAGGCTGAGGCAGGCAGATTTCTGAGTTCGAGGCCAGCCTGGTCTCCAAAGTGAGTTCCAGGAAAGGCACAAAGCTACACAGAGAAACCCTGTCTTGAAAAAACCAAAAGAAAAAAAAAAAAGAAAGAAAAAAAATTGGGGTTGGAGAGATGCCTCAGTGGTTAAGAGCATTGGTTGCTCTTCCAGAGGTCCTGAGTTCAATTCCCCGCACCCATATGGCAGCTCATAACTGTAACTCCAGTTCCTGGGAATCTGACACCTTCACACCAATGCAAATCAAGTTAAAAAAAGAAAAAGAAAAAAGAAAAAGAAGGCTGGGCAGTGGTGGTGCACGCCTTTAATCCCAGTACTCGGGAGGCAGAGCCAGGCAGATCTCTGTGAGTTCGAGGCCAGCCTGGGCTACCAAGTGAGTTCCAGGAAAGGCGCAAAGCTACACAGAGAAACCCTGTCTCGAAAAACCAAAAAAAAAAAAAAAAAAAAAAAAAGAAAGAAAGAAAAAGAAAATTAAGAGAAAGAATGTCATGAGCAGATGCAAGAGCATGTGCCTACATCCTGAGGTAAGAAAGGAACTGAGATAAAAGAAGGGAGCTTACTATCACAAAAGGAGTAAATGGCTTGAGCTGAAGTTGGAGAAACAGACCAAATGCTACAGGGCTTCATAAGCTTTTAAAAAGAAGTTTGAATTTTATTTAAAGTGAACAGGAAGCCTTGAAATCAAACAAAAACAAAAACAAAACAGGGACATAGTGATCCTTGAAGTAGGACTTCTTTGGATCACCAGCCCCCAAAAAATGACACAGAGACTTACTATTAATTAGTAAAGCTTGTCCTAGCTTAGGCTTGTTTCTACTAGCTCTTCTAACTTAAATTAACCTGTTTCTATTAATGTATGTTCTGCCACATTGCTCTTTACTTCTCTTCTATTCTGTAAATCTGAGTCCGTCCCTGTCTCACTGGTGTTTCCTGCAATGCCAGATTCTAACCCTAAATTCCTCTGTCTGCCTGGAAGTTCTGCCTAGCTAATGGCCATTCAGCTCTTTATTAAATCAATCAGGTGCCTTAGCCAGGTGAGGCAAAACATAGATTCATCTTCACACAGTATAAACAAATATCCTCCAACAGAGCCTATTTGTGTTTCTTTTGAAATTTACATTCACATATTTTTATGTAAGGAGGTGCACATACCCTGCAGGGTGCATGTGTAGATCAAAGGACAAAGTGTGGGAGTCAGTTTTCTTTTACTATGTGGAGTCTTTCCATGTTTTGCGGCAGGTGTCTTTACCAGCTGAGCAAGTGTTTTTTACCAATTCCCTATTTGTGTTTAAGAGAATAGCTTTTTCAGCTGCATGTATTCCAGGAAGGCAAAGGAGATTTAGAGTTGAGTTGGGAAGGTATTGAGGCAGTGCCTTGGAAAGAAAAGGGGGAAATGGATTGTCTAAAGACCATGTAGATTTCTTGATCATGAAGCACACTAGTCAATTTGTTGTGGCTTTGCTAGGCAACTCTCAAATGGTTTCTTGTGCATACAGGCTTTTTGCAGTCAGAGGAAGAACAGGTTTGGATGTTTACCCAGGTCTGAGAGTGATCTGTAACACTTGGGGCTTACAAGTCAGACCTCAATCACATTGGTCAAGTTCTACTTGCAGTGGAGTGGAAGGATAGTCTTCTTTGTGGCCAGGAGGATAGAGAGAATAATGGCCTTGGCTTAGGTGTAAGTAGCGGAGCTGGAGAGAAGTGGGTCATTTCTTGTCTCTACTCCTTAACCTTTCTCCTTTCAGTCCCAGTGTACTTGTATGATTGGGCTATGTTGGTCCTCTTGATGGAGTTAAATAGGACTTCCAGCCCTTATTCCAGCATGTCCTCCCTGGAATGTCTGTCCTAACATCACTTAACATGCTCAGTTGATAACTAAGCCCAGATGTTAACTTCTCCAGTCTCTCATTTCCTACTATTTAGGAGTAATTTCATGAGCTGAACTTTTTGTTTTTGAGACACGCTCTTTCAATGTAGTCCTGAATATCCAAGATCTTTATGAAGACTAGGCTGGCCTGGAACTCAGAGAGATTCCCCTTGCCACTGCCTCTCCCAAGTGCTAGTATTAGAGGTATGAGCCACTGTGCCCAGCTTGAGCTCAACCTTGAAAAGCAGTACTTTGTTTTGTTACCTTACTAGATATGCTCATGAGAGCAATGGGAATGTTTCTCAGTTCATGCAAGAAGTTAACACAGTAATGATAGAAAAACATATTCTTGATCTTGAACAAAGAAACATGTGAATCAAATGAAAAGAGCCCAACAATTTCTTTTTGCAAAGAGGGTATGCTATGCATGACCCAAACCAGGCTAGCAAGTAGCTCATGCGACCAAGATGACTCTGTCTTTATTCCTAACTAATAGAAGGGGGTGGTTGGCTGTTTCTCGTTGGCTGAGGTTCGACATCACAATCTCTTTTTTTTAAAAAAAATATTTTATTTATTTATTTGTTTGTTTGTTTATTATGCATACAGTATTCTGTCTGCACGTGTCCCTGTGTCCCTGCAGGCCTGAAGAGGACATCAGGTCTCATTACAGATGGTTGTGAGCCACCATGTGGTTGCTGGGAATTGAACTCAGGACCTCTGGAAGAGCAGTCGTTGCTCTTAACCACTGAGCCATCTCTCCAGCACCCACAATCTACTCTTGATTGGCTCATTTGGAAAGCAGCCCAAAATACAGGCAGGGAAGGAGGAAGGGGCCATTATGTTATGGGAATGCAGCAGGGTCTTTGGGTAAACAGAAGTTTTACCAGTAGGGGAGATTAAAATATTTGAATTCTTAGCAAGGAAGGTGTGTTGGTTCATGCCAGCACTTGGGAGGTGGAGGCAGGTAGATCTCTGTGAATTGAGGGCCAGCCTTGCCTACATAGCAAGTTCTGAGCTAGCCAGGGTTACACAGTGAGAAACTGTCTTAACAAACAAAAACAAAACAATAACAAAGTTTGGATTTACAGGGTGGGTAGAGATTATGGAATATTGGTCCTTGACAGGCTAGCCTCCTTTGATAGAAAAAAAAGTTTCTTATTATTCCTCATTTTTATTATACATTTTCATTTTTATTTATTTATTTATTTTCTTAAAACTCAGCCAGCACATGCTGACTTCTAAAGTCTCTAAAGACAGAAAATGACCAGGGAGTGTTTGGTGAGCATGGTCTCTGTGAGCCTCTGAAGGAGGCCCCTGACACATGGTTTAAGGTGATGCTGCCGTCTTAGGGGTAGCCCCTTGGGCAGGCAATTGACCTATCCCAAATGGAATATTAGGTTTCCACCTAGGCTAGGACTTTATTCTCTTGTTCAGAAGGAGTTTTTGCTTAACAAGCTTCTGCTTCAACATCTCTTGCTCTGAAAAGATTTTTCCTAGAATCATTTAGGAACCAGATCAGAGGTCAGGGTCCCTTTTGGTGTCTTTGGTCTCTGGCAAAGATAAGGCTGCCAAGAAAATGCAGGCACATTTCTGGCTTTTTATCCAAGAGTGAACTTTACTTTTCTTTATGGTCTTTTTACCCTAAACTTGCTAGCCAAATCTTACCTCCTGTTTTTGCCCCTTTTTACCCTCCCCCTAGGGTAACCCTAGCTGCTGCTATAGAATTGGGGCAGTGACTGGTCTGCTTTCAAAGTCCATTAGAATCTCTTGATGAGCTTACAAGATGATCTGTTGATTGATGGCTCCTCTTTTTCCTTGGGACTCCAAAGCTAGTCTCCAGAACATTGGACCTAGGATCTGCTTTCAGGCATTTTGATAGCTGTTGGAGTGGCTAGAATCAGTGTGAAGTCCCTTCCAGATTGTTTCTAGAAAGAGAAAAAGAAAAGAAATTAAGCCATAGTCTAATTTTCTGATTAAATAATAGTGATTTTCTGATTAAAATAATAGTGGGCCTGTCTCTCTAGAATGTAAGTAGGTGCAGCAGTGAGCCAGGGTCTGAAGTTTTCCATCTGAGCAACAGTTTTTTGTCAAGGAGAGAATCACTAGTGAGCTGTAGTTGTCAAAATAACAGTGGGTTTCACATGGGTTTCCACCTAGTGTCTGGGGAGTGAGACCCCTCGGACTTTTAGAGCAACATAATAATCATTTAGCCTTTAGTTACACTTTCATCTTGGGTGTTAAGACCATGCAGGTGGCGCCTTTCCTCTCAGCCTTCTTTTCCATTCTGGAGAAACATTCAGCCATCTATCCTTATACATAAGTCCTTCTTTACTAAAAATATTTCCATTTTTTTCATTCTTCTAACATTTTCTTCTGTTTACCGATTTTCTTTCTCCATACCATGAAGCATAAGAGCTAACAAATTTTCCATCTGTTGTGAGAGTTTTCTCCATAGGAGAGGAAGACTAAGCAATGTCAGTCACAAGCCAGAATTCTGTTTCACCAGAGTTCATCCTGAGGGACCAGTGAATTATTTTATTGGACTTACTTACAACACACGAATGAGAAATTACTGACAGAAGTGTGGGTGGCCTGAGAGCAGCTAAACTGGACAAAAGTCTTCACTCTGTATAGATGACAGCTTCCTCTTTCTCCCTAGTCTTTCTCAGCATATATATTCTAGCTCTTTCCCTCAAGACTTCATGCAGTTAGGACAGATTTGCATACAACTAGTTGAGAGGAGTGCTGGATCGTCTCCAGAATTATATTGGATATTCTTTTGTAAAGGAGCATCAACAGTCAACAAGCCCAGCTGTGAGCATTTCTAAGCAAACATTGCTGGTCTTAAGATGCTGCCTCTCTGGCTTAGAGGATAGTGCTGTGGCATACCACCTTAATAGAAGAAAGCTATACCCAAGCTGCATGCTGTGCCCTAGGGTGAAGACTGTGTTCTAGCACCTTTGTGAGTCACAACTGTAGTCGGAGGGTTTCTCCGGTCCTGCCCGGCCCCAAGGTCGGCATCTCCCCATTCAGCCTCTTTCCTGTCTCTCTCCTTGGATTTCCCACCGGCCTCTAAGCTACCTTGCCGTAGGCCAAAGCGGCTTATATAATAACCACTGGAAACAACATATATTCAGTGTACAGAAAGACATTCCACAGCACACAACCATCTGTAACTCTAGTTCCAGGGCATCTCATGCCCTTTTCTGGCCTCCTTAGGTACCAGGAACACATGCTACATGTACATAAATGCAGGCAATTTGCTCATACACATAAAATTTAAATTGAAGAAAAACTTAAAAAAAATTAAAAACGGAAACCTTAAAAACAGTTGATACTGTGTATCCTCCTAAATTATTTTCTTTAATTATCCTTTGTCTAGCTGGGTCTATTCTCCAGAGGGTGGGTGCAATACAGCTTTTGGGTTTTGCTCTCATATGGCCTAAGTACCTCAAAGAGCAGAGAAGCAAAAAAAAAAAAAAAAAATGCATGGATTACTTTACCTGTTTCATCTATTTACATGTCACTGAAGTGAGGCACTCTCTTTTGCATTGAATGATCTTTGCATTAGCCAAGCCAGTATTGTATTATACTCTCTGGGGCAAGTGCTTTATTGATCTACTAGTTTGCATTCATTCAATTAGAATTCAGAAATCAAGAGCCTCAGTGAAATTCAATATATCATGCTACAAATAATTCCTGTCCATTTTCTTTCAAATGGCAAATTAAAATTTTATATGGAGATAAATGACACTGTTGTTTTTGTGCTAAGGATAAGAGGAATATTAATCCATTGAGTCTATGGCTGATGATGGCTGGAAACTAGCATCAACCATCTTTGTGGGTTGTATGTGGGTAGGTATTGAACCAAATTGCTTTAGAAAGTACATTTTAGTTTAATTTGTTGTTATTAAAAATAATACATAACCCTGTCTCAAAAAACAAAAAAAAAAATGCATAAACATTTAGAAATTAGAGAAATAGAAAATTCAGATTACTCAGAATCTCATTTTGATTGCCCTTTTTGTGCCTTGAATAATGTGCTTTAAAAATTCATTTCATTACAGTTTATCCAGTAGCTTAGGACAGAAATGTAACTTAGCTTTTATTCTGTCCTTACCCTCCCAGCTTTCATCAGCTTTGTCAACAGGGTCTTTGAGCTCTTTTCCAGATCATATCCGTATCACTTATCATGTCTACTGTAACCATGATGGTTTAACGGACAAGTAGCCTCCTAGCTGGTTCTTACCACCTTTTATCATCCCGGTCTCTGGCATCTGCTGTGCTCTTAATAGCCAGACTTATCTTTTTAAACTTCAAAGGTATGGGCAAAATGCTCCAATGAGAAGTGCTGGTTTCAGGTCTGGAGCAGGAACTGTAAAAATGAATCTCAAAGGTCAGGATACTTGCAAAGTAAGAGAAATGATTAGAGAATGAAGCTGTACTCATGAAATTGAAAATGGTGCATATGGACAAGTGGTGTGGGTAATTGTATATGCAACAAATCAAACTAAAAGGATAAATTTGACTATTTTTATATATAAACACATATACATAAAAGAGACATTTTAAAAAGGACATAAACACACGCACAAAGAATGCACAAAGACTTTTTTTTTCTTTTTTTCTTTTTTCTTTTGGTTCTTGGAGACAGGGTTTCTCCATGTAGTTTGGTGCCTGTCCAGGATCTTGCTCTATAGACCAGGCTGGCCTCGAACTCACAGAGATCCACCTGATTCTGCCTCCTGAGTGCTGGGATTTAAAGGCGTGCGCCACCGCCACCCAGCACAGGACTTTCTTTATGATTCTTTTTTGGACATCCCAGCAATAACTACTGCTTACTTATTTAGGTTCAGCCAGACAAAAATGTCCTCTTTAGCGCTGGAGAGATGGCTCAGAGGTTAAGAGCTCTGGCTGCTCTTCCAGAGGACCTGAGTTCAATTCCCAGCAACCACATGGTGGCTCACAACCACCTATAATAGATCTGGTGTCTTCTGACATGCAGGCATACATCAGGCAGAATGCTGTATACATGATAAATAAATAAATCTTTTTTTTAAAAAAAGTCTTCTTTATAGATAGATACATAGCCAAATGAGTGGTTCACCTGAATATATATGGCTGTGTATAATCACGGTACATACTTCTTTTTACCAAGCTGTCTGAGAGTAGATTATAAATGAAATGCTGTATAATGTATCTTCTTATTTTTTTTTAAGATTTTATTTATTTATTATATACACACTGGTCTGTCTGCATGTATCCCTGCAGGCTAGAAGAGGGCACCAGATCTCACTACAGGTGGTTGTGAACCCCATTGTGGTTGCTGGGAATTGAACTCAGACCTCTGGAAGAGCAACCAGTGCTCTTAACCTCTGAGCCATCTCTCCAGCCCAATATATCTATATTCTATAGAATATATTGTATATTCTATAGAACATATATACATTATATACAATATACATTATATATGTTCTATAGAATATATAATATATTCTATAAACAAGATGTTTCATACAGCTATATACTGGTGCCACAATCAACATTAGTTAATTAATTAACATTAATTTCTTATTGTCATCCACATAGTCCCAGTTGGTTTCCTTCCTTGAACCATGGATTTTGAAGGAAATCGTATTATAATCCTTTGTGTGGGTCTGGTGTGCTTTCTCTATAGAAGAACGTTAAGTCTGTTCCTGTTGGCTCACTCGGGTTCCTTCTGTGGTTTAGCTTCTTACCTCCGTGTTTGACGAGAGCATCAAGACCTTTGGCGTGATTGAGAGTGACCCTTTTGACTGGGAGAAGAGTGGAACGGACGGCTCCCTAACCACCACCACCACCTCTGCCACCCCTCAGCTGCACACCCGCCTGACCCCTGCTGCGATTGGGTATGTCCTACACAGTTCAGTGAGTGGTGCTTTTTCTGAATGCAGGATTTCCCGTTAGTCCACCCTGAGCCCCTCAGATTGTGAAGTGCTAAGGCATGTGGGAAAGCCTTGAGCACTTCCCTGAGTTAAATCTTTTTTACTAGGCTTTTGGAATTATTTAATTCAGAAAATACTAATGGTTCATTCTGTGAAATGGGAGCTTAGAGCTAATGTGACTTGTTGATACCAGAGGTACAGTGGGTTTTCTTCAGAATAGAGGAACATTACTTGTATTTCTAAAGAATATATATGGGAACTTGAAAGAATAAGTCATAATTATTCTTGTTTTTTTTTGTTTTTTGTTTTTTTTGTTGTTTATTTTTTAGACAGGGTTTCTGTCTGTGTAGCCCTGGCTGTCCTGGAACTCATTCTGTAGACCAGGCTGTCCTGGAACTCAAAAATCCGCCTGCTTCTGCCTCCCAAATGCTGCATTAAAGGTGTGCACCACCACGACACAGCATAATCAAAATTATTTCTAACTGCACTGTGTTTAAACTCCATGGGAACAAAATATGTAGGCATATTTTTCTTATGAAAGTACTTTAACTTATATAGAATGTTAGGAAGTGGTATAGTATATTTCCATCTAGATTCTTTTTTCTTCTTATTTATTTCCTGGGTTTATTTACTTATTTATTTAAGGAGTCTTGCTGTATAACCAAGCTGACCCTGACCTTGAACTTGTAATCCTTCTGTCCTCAGCCTCCTGAATCCAGAATTACTGGTGTGCCCCATCATGCCCAGCTATTTCCATTTGTGTGGGGTTTTTTTTAATGTTTATTTTTGTGTGTACTGGTTCTCTCTCTCTCTCTCTCTCTCTCTCTCTCTCTCTCTCTCTCTCTCAGATAGATAGATAGATAGATAGATAGATAGATAGATAGATAGATAGATAGAGGTGTGTATAGATAGATAGATAGATAGATAGATAGATAGAGGTGTGTGTAGATAGATAGATAGATAGATAGATAGATAGATAGATAGATAGATAGATAGATAGATAGATAGATAGATAGATAGGGGTGTGTGTAGATAGATAGATAGATAGATAGATAGATAGATAGATAGATAGATAGATAGATAGAGGTGTGTGTGTGTATGTATGTATGATATATGCTGAGTATCCACAGAAGTCAGAAGATGGTGTCAGATTACCTGGAACTAGAATTATAAACATTTTTAAGCTACCATATGGACGCCAGGAGCCAAACCCAGATCCTCTGTAAAAACAAGTGCTCTTAACTGCTGAGCCATCTTTCCAGCCCCTAGTTCCATGTTTTAATGTTTTTCTCTTTTAAGTTTTTGTTTGTTTTGGGGTTTTGGTTTTTTGAGACAGAGTTTCTCTGTGCAGTCCTGGCTGTCCTGGAACTTACTTTGTAGACCAGGCTGGCCTCAAACTCACAGAGATCCCCCTGCCTCTGCCTCCTGAGTGCTGGGATTAAAGGTGCGCATCACCACCGCCAAGCTTGATGAGTTTTTTTTTTTTTTTTTTTTTTTTTTTTAAGGCAGGGTTTCACTATGCATTCCATCTGGCTTTGAATTCACTATGTAGCCTAGACTGGTTTTGAACTTGTGGATCTTCCTACCTCAGCCTCTTGAGTCTGGAATTCTAAGTGTGTGCCACGATGCTACTTTATGTTTTCCATCGGATAGACCATGTGCTAATGATAACCTCATACTGACTGGTCACTACCTTCCTTATTCCTTTTTTTTTTTTTTTTTTTAAGATTTATTACTATTTCATGAGTGTTTGCCTTACATGTTCTAGACTCCATGGCCTGGTGCCCACAGAGTTTAGAAGAGGATGTGATATCTGCTGGAACTGGAGTTATTTGTGGGTGCTGGGAACCAAACCTGGGTCTTCAGCAAGATCAGCAAGTGCTCTTAACCTTTGAGCCATCCAGCCCTACTTTCTCTCTTTTCTTAATTTTTTTCTTTTGATCCCCCCGCCCTTTTTTCCATAGGTTTTCAGGGTAAACCCAGAGCTTTGGTGTGTGCTGGCCAAGTGCTCTACCAGCTGAGCTAACCCCCCACCCTCCCCTTTTGCCTTCATACCCCTGAACATGCCATAATTTTCTTGGTGAGGAATTGTTTCTCTCTTGTCAAACTCTTGATTAAGAGAGTTTGGGAAAAGGGAAAAAATGATATGGAAAGAATAAAAAATAAGGAATAAATACAAAGGAGAAGCCTGAGTCATGTGGAAGAGAGCCTGTATGGAGATGGCAATGAGTTCCTTGAAATACATGATATTGTGTAACAGATAAGGAAGATTAGGATTGAGTGAAAATGCTGGGTGGTGGTGGTGGTGGTGGTGGTGGTGGTGGTGGTGGTGGTGGTGGTACACGCCTTTAATCCCAGCACTCGGGAGGCAGAGCCAGGCGAATCTCTGTGAGTTCGAGGCCAGCCTGGGCTACCAAGTGAGTCCCAGGAAAGGCGCAAAGCTACATAGAGAAACCCTGTCTTGAAAAACCAAAAAAAAAAAAAAAAAAAAAAAAAAAAAAACCCAAAAAGGATTGAGTGAAAATAAAGTAATTTTGTAGGTACAGATGTAGTATATTTCCCAAGGAGTAGAAAAAGGAAATAGGAAATGGAATCACTGTAGAGAAGACTGATGGGCAGAAGGGGAAAAGATTTGGAACATTAAGGGATCAAAACATGAAGAAAGGATAGTCAGTAGCCTTCCAGGTATACTTTCCTTGTATAAGTAAATTATATTGAACTCATATCTGAAAAATCTCTCAGTACTCAGTTTATTTCTGATCTTTAATACTTTGTACATTTGGACAGTTCCAGGCCAAACCACCTTTTACTATTCCCTGAGTCTAAAGTACAGGAACCGCTTTACTGGGCTGCAAGGTTTTTTGTGAGAACCATGCTCAGTGAAGAATCAACTTTTTAGGTTGTTTATCTACAGTATTGATAAAGAGATAACTTAAAATTGACCAACTTAGGCAGAGATAGTAGCAAAGGGCAAAAAATCAGAACAAGACCTTTGGAAACCATTGGTGGTTTCAGAAGGAAATGAAGTGTTCTTAGAACATTCATGTTAGCATACATATTGGACCTTTAGTTTTTTTGTTGTGGTTTTGTTTTTTTTTCTGCGGGGGTATTTTGGGGACAGGGTCCCACTGTGTAGCCCTGGCTGTCATGGAACTCACTCTGTTGACCTCCCAGAGATCTGCTTGCCTCTGCCTCCCAAGTGTAGGGACTAAAGGTGTGCACCACCATGCCTGGCCAGGGTATGGCTGCTCACAGTAATGGCGTATGTCAACACAATCTGTTGAGGGCTGTCTTCCTATGTTCAGACATTCCAGGTTACTTGTTAGAAATTTCTTTGTATGCTAAATATGGTGCTCAGCCAGAAACATTTTTTAAAAACACTAGTATGAGGCTAGAGAGATACCTCAGCGGTTAAGAGCACTGGCTGTTCTTCCAGAGGACCCGAATTCAATTCCCAGCACCCAAATATACGCTCACAACTGTCTGTAACTCCAGTTCCAGGGGATCTGACACCCTCACATAGATATATATGCAGGCCAAAAAAATAAATTATAGAAACAACAACAGCACTAGTGTTTATGGAGCACACAGTTCCCAGAGGCCTTTTAAGTTAGTGATGGCTAAGAACTAAAAGCCTCTCCTGGACCAGTAAGCTGAGTGATGACAACTATATAAAACAGGACCTGGAATTCATTCAAAAGAAATCTGTATAGCCAAGCATGATGGTGTACTCCTGTAATCCCAGGATTTAGGAAGATGCCGTACTCAATGCCAGTGTGGGATAATAGTAAAATCTTCTCTCAAATGAAAGAAAGGAAGAAAGAAATATATAGACAAATACCTATAAATATTTTTTTTATTCTCCTTATGTAGATCTGTATGAATTCTGTAATTTCAGACTTTCTGATTTTCTCCTTTGTTTTGCCTGGCACCTTGGGCATGGTAGGAACTTCGTGAACTCTGTAATGAAAAAGCAGACATTGTTTTGTTTCACTTTTGGTAATTTTTTTCTTTTTTGTTTTGTTTTATTGCTCTTTTGCTGCTTGGTTTTGATTTTTGTGTTTTTGTGGGTTTTTTTGTTTGGTTTTGGGTTTTTCTTTTTGTTGTTTGTTCATTTGTTTGTTTTAAAGAGAGAGAGAAAGGACATAAAATTGGTTGGGTAGGAAGGAGTGAAAAACATGATCAAAATATACTGAATGGAAAAAGGCTTTTTGTTGTTGTTGTTTTTGTTTTTGTTTTTCAAGACAGGGTTTCTCTGTGTAGCTTTGTGCCTTTTCTGGATCTAGCTCTGTAGACCAGGCTGGCCTCAAACTCACAGAGATCCGCCTGGCTCTGCCTCCTAAGTGCTGGGATTAAAGGCGTACGCCACCACTGCCTGGCTAAAAAGGCTTATTTTAATAAATATTAAAAATAAAAGAAACAGTAGTACACATTTCATACTAAAAAAATCATCTAAACCACATTTATTTTTTATAGCCCTTAGTATTTCCCTATGTATAATTGCTTTTATTATTTACAAAAATGTTAAAGAATAGAAATTTTTATTTTATTGATGAAAGTGTCATGGAAAGTGAATAGATGTTTCTGACTTTTTTTTTTTCAAGATAGAGTTTCTCTGTGTAGTTTTGGTGCCTGTCCTGAATCTATAGACCAGACTGGCCTTGAACTCACAGAGATCCAACTGGCTCTGCCTCCTGAGTGCTTGGATTAACTGCCGCCGCTGGCCACCATCCCCCAGCATGTTTCTGACTTTTAAAGTGATTGTCAGCAGGGCGGGGGTGGAGCACACTTTTAATCCCAGCACTCAGGAGGCAGAGGCAGGAGGATCTCTGGGAGTTCAAGGCCAGCCTGGGCTACAGAGTGAGTTCCAGGATAGCCACTGCTACACGGTGAAACCTTGTCTCCAAAAACCAAAAAGAAAAAAAAAAAGCTTTAGGTTTTGTTTATTTCTTAATTATGTATAAACTTAAATCCAGAGACAAAATGTAGAGCAGTCTATTTCATGTTAACTTTTGATTCTGGTCTTTTGAAGTTTCCTGTTTTCCTTCCGTCTCTTTTCAGAATTGCAAATGCCACTCCTATCCCAGGAGACTTGCTCCGAGAAAATACAGATGAAGTGTTTCCAGATGAGCAGCTTAGCGATGGGGAGAATGGTGTCCCTGTTGGTGTGTCCCCAGATAGATTGCCTGGGTCTCTGGGGCACACTCGCCCTCAGGAGAAGGACGTCTGGGAAGAGATGGACATCAACAAGAATAAGATAAAGCTTGGAATTTGTAAGGTGCGAATTTCTTGCATAGGGAGGGCTATCGAGAGAGAGAGAGAGAGAGAGAGAGAGAGAGAGAGAGAGAGAGAGAGAGAGAGAGAGAGCGCGCAAGCGCACATGCAAAGGTCAACCTACAGGGGTTGTTCTCTCTACCATGTTAGTCCTGGAGATCAAACCTGGTCACCTCCATCTCAGCATTCCATAGTTGCACCAGGGAAGAGCCCCCAGACTGGTTATCTAGTACCAGGTACTCAACCCTGAAGTCATATACATACAGGTAACATCATATGGACGGAACAGGTTGGTTTAGGTACTTAGGAAGATATATACATACATATGTAAAGACAGGTAAAGAAATGGAGGCCATGAATTTGAGAGCTGAGGGAGCAAGGGTGCTTGGGGAAGGTTGGAGGGAGGAGAGGGAAGGGAGCAAACGTAATTATATTTTCATTAAAAAAACAAAGAAAACAGCTCTTCAAGGTTGGTGGCAAGAAGCTTTATCCACTAAATAATCCCACCAGTTTATGATTCTCAATTTTGAGTGTAAAATAGAACAAAGTATTGCTGATTATTTTATTTAAATTTTTTAAGATTTATTTCTCATGTATATAACTGTTTTGCCTACATGTATGTATGTATTTGTACCACATGTGGGTCTGGAGGTCAGAAGAAGGCATTAGGCCCCTGGAACTGGGGTTATGGATGGTTGTGAGCCGCCATGTGAGTGCTGGGAACTTAACTCAGGTCCTTGGAAAGAGCAGCAAATACTCTTAACCACTGAGCCATCTCTCCAGCCCCCTTGCTAATTACTTTAATTATTTGAAATTGTGATATTTTAGCTAATGTGTTCCAAAGTGCTCAGGTTTAGATACCAAGTATTAATATTCATTGTGTTTTATGGAAAAGATGAAGATATTTAAAATGATTAGGAGTGGGAGTATGACTTCATGGTAGAGCACTTGCCTAGCATGCCTGAGGGATCCATCTCTGCCCTCGCTGTAAAAGTACGGAAGAAGGGAGGAAGGAGGGAAGACATGAAAAACAAACAGAAAAGAAATATCTGCAGAACAAAAGCTGATCATCTTTCCAAATAATGTGACAGAGCTCTGTACCCTTTCTTGACTGATCAGTGGAGCTCTGTGCACAGCCTGGGGAGCTGTCTCTAATGAGGTGAAGAGGCCAACAGCCAGGGAGTGAGATCACAGATCACATTTGATCATGAACTGATAAAGTGGATGATAAATGAAAGACTTTCTTAGAGTTGTAGGCAAGGTGGACTTGTGAGTATGGGAAGAGGAGTGAGGATTGGTAACTGTCTCTGGCAGATTACCCCAGACTTTCCTTGGCTCTCACTCGTTCATTCGTTCTTTCCCGTTTTGAATATGAAGATAATGCTGAAAAGGCCGTTCGGTACAATAGTAGTTGGTGTTATGTGCTGTTGAAGTGTTTTTTAAAAAATTGGGCCAGATGCTTTAATCCTAGCAGGTGGGAGGTAGAGGCAGGCAGATCTATGTGAATTTGAGGCCATTCTGATCTATATACTAAGTTTCAGACCAGCCACAGTTACACAACGAGACCCTGTCTCAAAACAAACAAACAAAACAAAACAGAAAAACAACTACAAAAAGAGTTGAGTTGAGAAGGAGGTTGAAGCTTAGGGCTCAGGCTTACAAATGTAGTTGGTAGAAAGTTGGCTAGTTATTCTTTATGAATGGGACTATATGTAAGGATTGGTATCAGCTCAGGATACCCCACAACCAAGTTCTCAGCACAAAAGAGATTTATTTGCCCAAGAAGGACAAAGGACATGGAATAAGAGACAAAAACAGGACGTGGAGGATGAGGGAGAAGGGGAAAGAACAAGAGAGAAGGAAGGGGGTATTTGCTGGGGTTGGGTGAGGCAACCAAGGACTGCATCTGGACGGAGAGGAGACAGACTTGACCCATAGGCAAATGGTGGTTTATAAAGGCAAAAGGGGAAGCCACGTGCTTAATTTTGATTGGACATGTTAATTAGGGCAGCCAAAGGGGGCTTTTGATTGCTGGACTTCAATATTTTGATAGCTGAACCTTGGTAGTCAGCCTCAGGAGGAGGAAGTGGCTAAATAAGGGATCTATGTTTGCCATGCTCGGGCTGGCTGGAGTCCCTTTACTATATCCTTCCAAGATGATCTGTGATCAATTCTGAGACATTTGTCCCATCTTTGTACCTTTATTAAGTTATATAACTTTAAAAATTTAAGAGGGGAGGGTGGCATGGGGATTAAAAATGAGAACAAAGTATAATGATACATATGTATGAAAATATCACAAACCTGGTTCTTTATATTGCTAACGAAAAGATTGTCTTAACGAGGTGCTGGAGAGATGGGTCAGCAATTAAGAGCATGTACTGCTGATGAAAAGGACCTGAGTTCAGTTCATAACATCTATGTCTGTTGGCTCTCAACTACCTTTAACCCCAGCTCCAGGAGATCTGATGCCTTTGGACTCTGAGGGCATCTACACTCAGTGTGCATACATGGGCATGCAATTTGAAATAAAAGTAATAATCTTTTATTTTTTTAAGTGAAATGTTACCTTTTGAAAAAAGAAAAAAATTCTTAAGGATATATTGTTAGTATGTTTGGGCTGCTATAATAAAAAAGATCATAAAACAGGTGCCTTGTAAACAACACAACTTTTTTTCATGTAGTTCTGGCTTCAGATCCTCTGGAGTTGGAATTACAAGTGGTTGTGAGTCACCCAATGTGGGTGCTGGAACTCAAATCGCAGTCCTCTACAGCAACAATAGATGCTCTTAACTGCTTAGCCATTTCTCCAACCACAAGGTCAAAATTCCTTAGTTTTCTGAGCTGGTGAGTTGAGTCTGGAGGTATAGGTGCTTGTCACCTAGCCTGGCAATTGACATGGAAGGAGAGAGTAGGCTCACACAGTTGTCCTCTGACCGCCATACTCACATGTGGTAAGGGCACACATGTAGTATTCTTTCTCTGTCCCACCAGCCAGTTCCCAAATAACAACAGGGAGATTTTTTTTATTAATTATGAAAGCTCAGCCCTAGCTTAGGTTTGTTTCTAACTAGCTCTTATAACTTAAATTAACCTGCTTATATTAATCTGCATTTTACTCTGTGACGTTTTACCTTTCTTTTATTCTCCCCACGTCTCCATGTCGTCTCCTGCATGCCTCAATTCATCTCCTCTTCCTCTCTGTCTCTGGAAATCCTGCCTATATCTCCTGCCTTGCTATTGGCTATTCAGCTCTTTATTAAATTAATCAGAAGGTGTCTTGGCAAAGACACATCTTTGCAGTGTAGACAAATATTCCACAACACATACACACATATATACAGTAAGTAAATAAGCAAATACATAAATATAATTTTTTTCATAAATATAATCTTTAAAGTTAAAATTAAAAAAGCACTTTAGAGCCTGGCGGTGATGGTGTATGCCTTTAATCTCAGCACTCAGGAGGCAGAGGCAGGTGGATCTCTATGAGTTCAAGGCCAGCCTCGTCTACAGAATGAGTTCCAGAATAGCCAGGACTACACTGAGAAACTCTGTCTCAGAAAAACAAACAAAACATTTTTTTAATTTTCTGAAAATACATGTAATCATTTGTTGATATTATTTCAAAGACTCCAGTGATTTCTCCCATGTATAATATTTGGAGAATTTTTCATGATTCTATTTTGTATTTTTTTTTTCTAGGCTGCTACTGAAGAAGAAAATAGCCATGGTCAAGTAAATGGCATTCTCAATGCTCCAAGCCTGGGCTCACCAATTCGTGTCAGATCAGAGATAACTCAGCCAGACAGGGATGTTCCCTTAGTAAGGAAGTTACGTTCGATTCATAGCTTTGAGCTAGAAAAACGTCTGACACTAGAGCCAAAGCCAGATACTGACAAGTTTCTTGAGACCTGGTATGTAATGTATCTTTTTTTCTATTATATTTTATATCCATTGTATAAATTCTTTCACATAAATTCTTGTGTTTTTATAACACTGACTCTGTTAAGCTTCCATTTGTTCATATCATAGTTATAGATCATCATCATTCTTAGTGAAGTCTCAGCATTACAGATTCTATAGCAAAGTCTTTGAGAGTGCTAAATTCCTAAAACCAGGTATAGTAATAAAATGAACATATTTTCCTTGACCTTGTTAGAAAGTGAACTCTTTGAGGCAACAGTGTAGAGGCAGAAAGGGCACAGTAAAGGCCACAGTAGGCAGGAATGAGGGGACACACAGAAGATGAGTGGGAAAATACATAGGAAGTTTGCCACTGTGCCCTGTGGCACCCCGTGCCCTGTGGCAGCTCTCCCACCTTCCAAGGAAGAAGAAAAGCTAAACTTTAGAGGTCTGAATGTAAGTACTGTAATGATTGTTGCTTTTGATCACTTAGGCACATTCTCCATATAACAAATTTTGGTAACAAAATGGAAATAAAAATGTAAGATTTGAGGTATATTTACAATTAATAAAAAGGCTTCAAGATAATTAAGATGTATGTGGTGGTAAACACTATAGTCCCAACTCTGGGACTGTTGGCAATGAAATGTTAGGTTAAGAGTGGCTATGGATTTGGGCTGAGAGTCTAATTCAATTGTAGAGTGCCTGCCTAGCATATATGAGGCCCTATGTTCAGTCCCCAGAAAGACATAAAAGTTTGTGTTGTAGTACATGTCTGTAATCTCAGTTCTAGGAAGCTAGAGGCAGAATGATCAGAAATGCAAGGTCATCCATTATTACATACCCAGATACAATCAAAAGGATGGATGAGACTTGAACCATGCTTTAGCCATTTTGAATTACAGTTAAGATGAGAACTAGATGTAAGAGAGCAATAGGGATAAAAACTTAGTTTGGCAAGGACATCAAGTGACAAAAGAGACTTTGAAAGTGGACAGTGGTGGGGAAGAACAGGAATGGCAAGAAAAAACGCCATCGACCCCGTGAACTTTCCTTTGTTTTTTCCTACGTACTGATCACACTTTCGTAAGAATGGTTGTTCCACAGCTGGGCAGTGGTGGCGCATGCCTTTAATCCCAACACTTGGGAGGCAGAGGCAGGTGGATCTCTGTGAGTTCCAGGCCAGCCTGGTCTACAGAGTGAGTTCCAGGGAAGGCACAAAGCTACACAGAGAAACCCTGTCTCGAACCCCCCCCCCCCAAAAAAAAAAGAATGGTTGTTCCAACATAGAGTTTATCAGTATATAATAAATGTTTCTCTAAGGACAACTGAATAACTTCTTTCTGTTTCCTTAAGCATGGAGAAAATGCAGAAAGAGTCCAGTGCAGGAAAGGAATCTGTTCTCCCTGCTCTGCCTCATAAGCCTTGTGTTCCTGTTGTGTCCCGCACTGACCACATCTGGCACTATGATGAAGAATACCTTCCTGATGCCTCCAAGCCTGCCTCTGCCAACACTCCAGAGCAGGCAGATGGTGGCGGCAGCAATGGATTTATAGCGGTTAACTTAAGCTCTTGCAAGCAGGAGGTTGATTCCAAAGAATGGGTGATTGTGGACAAAGAGCAAGACCTTCAGGATTTTAGGACAAATGAGGTGTTAGGCCATAAAACAACTGGAAGCCCTTCAGATGAGGAGCCTGAAGTGCTTCAGGTCCTTGAAGGGTCAGCTCAAGATGAAAAGATCCAAGTAGGTCCTTGGACCAACAACCATCACTTAAAGGAAACCTCAGGTGTGGTCTTAGCACTTTCTGCGGAATGCCCTGCCACTGCTGCTTCAGAACAGTACACAGACAGGCTGGACCTCCAGGCTGGAGCTGCCAGTCAGTTCATCACAGTGACGCCCACAAGTCCAATGGAGGCGCAAGCAGAAGGCCCCCTGACTGCGGTAAGAAACGCTTTTTTGTTACCATTTTGTGTTGTCCGCTCAAGGTGCTATTAAGAAAAGCCTGAGCTGGGTGTGGCTACACACACCTTCAATCCCAGGACTCAGGAGATTGAGGTAAGTGGATCTCTGTGAGTTTGAGGCCAGCTTCTTTTACATACCAAGTTCCAGGACAGCCAGGGATACATAGTGAGACCTTGTCTCAAAATAACAACAACATAAAAAAAACCAAACCAAAAAGAGAGAAGATTGGGGCTAGGAAGTGGGCTCAGTCAGTCAGTAAATCATTTGCTGTGCCTACGTGAGGACCTGAGTTCAGATACTCAGTACCCACATAAAACCCAGGCATGACAGTACACATCTGTGACTCCAGCACTGAGTCAGAGTGGGGGGCCGGGGGCCGGGACAAAGATAAATGAATCTCTAGAGCTTGCTGGCCAGCCAGCCTAGCCAAATCACTGAGTTCCAGATCTAGTGAGAGATCTGTCTCAAAAAACAGGTGTCCCCCCACATACAAGCACATTCTCACACACACACTGACATGGTGGTTCACAGCTATAATCCCAGAATTTAGGAAGCTATGTAAAGGGGACCACTGTAAATTCAAGGCTAGTCTGAGATACCGTGAGACCCTGTATCTAAATAAATTAATAAACAAAAGCAGAAAAGAGAAGGTAGATTAGTTGATCAGTTAAGGTTGTGTAAGAATTAGAGGCTTAAGTTTAGCAAGTAGGTACATGTAAACAATAGTGTTTAGACTAAATTCATAGTCACCCTGCAGTAAGGAAAAAATAAAGCCAGGAGTGGTAGGCATGCCTGGTTAACCCAGCCCTTGGGAGGCAGAGGCAGGCGGATCTCTGTGAGTTCAAGGCCATCCTGGTCTACAGAGTGAGCTTCAGGACAGCTGGGGGTACATAATGAGACCCTGTCTGGGGGGAAAAAAGAAAATAATAATGTAAGTGAGCTTTTCTTTGTTATATCAAACTTAATACATGAACTATCATTATAACCTAATTTTGCAACATTTATAATTAGACTATAAGTTCTGCCTATTTATGTGTGTATGTACACAAATTATTATAAAATTACCATTTTGAAGAATTTCATTATACATCTGCTAAGAAAGGCCTGTGTTGTAATTTGTTCTTTATATATTTGTTAACAAGTCTGAGCTTTTTTTTTTGAAATCTCTACTCAGAAATTTCTCATGTTTTACGTTTTTCTTAATTGTGAGACAGCCACTATGTAAAATGTATAATCTCAAGCCTGGCTTTCAGAACTCTACTTTTATAAGTCTGGGGTAGAATGAACTTCATTTTCAAGTGTTTGAAGGCATTTGTACCAAGTTTTCTAAAAAGAAACCTTTTGGAGGAACAGTACTGCCAGCTCTCAGCCCTGAGCATGCCATTGTTGAGAACAGTTGCCTTTTCGAGGTAAGCAGTGGCTTTAAGCAGGAGGAATGCCAGAAAAGCCAGCCTTAGGCAGTAAGGATGCCTGCACAGCTTCAGGCCCCTACAAGCGCTCAGGTTCTGACCCGGGGGCAGGTACACCTTTTGATATTCCAGTTCTAAAACACTTGGAAAAGATACCAATGACATTTCGCTTTCTGAACACTCTAAGGATTTGTCAATGCTCCAGATAGGGAATAAATGACTTCCTACTTCTTTTCCAGTCGGCATTGAATGGATCTTCCCTCCTGTGCCCTCCAGAACTGCTTTGTACAATGTTATAGGTTGTCTGTGGCACAGAGAACACTAGCTCAAGGGTTGATGTCTAACCTAACCTGAGGTCTGTTTTGTTTAGGATCCCCCCCCTCCCCCCCGGGTGTTTAGGACTTCAGCTCATCCCAGGACTCAGGAAACCAAGGAAGGAGCATTGCTGCATGGTCCAAGCCAGTCTTAGCTACAGAGAAACTCACTATGTAGACCAGGCTTGGTCTTAAACTTGAACTCCCAGAGATCTGCCTCTTCCCAAGTGCTGGGATTAAAGGCATGTGTGCTCCCTCTCCCCCGTCCCCCATAGCCTATACTGTTTTTTGTTTTGTTTAAATTCATGTATATGAGTGTTTTGCCTGCATATATGTCTGTGCCTCATGAACATGCCTGGTACCCATAGAGGTCAGAACAGGGTGTCAGATCCCTTGGACTGGAGTTACAGACAGCTATGAGCTGCCATGTGGGTGCTGGGAACTGAATTCAGATTCTCTACAAGAACAATAAGCTCTTTTAACCTCTGAGCCATCTCTCCAGCCCCCAAAATGTAATTTTGTTGTTGTTGTTGTTGTTTGAGACAGCATTTCTCTGTGTAGTCCTGACTGTCTTGGCTGTCCTGGAACTCACTCTATAGACCAGGCTGGTCTCAAACTCAGAGATTACGCCTATCTCTGTGCTGTGATTAAAGGTGTGTGCCACTACCACCCACCAAAACATAAATTTTTAAAAGGACAGGAAGTCTTAATTAATTAATTCTGGGCAGTGTCACAACCAATACATTATTCTCCTACTTGTATTACTTCTAAATTGTCCTTGTCCATATAGATATTATACCTTCCATGTTATACAAAACAAAACCACAAACAGGCTACTTGGTGCAAGTGTTTAATTTCCCAAGGTTGTTTTTTTTTTTTTTTTTTTTTTTAATACTTGAGCAAGAGAAAAACAAAAGTGTGATTCATAAATTAAAATGGATAGGATAGTTGATTCATATGGTCATCTGCTGCGTGGCCAACTCTTAACATGATATTACTAAAAATTAATGCTATTCTTCCTGAACTGTGTAAACTAATTCCATTTGATGGTTTCCTTGATTGTAATAAATCATAAGACTTCTGTACTCATTAGTATGTAGGCTATAATATTGGGCATTACTAAAACTATGACACCGTGAAGGAAACGGAAATCTCACGGTGATTTAGGAAGTGCAGAAAGGCATGGATGATGTTAAGCAAAGCACAAGAAAAGAAGTGACAGTTGTGTGCTTGACTTCGCTGGGCATGGTGGCTTATGCCTCGAATCCCAGAGACTAATTCGGGAAAATGGTTGTGAACTGAAGGTCAGCCTGGGCTACAGAGCATGATCTTGTCTCGAGAGAAAAAAAGTGATGCTTTAACAGGTTTGAATTACAGAAGTTCAAGGTATGAAAGATGCAGACGGCATCTTATGGGAGGTTACTGTTTAGTCCATAGGCAGCGAGCGTGCTTTGAACTTCAAGGTCAAGGGAGGTATTGCAGCTACACTTGGAATTTGTTTTCTTTTTTCTTTTTTTTCTTCCAGAGCTGAGGACCGAACCCAGGGCCTTATGCTTGCTAGGCAAGCACTCTACCACTAAGCTAAATCCCCAAACCCTTGTTTTCTCTTCTTGATCCTGGGTTTTCTTTTTTCATCTCGTCAGTGTTTTTGCAGACTCAGTTCCCCAGATTTTGAGAGCACATGCTGTGTCAGTAACGGGCTGTGGTGTGTGTGACTTTTAAAACCTAGGTCCTGTCTTTGTTTTTCTTCATTTAGGAACTTGTATTAATAATGGAATTCAACTAAAATTGGGGAAACAAAAATAGCAGGGTATCATAGAATTTGTAAAAATGAGTTTGAATATCTTACAAAATGTAAAAGGCTATGGGACTGTTACATGAGAATAGGTTATGTACAGTTGGTTGTAATTGCCTGAAATTCTGTCTGGCTGTTCATACACATTTTCCTTATATAAGATTGTTAATCACACATGCACACCCACACAGAGGTCATAAGATAATCAAAAGGAGTTAATCTCAGATCTATTGGAGTTACTTCTGGCTTCGATCCCAGAAGGCCAGTGAAACATTGCTCTTGTAAACATTGTTTCATTCATTTTGGACTAGTATTGGAATTACACATACTAACGAGGTGGCTCTTCTTGGTTTATTGTGAATGTAGATGTTCATCTCCCTTGTTATTTAATATTTAATGTCATTTTACAACTACTTTTCTAACTATTGCCACTCTTGGATCTTAAAAGTAACTTTAAAAAAGTGAAGTACTATGAATTTCAGATTTTAGTATCATTATAAAAATATAACAGAGGGCCAGCAAGATGGCTTAGCAGATGAAAATACCACCAATCTTGATGAATGACCTGAGTTTAATTCCTAGGACCCACACAGTGGAAGGTTGTCCTCTGACCTTCACATTTGAGCTATGGCATGCATACCTTAACACACATACATTCATAAATAAATAGATGTAATAAAGTTTAAAGTGCATACACACATGCATACAGCATGCACCCCCCCAACACACACACACACACACACACACACACACACACACACACACACACACACACGAGGACTGACAGACAAGATTGTCTAGTGAGTAAGTTGCTTGCTGCCAAGCCTGAAAACCTGAATTTGGTTCCCAGACCCATATAATAGGACAGAACTGACATCTGTGGATCTACTGACATCTATTCCTGTGGATGGTCCTCTGGTCTCCACGTATATTTTATGGTGCAAGTGAACATGCATGCACACACATACACACAATAAATAAATGTAATGAAAACATGTATTAGGAAGTTGCCATCTACCTCGGTATCTTAGAATAATTTAAAAAGATGTTTAATTATTTAGGAAGTAGGAGGTGACCTCCTGAAGTAGAACTTAGTGCCTTTCTTCAAGTTCACAATAGGTCTAGGATTACTGCAATTCTGAACCCTAATAGCTTGTCTTGGATTCACCTGAAGCATCCTCAGGACTCTCGGCCCTTATTTTTATGTATTTTAACAAAATTTTATAGCATAAATCAAGCTGACCTGGAACTCAAATTCCTCAAGCCTCAACCACCCAAATGCTGGGATTACAGCTATATACCACCATGCCTGTCCTATTTAGGAGTTACTTCATGTATCAGTCAGGTGATTTCTCTCTAGATTGGTCTGCAGGATTCACATGTCTGTAAGCCTAATTATGTTCCTGACACAAAGTGTTTTTGTTTTGTTTTCCTAGGACTTAATAGTCTTCAATAAGTGATCTGAGTTTATCCGATATCTCCAAAAAGGCCTTTAAAAAAAGATATTAAATTGTATTCACATAAAACTGACTTTAGTGTGGGGATAATAGAATTTAACTTATCATAGGACACCCATTTGCAGGGAGTCTGGGCCATGCTGTCTTTTGAAATCAGTCTTCTGGGGCATAAGCATGTGAAAGGAGCAAGCACAAAGAACCTCTAGGGAATCATTCGTTCTGTGCAACTCCTTGAGGTCCACTGGGATGGCCTTCATCTTTGTTCACAATTGCTCGTTTAGTATGAGTTGGGAAGACCTGGTAAACGTCTTTGTCACTCTTAGAAATTGAAATCTGAAGTATTGTATCTCAAACCATGCAGCTGATTGATACCCCACATAATTAGATGTTTTACATTTTTCTCCCCACTTCTCCAGATTACAATTCCTAGACCTTCTGCGGCATCAACACAGTCAACTTCAGGAAGCTTTCACTATGGTCCACAACCAGAGAAGAAAGATCTTCAGCCCTTGGAACCCACTGTGGAACTTTATTCTCCCAGAGAGAACTTCTCCTGCTTGGTTGCAACAGAGGGCGAACTTCCTAGTGGAGGAAGCAGAATGGATTTGGGACTTCAGGTAGATCACACTGGTCATGACATGTTACCCAATATGAGAGACGGGGATACATCTCAAGACTTGGGACCAAAAGACTTTCCTGACCATAATAGATTAGTTATGAAAGAATTTGAAAATCTTCCTGGAGAAACAGAGGAAAAAGGCATTCTTCTGGGCTCAGATAATGAAGATGAGAAGTTAAGTAAAGGGCAGCATTGTGTTGAAATCTCTTTCCCAGGAGATTTAGTAACTACAGAAAGAGATCAGTCAGCTACCACAGAACCTCTTGATATGTCAAAGACACAGAATTTTAGTGTGGTGCCAAATCAAGACAGAAACCATGAGATACTGACGCTTTTGACAACTGGAACTTCAGAAATTTCTCAAGTCATTGACCCACCTGCTGAAGGGCAGACTGGCCAGGTGGCGGTACCGCAAACAAAGCTCTTTAAGGATGCAGACATGAAGAGTGAAGACTTGCCAGGACAGCAGGGAGACCTCTCTACTTTTTTGCACCAAGAGGGAAAGAGAGAGAAAGTTGTCCCTAGAAATGGAGAGCTATATCATTGTGTCTCAGAGAATGAGCATGGTCCTCCCACCCGGAAGGACATGCTTCGGTCATCCTTTGTAACCAGGCACAGCCGGATCCCTGTTTTAGCACAGGAAATAGATTCAACTTTTGAATCATCTTCTGCAGTCTCTGCAAAAGAAAAGCTTCTACAGAAGAAAGCCTATCAGCCAGAACTAGTCAAACTTCTGGTAGAAAAAAGGCAGTTCAAGTCTTTCCTGGGGGACCTCTCAAGTGCCTCTGATAAGCTGATAGAGGAGAAATTAGCTGCTGCTCCTGTTCCCTTTTCTGAGGAAGAAGTCTTCACTCCCTTTTCCAGACTGGCAGTAGATTCCCACCTGAGTAGATCAGCTGAAGATGGCTTTCTGACACCCATCATCTCCCAGTCTAGAAAGAGCAAGATTCCAAGGCCAGTTTCCTGGGTCAGCTCGGATCAAGTTAATAGCTCAGCTTCACCTCAGTTCTTGCCTCGGCCACCACCAGGAAAGCCACCAATCAGGCCTGGAGTAGAAGCCAGGTAATGCTTCTTGTTTTCCTTGTGTATAGAATGTAATGGTGTTTTCAGGTGTGCTTTACTGTATGACATCAGTGGTAGCAGTTCTTTTGAGCATGTTTTCTTCTCCCTCCCACAAGCCTTAGGGCACAGTACAGATTGACCCAGACTAATGCATTTTGTTTCTACTGTGGCAAAATAAAACTAACATAAAATTTACCATCTTATTTATTTTAAATGTCCTTTTCAGTGGCACTAACTCTGTTAATTTTCCCATGCAACCATCACTATCCACTTTTAGGGCTCTCTTCATCATATAAAACTGAAACCCAGCCCCAGCAACATTCATCGGTTTTCTTTCTGGTTTTGGTCATTATAAACACTTGGGCTAAGTAGTAGCATCTATAGTATTTATTCTGTTGTAGCCGGCCTATTTTACTTAGCAGAAAGTCTTTAGGGGTCATTCATGTTAGTGTCTTGCAGAATTTCCTTCCTTTTAAAGATGGTTGGGAGGGAAGGGGCTTCTATCATTTGGGTGTTTTTTTTATAATGGCCTTACAACATTCTATTTATTTACATCTGTGTGTGATTCTGAGTGTGCCTTTGCAGATGCAGAGATCAAAAGACAGCTTGTGGGAAATAGTTCTCTCCTTCCACCTTGTGGGTCTCAGAGATCCAACTCAGGCTGTCAGGTGGACAAGCACCTTTCCTGCTGAGCCATCTTGCTGGCCCTGCCTTAAATTAGCATTTTGTTCCTTGTTTATTGTGTCTGTCTTCTTTCCTACTGGTGTGTGTGTCTGGGGTGGGGGGTGGGGGTGTGTGCCTGTTTTCATGGTAATCGACATGGAGCCCACAGACTGTCCTGAAGTTCCAGCATTCTAATTGGGGGTTTAGCAGTGTCATACCAGGAGCACACCACTGTACCCCTTTAAGTTTCCATCCCCATTCCTTGTCCTTGTTCACATCATAAGATTGCATCTTCATTTTATGTCCCCAAACAAGCTTATAATTGTTGAGTTTTGCTTTTGAGATTATAGAGCTCAAACTGTCCTTGAACTCCTGATCTTCCCACTGAGATTATAGATGTGCAACAGTCATGTTCAGCTTTAATAACTAGATGTTTTATAAATGTATTAGTCTCCTAAATCATTCAGAAAACAAAAAAATATAAATAGCTGTGAGAATAATAATCACTTTTGTAATTGACTTTGTTTATTCAGATCTTTATTTCCCTATATGGCTTCAAGTTGCTGTCCAGTATCCTCTCATTTCAACCTGCAGTCACTTCAGCTAGCATTGTGAAATGAGTGGTTATGTAGGTGGGTATTGAACCCAGGGTCTCATGCATGCCAAGTACTATACTGCCAAGCCCTACCTCAGCTTTTACCTCACAGTATCTTCATTTCTCCCTCATCTTTGAAGGATAATTTCTCAACACGGGGTTCTTGATTGACAGTTCTCTAGAGCTTTAAAAATTTCAGTCCTCAGACCACTGCCTTTTGACCTCCAGAAGTTCTGATGAGAAAAGTCTTTGAGGACTCCTTGTACATGACAAAGCTACTTATGTCTTGCTGCTCCCAAGACTCTTTTGACAATTTGATGATATGTGATAAGGTAGCTTTGGGGTCATCTTGCTAAGAGTTCTTTAGCTTACTGGATGTCATGTCTTGTTTCCAGCTCTTCTTCAGGTGGTCTCTTCTCTCTCTCTTCCTTCTGCAACTCCTCCACTTGCTAGTCGCTTACTCTCTCTTCTTCAGACTCAGTATCAGTTTTCCTGTCTTACAGTTTTCTGCTTCTTCTCACTGTACAAATGTGCTTTTAAAAAACTGTGTGTGTGCATACACCATTGTACTTGTGTGGCAGCTGGAGTCAACTTGAGGGAGTTGGTTCTTTTCTTCCACCTCAGGTCATCAAACCTGGAGGCAAAGCACCTTTCCCCTCTGAGGCATCTCTCTAGCCTGTCCTAGTCATTAATATTTAGTTCCCTAAAAAGAAAAAAGTAGAAAAGAGAAAAAAAGTAGAGGCAGAGTGAGAAAATACCCGTTCTGTGTCTCTGAAAGTCACTTCAGTCACAGAAACGGGGGCTTGCGGTAATGGACAGAGACACAAGCAGATGTAGTGGGCGGCCACTCTTACATATGAGAACAGAACGAAAAACTAAGCATAGTAAAATAAAGTTTAATGTCATTCTTTTTCAGACTTAAGCCAGCAGAATAAAAAGAATTATTTCAGCCAGTGGGATCATTATCTTTGAAGTTACCACCTTATGATTGAACTCCTAAAATTAAACTAAACAAAATAAAAATATACCTGTCTCTGAAATGTCCCATCCTATCACTTTGAATGATGTGGTATAAGCCATTTGTATCATTAGGCAATTTCTTGATAGTTGATTTGGTTAGTAAACACAAGGGTCAGGACCTTGCAGAGTTCTCAGCTCTAGCAAGGAGATGTTTGTATTATTGCAGAACTTGCAGAATGAGGAAATTACACATTAATTCATTTACTCAGAAGAAATGTGAAATTTAGATGAATAGTACTAACTGGAGCAGAATGTGAATTAATTTGTTGCTTTTGTTATTGGGTCTTTTTTCTGTTCAGCATTGTATGCAGGTTACTATTTTTCATGAAAATATGATGAATACTCCCAAGGCATCTGAGAAAATTACCTTCCCTAGTTTGATATGATACAAGTCATACCAACTTGATTTTACTGAGGATTTATTATTCAGAAATTTCAAACTCATACTGGTACCATGTACCATGATCATCAACCTATTGACAGTATAATTTGTTGTCCTCAACAAGTATGTCACCCTCATTCATAGCTGTCCTGGGGATGATGCATGAAGCCCTGGGATGGGGACAAAAAGCAATTAGAACACAGAGTCTCCAAACATATATTTTTTTTCTAAAGATTTTATTTTTATTTTTAACTGGGGGGGGGGGGGTAACACGCAGGGGAGGGAGGCATTTGTGCACATGTGTGCAGATGCCCTCAGAGGCCAGAAGAGACTGTAGCTGGAGTTATAGGTGGTCATGAGTTGCCAGTGTGGGTGCTGAGAACTAAACTCTGGTCCTTTGGAAGCACGGTACTCTTAGCTGCTGAGCTGTATCTATAGCTGAGGGACTGTTTGTTTGTTTGACCTACTCTGATTCCTGCAAGTTGTGTGCAAACTGCTTTAAAAACTACTACACAGTTGACTGCCACAGGGCTGAAGGTGGGATGAGTAACTATTACCTTGCTAAAATCTGAAATTGACCCAAGTTAACTGCAGTTTATGGTCCAAGTTTCCCTCTGTGTATTGCAAGCTTTTAATGCAATTCAGATTTCTAAAATAATTTCATTCAACAGACTCTTCATTGCAGTTATTTTCTAGGTGGGAGAGGTTCCTGGCATCAAAAAAAATGTCCATAATACATATATTCTCTGCTTAAAAGCTTACATATTAGTCAGGTTATTGTTCCTATCGTCATTTACCAGAGCCAGGAGGCTAATTTAAGAGAAGGAGATTCTAAAGAAGTTCACTGGAATTCTACTGGATTACTACTAGACATGGCAGGTAGCACTTGGGAAGCTCTGAAGCAAGAGAATGGCTAGTTGGCCTGGCCGGAGAAGAGAACCTTTGAAAGATTCAAGTCTCTACTTAGAATGAGTGTGTGTGTGTGTTGCACGATGGAGGAGTGTGCCACAGTGCATGTGTGGAGGTGACAGACAACCGTGTGGAATTGGTTCTCTCTTTCCACCTTTATGTGGGTTCCAGGGATCAAACTCAGGTTACCAGGCTTTCATGGCAAGAGCCTTTACCCACCGAGCCATCCCCCGGGGCCCCTATTGGAATTTTAAAAACACACAAACAACGTATGTTTGGTCAGAAATGATGGAAAGCTAAAAGATGATGATGAATACCTATAATCTTAATACCTGGGAAGCTGAGGCAGGAAAATGTCAAGCTAAGGCCAGCTTGGCCTGGGTTACATACTGACCAGTGCGGGCTACATAGGAAGACCTTGCCAACGGAAACAAACATTAATCAAAAGGAAAAAGAGACATAGCCGATGTTAATCTGTCCCGTGTCACATACAGCATACATGTGAAAGAGAAACTCAGTATCCATTTAGTGTATTTTCTGGTTTTGACATACTTCATAAATATGACTTGGGATACTGTGATTTTTTTTTAGGCACACTTATAATGAATTTTGATGTCCTGTCTCCAAAAAAAATTAATTCTTCTCTATTTTTTTAAGGCTACGCAGGTATAAAGTTCTAGGGAGTAGTAACTCTGACTCAGACCTTTTCTCTCGCCTGGCCCAAATTCTTCAAAATGGATCTCAGAAACCCCGGAGTACTCCTCAATCCAAGAGCCCAGGATCGCCTCACAATCCAAAAACACCACCCAAGAGTCCAGTTGTACCTCGCAGGAGTCCCAGTGCCTCTCCTCGAAGCTCATCCTTGCCCCGAACATCTAGTTCCTCACCGTCTAGGGCTGGACGGCCCCACCATGAGCAGAGGAGTTCGTCCCCGCATCTGGGGAGAAGCAAGTCACCCCCCAGCCACTCAGGATCGTCGTCGTCCAGGAGGTCCTGCCAACAGGAGCATTGCAAACCCAGCAAGAATGGCCCCAAAGGATCTGGCAGCCTCCACCACCACTCAGCCAGCTCCAAAACTCCCCCAGGGAAGAGTAAGCCAGCCAGTAAACTCAGCAGATAGGAAGCAATCGGGCTGCATCTCTGGGAAAGGTGTGAGATCTTCCTCCTAGACCTGATGCATGTGTGTCTCTGTACTGTCTGTTTCAAACAATCAGTGTTGATCTTCTCTTGAAAAAGAAAGTAACATGATCGGTTATTTATAAGAAGACATAAGTATATACTACTAAGGAATTACCTAGGGCAGGTAGGAAGCGGATCAGGAATCAAATGCTTCAGTTCATCAAAATCCAAGGAGAAGAAACTCATTTAAATGAGCTCTTGCTTGTAGCTGCCTTCGAAACAGAAAGTTGAGGATAGGAAATAGAATGGGATTTTAAGTGATTTTTGCCTAATTTGTTAATCCTCTACTCAAAGAGTATAGCAAAAGTGTTTGATATTTT
The DNA here is from genome assembly GCF_004664715.2 of Peromyscus leucopus. Classification (NCBI taxonomy): domain Eukaryota; kingdom Metazoa; phylum Chordata; class Mammalia; order Rodentia; family Cricetidae; genus Peromyscus; species Peromyscus leucopus. The sequence goes on along the minus strand of NC_051066.1, from coordinate 96,713,641 downwards.
TATTTACAACTTCTTAACCTTGGAGAGTCATTGTGCAGACATTCAAATATATAAGAAGCCTGTTGCCAGGAAACTAGCACTTGGGTATATTTGGTTTGTGTGCTTATTTAATGAATCCACACCTTTCTTTCCACTCATTCTGAGTATCGTTCCTAGGTTTGACATTTTTTAAAATTACTATTTCTTACCTCTTATTTTAACAATGCACCTTAGTAAGGGTTTCAGTAGCACACACTAACACTTTAAAATCCACTAGCCCTTATTTAGTCAAACCTTGTTAGTTTCTTTTGAGCCACAGTTTTTAAACTCATATATTTTTAATCTCAAAAAGGAAAGATATGTCCAGCTAGAGCTGTTTGGAGCAGGTGTGTTTGGAGAGGGGCAGAGAGTGGGACAGTCTTTAAAGGTAGAAGCACGCCTCATCTCGTCCCTGACTCCATTTCGTCTGTGTAGGAGACTGAGCAGAGGAGACAGCTTCCTTTATGTCCTCCCTGCACTCTAGTGTCAGCCTTCAAGATGGTGCTGGGAAAGCACACAACTTTGGAATGTGGCTTATGCTTTCACAGATTTAGAAAGAAATTAAGTATGCTATCGAGGCTTATAACCTTCAGAATTTGTATTTTATACATTTAGCCATATACATTTAGCCAATAAGGTATGAATATCTGGGGGAATAAATTTAGGCTAAATAGTTTTCTTTCAGTGTTTTTATCATTTGGTTCTTGTGTGGTTTATGCTTCAGCTTCTTAGCCTGATCTCCACATAATCTCAATTTATAAAGTTGTAAGGATGATCACATTTGTTCTGTTCTCACTCTCTTTCTAGTAAAAATCAGGCAAATTAAAGAATGCCAGACATTTTAAATGGACTCTTTGACGCCCTGTGAGTGTTTAGTATGATAAAACCTTATTGAGGTCAGAGAAACTGATCTGCCTGCTGTTGAAATCTGCCTTCTAACAAACATCTCCTTTCTCTTTGACCTGTGTTGCTGCCAAACCTAAAACAGTTGAATTTGAGGTCGGGTGGGTGGAGAAGGAAATGTATTTCTTCACTAAGTGAGCATATTCCAGGGCTGCACCCCAGCTGCCCTGACGCTGCACTGTTTCCTATGTGAGCATTCTCAAAATCGGGACTCTACACTGAGACATAGGTCTCCCATGAGAAATGGAGCATAGTGTGGAATCCATTTCTTTCCAGGTTCAAGCATTTCAGAGCAGTGCAGCAGAAAAGGCACACCTACTGTTTGTCCATTAGAGATGCGGTACTGGAAACTGACCCTGTGTATTATATTGTAGAACAGCTGCTGCAATTTAACTTGCATGTCTTTCATGGTAAATGATATCAATATTTATAAATATAGAGGCATATGCTTATATAAATCCATTCTTTCTCATTCTGCATTTGTAATTTCAAGATCCTAGAGGATGAAATTCCTTTTCTAGTGTGTGCCTCGTGTACACTTGGGCATTGCCTATCTTCATTTTCTGAAAATATGTTCTGGGCATGTTACACCTAAGATTCTTCTTGCCTTCCAGGTGCATAGTGCAACAGTTGGCAGTCATTAGCAAGCCAAGGTATAAGATACTTAATTTTCATTTAAAAAGTATTTTAATAGAATTTTTAAACAGGATATGCTTGTAATACAGGCTCAAAGATTACTCATGTTAGCCCCATAGTTCTGTCGTTATGGTTAGAGTACATCGATGGGCATTATAATTATGGATCTGGCACCAGTTGATTTTTAAAACATTTCCTGAAAGTTGCCTCTTTCATGTCACTTTTGAATGGCAGTGAGGATGTAGGATAATTAAGAAATTATCTTTCTTCTGTTACATAAGCAAAATGATGCTAAAAGTAGCCAGCTTTAATATTGACCTCTCTACTCAGAAATGTGCTAATAGTAACCACTGGGAAAGCTAATACAGCCCAGCCTTTTCCTTTCTGAATTTCTCTGCTAACAGTCAAACCCAAGGTAATGGCAGCATGACACAGGATGTCTTCTGTTTTGGTTTCTTTGTTTTCTCCAACCTTTTCATGTGTTGCCTCCTTTTCTACATGTCATTAACAAACTCATCAAAATCCAGAGACAAATGGCCTCATGAAAATGTTTTATTATGCATGTAGGGAAAAGAGCCAACCAAAGATGTTTTTGCTCAGAAGAAAAGGAAATGGACTAATTATATTTTATATATCACTAGGTCCATTTATTAAGTGCTGTCCTGATATAGAGATTAAAAAGCTGAGCCAGGTGGTAGTGGTGCACGCCTTTAATCCCAGCACTTGGGGAGGCAGAGGCATGTGGATCTCTGAGTTCGATTCCAGCCTGTTCTACAGAGTGAGCTCCAGGACAGCCAGGGCTACACAAGAAACCCTGTCTCCAACAACCCCCGCGCCCCCAAGAGAGATTAAAAAGCATAGTTTGTGCTTTTAGATGTTACATTTCCTTCAGGTTAAAAATAGAAGTTGGCAACCTTAAGTAACACTTTTGGGTCAGGAATATGATCCAGAGAATCAAGCTTTTGTTTTGGTTTGGCTTTTTCAGTTCCTTATTTTAAGGTTTTTATTGATGGCATATTTCAGATTTTAGCCACAGATCATCCAAATAAATATGAACAGTTTGGCTATTTTACTTAAGGTGAGGAACATATGGCCTAAGCTATAACAAAAGCAGTATGAAACTGAAGTTATCTTTTGGAAAACAAGTACCTCCTGGCTTCATCTGCACAGGCTACTGACTCATGCCTGCCTTTGCCTTGTTTAGTCCCTGGGATTATTTCAGTGAAGCAAAAAATGGACATAGCAATAGCTTTAGGTAATGTTGCTCCCAAATTATACTACTGACCTTCAGACTTTGTGAATTGCTTGAAATATTAAAATCATACCTAGTAATCTTGCATAGACTCAAGATATTTGACTTTAATGGATAGTGAACAGAGGAGGAAATTGGATTATATCCAATTCAACATTAAGATTTAGAGTTGTAAGTCCCCTTCCAATGACGCTGTCAGCAGCCATGCACTCGTCTCCAACCCTGGTACATAAGCTGGCCTTGCAGACAGGAGCATGGCTACCTTTAGTTTTTTTAGTTGCATGCTTTGCAATGAATGCTTTTGGTAAAAGTTGTCTAACAAGTTAATCAAGGCCTAAAAAAAGTAGCAAAATGGTCAAAGGCCCCCTGTCATCATTATCCACTTTACATTATTTGCTCTAGCATACTAAACCATTGTGTGCTGATTTGCTGCTGTTCTTCATGTGCAGTACCTCTGTCTGTTTCATTCCTGGCTACTGGGAGAACTTGAGGGGCTTCAGCAGGCACCAGAGATTTCCTCCCAGCCACAGATTCCCAGGCTACTGTTTCTATGAGTGCATCCATTGTACAAAGAAAAAGGTATACATTGCTGCATGTTTTATAAACCTAGACCAGATACCTAAGTCATAAGATTTTCTACACCCAATAACCTTGATGACAAACAGGTGCCTTTCTTCAAGGGCAGAAAATTTTACATTTCTAATCTAACATTAGGAATTGGTAACAGGATCCACAATTTAGTGGCTTAAGGAAAAATGCATCTTGAAAATGCTGTCTTAAAATATATTTGTAGATAATCTAGCTTTAGCCTTGGAGATCAAAGTTTTTCATATTTTAAAAACTTGTTAGCTAGGTGTGGTGGCTCATGTTTCTAACCCAGTACTTGAGGGAATGAGGTGCGAAGATGGAAGAGAATCTGAAGCCAACCTCAGCTTCATAGTGGCTTCAAGTCCCCCTGGGCTATAGTGTGAGAACCTCTCAAAAAAACAAAACAGAAACTCTGTTCTTTTTCATATGATTTTTTAAGTTTTCATAAATATATGTATATATTGTATGTTGAGTATACTCCCTCTCATTCTTTCGTATCTGTCAATATGGCACATCTTAAAATTATTTCTTCTTTCATATTTATGCAAGGACTAAGTTGTTTACATTCGCTTTTTTAAAACGTGCCTATTTCTGGTTTTGTGTTAGAATACTGTTTCTGGGGAGAGGTCATTTAGCACCTCTTTCACTGAGGTAATAGGGCAGTTGCAACCAACTGTACGGTTTAACTTTCTTGAATTTGGTTCTATAGACAATGTGTTTGCAGAATAGCTCTTTAGGATTTAATCCAAATGCATCATAGGATTACAGCATGTAACTACTCTGGTAGTCCTTATATGCCAACATATACCCAAGTTCAGAAGCCACTGTGGTACATAAAGACCTTAACTTCTTATGGAAGGAAACTTGGGCAGTTCCACAACTTGGACAGCATGGGAGTTGTGATGCTTGGTAAGCACCAAGTGGTTATTAATGCACCCCACTTCCTGTCTCACCAAAACTTTACATAACTCTCGTGTGTACTGTGAGAATGCATAAGAAAAGTGGAAACTCCTCATATTATTGGGTATTGGCCATATTTTGGCCATTTCTCCAGAAATTTAACACAATCTCGGGGCCTTCAGAGTCTTGTTACCCAACACTGCTTGCCAGAACTGCAGGAAGAGGAGGATCCCTATAGTTCCTAGGTAACTAATCCCAAGTATGGGACAAGAACCCCTATGCACTTAGAGGGGATCTGGCTTTCAGTTAAGTTCTTCCTCTTGTCAGAGGATTTGCATCACAATCTCAAGATGCTAAATGGCCAAGATTTACTCAGTAATGACTTCAGTAGTTTGCTCTCCCACACTAGGACTAATAACCAGGCTGGCCAAGGCATGTTCAAGGTAATGGGATTATTTTCCTCTCCTTCACTCAGTCCTTGGTTTTATGAAAACCTGTAGCAGAAGTAAAGTGGCATTCCTTCCATTGCCCTTACAATGTAACGAGTTTCTGCCTTCTCTCACGGGGGTGATAGTATTAACACTATAGACAGGTAGCTGACCACTTCTCCTGGTACCTTCAACCAGACTTTTTAGACCAACAACAGGATGAATGAGGCGGATCTAACAATGGATAGATTTCTCTATAATTTAAAATTGTTTTGTATTGTACACGATTGTTTGTTCAACTAAAGACGTTAGTAAACCAAGTTTTTATGTAAACTATCCTTGCCATATGATACTTTTTTAAAACTCCTATAAAACATGATTTAAATCCTCAAAAATTCACTTGTATAACAAGCAAACTATGCCAGGTGTTTCTTGCTCATCTACAGCAGTAAACAAGGCTACAGAGTTTAGCTGTGATTTATTTTAGGGAGTTTGATGAGAAGAAAGCTTTGAGACAAAAGCCACTTTTTTTTGGTTTGGTTTTTCAAGATAAGGTTTCTTTGTGTAGCCCTGGCTGTCCTGAAACTAGCTTTGTAGACCAGGCTAGCCGTGAACTCAGAGATCCGCCTGCCTCTGCTTCTTGGAATGCTGGGATTAAAGGTGTGCACTACCACCACTACCAAGCCTAGCTAAAATAGTTTCATTGAACTATTAATCAATTAGTGTAATTAGTTCTCTAAGTTAAAGACTTCAGAAATTAAAATATAGAAAATAAAGGAACTACATCTTTTAGGACAAAGGAAATGTAGCACAGGGCCACTCAGGACTTGGAAATTGGATTGGATTGCCTAGACTTGGTGGTCTGTGTCTGTAATCCCAGCATTTAGGAGGTGAAGGCAAGAACAGGAGTTGAAGGTCTTAATGTGCTACATAATGAGTTTGAAGCCAGCTTGGGCTCCATGAGACCCTGTTTCTCCCCCCCCCCCCAAAAAAAAAAAAGCAAAAAAACTTAGATTGGATTGGATTGGATTGGATGGGTTGAGTACAAAGAACAGATCTGATGATCCAGGATTGAGCCACCTGCTGTTCCCTGAATTAGAGTTCTCATTTCCCTTTTGACACCTTTCTTAAAATAGCACCTATTTCATCAGACCATTTATTTACAAACTCCCAAGCAAAGGAGGCATGTCTGCTTTTGTGTGAGGTATAAATGTTGTAAGTTTATTAGCTATTATTGGCAAATGTCGTCAGATTTAGTTACAACCTGAATTCTCATATGGAACAAGACAAATGAGTTAGATTGCTTTATTCTGTCTTACTGTCCTCCTCTTAATGAGATGAGAAATTGCTCTTTGAAGTTCTTTTAAATGTATTGCACTGCATCCCTTTCCCCTCCACATAGCTTCCCTTGATGTGTTTTTGCTCAGGCAACCAAGGGCATAGAGTATTGAAAGAAAAACATGGAGTGCTTTTGTATAGGCCATCTGTACATAAAAGTGTAATTATTTATTTAATTTTCCCATTTGTACCATATTAAAGCTTTGTACAGTGTTTTAAGTTCTGTTTTAAAATTATTTTGTATTTTATTTTTATAATCTAGTAAATAAAACATTCAGTACGCATGCAAACGTTAGTGCTGTTTGTGTGATGGTTTGGATTTCAGAAAGTGGAAACTATTTCCTAATCTGTTGGAGTGTTGTAGATTCAGTATACCAGAAGTGCCTAATAAATGACCAAGAAAAGGACATTTGGGGCCGACGGAATAGAAGCTACGTGAAAACCCAGGGCTCAGGGGTATGAGGATATGTGTGTGTGTGTGTTCAAACTGGCTTTGAAATTGAGGTTCTCCTGCCTCTGTCTGCCAAATGCTGGGATTGCAGGCATCCACTAAACCCAGCACCAAAGCCTTAAAAGCTCCCTTTCCTTTTTCCTAGCAAAAAACCCCAGGTACCACTAGAGGGATTCCTGTTTTCTACTATTTGTCCCCAAGTGGTCTTCCTCTGAAGGAGAGGAACACCGGGCAATTCACGGCTGCTTTGCCTTTCTTTTTCTCAACTAGATCCCTATTTTGATTTTTTTTTTTTAAACCAAGGAGCAACATCTGAAAATCTCCCATATTTTTCAATATAAGGGACAGGAGATGTAGCCCAAGGGTTAACCGGCAAGTGGGGGATGGAAGGAAACACCTGCAGAAATGCCTTACTCTTGCAGAAGCTAATAGTTAATAGGCTTGACGTCTCAAATACAAGAAGTTGAAATAGTCGCCTGATGTAAACAATTGGATACAATGTGTAAAGGAGTAAGTACAAGTGTGATGGACAATTCTGTGTCTAGGGTGTCCTGAGGACCTGTAAGGGTTGTGATGGGATGTTTTTATAAAATGCCTCTCAGCACGAACTATGTACTAAACTGTCAGTTGATGGAAGCCGCTGGAAGGCTTGGACAATGGTGAAAAGTGAGCCTTTGGTGGGGGAGGGAAAGGTCCAAATAGGTTACTCACGTAGCTTTTTTTGGTTGGGGAGGGAGTGGATCAAAAAGCTCTACTGTCGGTGGTCGGAGGCTGTGCTTGTGGCAGCTGTGTGGTCGGACAGGCTGGTGGCTTAGAGGTGTTCACTTTTCCTGCCTGGCCTCTCTTTCCGACTCCGGTCTCTGCGTCTGTCTCCTAGCAGTCCCGTCCTAGCTCACAATGCTCCTGGGCCCGGGCCGGGCCTCCTGGCGCTCCGCAGGCCAGCGACGGCAGGGCTGGCAGGCAAGCGCGCAGAGCGCCGAGAAGCTTCCCCGGCGGCCAGAGCCAGGCCCCGCCCCACAAGGCCCCGCCCCGCCGCCCAACGGTCGCTCCGAGCCGCCGGCTCCGCCCCTCCCGGCCGCCGGCTCCGCCCCTCCCGGCCGCCCGTGGCGCGCCTGCGCCTGCGCACTAGCCTCCGAGCGCCAGGACCGGGATGGCGGCCGTTTTGGAGTCGCTGCTGCGCGAAGAGGTGCCGGTTGCAGCCGCCGTGCGGTGGATCGCGCGCAGCACCCCGAGTTCGGAGGTAACAGTGCCGACACGCCCTCAGGCCCGCCTGGAATGTGCTTCCCGCGGGGGCTGACGCCTCCGTCGTCCCCTCTCCCAGCCTGCCCTGGCTGACGGCCCGCGCCGAGGGCGCTTCTCCGGGCGCCCCCGCCGGGCCGCCCACCCTGCGGCCTCAGTCGCGGGCGGGCGGGCGGGCGGGCGGTCGGGGCTGTCAGCTGACCCTCTCGCCTCGCGACCTCTGCTTCTTCCTCAGGATAGCTCGGAGGTGGCCGCTCTGAGCGCACTTCGGCCTCTGCGGAAGGAATTCGTGCCGTTCCTGCTGAACTTCCTGAGGGAGCAGAGCAACCGCGTCCTCCCGCAGGGCCCCTCCACCCCCGCCAAGACCCCCGGCGCCTCGGCCGCCTTGCCAGCGAGGCCCGGGGCCCCGGCACGGGGTGGCCGTGGGGCGCGCAGCCAGCTTTTCCCTGCGGCCGAGCCCCTCAGCGCCGCTGCCGAGGCACCTCTGGCCCGCCGTGCGGGCCGCAGGCGGGGCCCGGGGCCGGGGCCGGGGCCGTCCCGCGAACGAGGAGGAGGTCGCGGCCCCGGGGGCCCGGAGGAGGGGACCAGTGGAGAGAGCCCGCCCTGGGCCGGAGGCCGGAAGCCTAGGGGCTCAGGCAGCCCCGGCAGCCCCAGACTCTCGCTCTCGGATCCGCCAAACCTCAGCAACTTGGAGGAGTTCCCTCCCGTAGGCACCGTTCCTCCCGGCCCTGCAGGGTGAGAACTGCCCTATGGGAAGACGTTCGCTAAAGCAGGGCTCTGCGCCCCACAGTAGGGCGCGCGGTGGTTAGAAGGCTGGTGGTGAGGACACCACAGTGCGAGGGGCGCCGGGTGGGGGGTTGAAAGGGGTCCAGCTGTTGTGGTTTGGAGTGACGCTTGAAGATAGAAATTTGAGAAAAACCTGTGACTACTCTCAGCAGGACGAAGCCTTCTCGAAGGATCAACCCAACTCCGGTGAGCGAAGAGCGATCGCTTTCCAAGCCCAAGACCTGCTTCACCTCACCCCCAATCAGCTGTGTCCCCAGTTCCCAACCCTCAGCCCTGGACACTAGCCCTTGGGGCCTTGGCCTTCCCCCAGGGTGCAGAAGTCTGCAAGAGGAGCGGGAGATGCTCAGGAAGGCGCGGTATGGCTTTGCCGCCACCTGGGATGTCAGCTTCCTCCTTGTGCGGGACTTGCAGGGATTTTTCCTGAACTTGATTTCTCCCGTGGGGACTCTGGGTTTGCTTCCCGGGCTCTTGATGTCTTCTTGGCAGAACCTGAGTGTGAATGTCACAGGAAAGCCAGACTGAGTAATCATGACATCTCTCTGTTCGCATAGCTCCAAGCAGCTGCAGCAGTCACCTACCCCAGCCTGTCCCATCCCAGAATCGGGGTCTCCTGTCCCCAGTCGGACAGGAAGTCTCACAGCAGAACCTGCTGACCCAGCCAGAGTGTCTTCTCGACAGCGCCTGGAGCTGGTAGCCCTTATCTACTCTTCGTGCATTGCTGGTGAGTAAGAGCAAAGGGAGCTGCAGTGGATATGCTGGCCAGCTACAGGGTGAGAGACTGGATGAGGCACATAGAGCCTTGCTTGTCAGTGGTGCCCAGGGTTCTGTTTTTGTTTTTTTAATATCCAGAGAACCTGGTACCAAACCTTTTTTTGGAGCTCTTCTTCGTCCTTCAGCTCCTTACTGCCCGGAGAATGGTGGCCACCAAGGCTAGTGACCTTGAATCAAATCAGGGTACCCCAGGTTAGTAAGCAAGTCTCATTTTAAGAAATGAAGTTTGCAGGTGGGATGGTTCTTAACTAACCATTTGTTACTGTCCTAGATCCGCTGGAAACTCCCCTGTTTCAGAGCATCCATGACTGTGTCTTCTTTGCAGTGCAGGTTTTAGAGCATCAGTTTCAGTGAGTTTTCCTTTCCGAGGCATCATGCTTAGTCTCATTATCTGTCTGCTTCTAGCCATTTGGGATGCATGATTGTGCTTAACACAGATACAATGTCCCTAGACCTTTTTCACCTTATTGGTTGGTTGGTTGGTTGATTTCTTCTGAGACAAGGGTCTTACTATGTAGCCCTTGGCTGGCCTTGAACTCCCTATGTAGACCAAGCTGGCCTTGAACCTGCATAGATTTGCCAGCCTCTGCCTCTTAAGTGCTGGGACTGAAGGCACTTCCAACATTAATTTTGTGTCAAGGCTGTGAATTTCTCCCCTAAACCAATTAAATAGCTGGGTCTGGTGCCAAGCATGGACTACAAGTTTAAAGACCTGCTCAGGCTGTAGAAACTTAGTGAGATGTAGTCCCAAATACTAAATACAAAAGGGCCTAAGAGTATAGATCAGTGGAGCGCTTGCCAGCCATGTGGAGAGCTCTGTATACCACAAATACTAGTAATAATAATTAGACGTGGCAGCTGACTTTTATGTTTATGGCTAATGTTCCTAGCTTGCTGTTTTGATCTCGGCTCCATGAGGTCTCATTCTTCACCCTTTACCTTCCTCATCTTAATCCTTAGTCTGTCACCTTGCCGTACATACTTAGGCTTAAACACCCACCGCCTTGTGCTTGAGATGTGCTTTGTGCTTGCCGCCTGGGTTCCAGTCCGTCATATATGCTCCTGTCTTTGCAGGGTTCTGTCCTACCTGGACAAAGGGACCTTGAAGCTGCTGGCTGAGAATGAGCGGCTGCTGTGCTTCTCCCCAGCTCTACAGGGCCGCCTTCGAGCTGCTTATGAAGGCAGTGTTGCCAAGGTAGTCACCCCCACTTTGGTACATTTTGTAAATTCAGACAGTCTTCATGGTGCTGTCAGTTGGGCTGACTCTGGACAAGAATAAAGAGTAAAGTTTTTTTTGTTTATTTGGTTTTTTTCTGTTTTTTCGAGACAGGGTTTCTCTATGTAGCTTTGGCGCTTTTCCTGGATCTCACTCTGTAGCCCAGGCTGGCCTTGAACTCACAGAGATCCTCCTGCCTCTGCCTCCTGAGTGCTGGGATTAAAGGCGTGGGCCATTAATGCCTAGCAGGAGTAAAGTCTTATGATTCTTATTTCCTAATGTTGTTGCCATATTTTAGGTCTCTCTGGTGATACCACCCTCTGCTCAAGCTGTCTCCTTTCAGCCAGAAACTGACAATCGTGCCAACTTCTCCAGTGATCGAGCCTTTCATACTTTTAAAAAACAGAGGTGAAAAAAAGGGGACTTATTGAGGAGGGAATAGACAGCCATGTTTCTGTCATAGAATTAGGACTTAGGCACTAAAAGTGGTGGGTTAGGACTGTCAGGCCTTGGCTGACAGTCATCATAAATAAAGCCTGTTGGCTTCATTCTGTTTCATGTCCACAGACCTGAATCCCTGAGCTTAGCCAAGCATCTTAGGGTCAACTTTCCCTGTCCACAGATGCCTGTGATGTGCTGCAGCTGGGTCTGTAACATACCATCATGTAGAGAACTATGGAGGTTAAGGATTGGCTGTGGGTAGGCCTATCGTAAACCTTCCAAGCAAGGGAAAGTGCAATGGGAAGTGGGTGAAAGGCAACTGGGATTCAGCTGATCAAGCTTGCATATCTTTTAGGGATGTGTTCTATGAGGTACTTCGAGAGTGGGAAGATCACCATGAGGAGCCCAGCTGGGATTTTGAGAAGGGCTTGGGTAGCAGGATCAGGTGGGTGTTCTGCCCTTGCTCAGTTTGTCTCCTTGTTCTGACAATGAGCAGCAGCCCAATGATGTTTAGGATGCTTGTTGGGAAGGTCTGCCCTCCTTCCAGTCCTCTGTCTTCCTCAGTCTCTAGTTATTGGTAACTCTACCTAGATCAAAAAGGATTTCTCTCTCTAGCTTCTCATACCCAGGAATGCTCTGTACTTGTTCTGTAATGGCAAATGCCTGAGAAAGGACAAAGCTCATAGATCTAGACTGCACAGGTACATGACTAGGCTGTTAACTAAGTATCCTCTCTCCTTATCTCCCTCTCATGTTGATCACCATGTTCACTGGCACTGAGCATGACCTGAAGATCTGAGAGGGTATTTCTTGGTGGATTAAATCTGTCTAGCCTGGAGGAATCTTGGTGGCGAAGGGAACATGTCTTTCTTTCTCCTGTGTGGGCTTCCTGGCAAAGGGCTATTCAAGACTTCAGTAAACAGCTGGAGTACGTCATCTATCTCCTTCCCATCCACTGTGTATCTGCCTCTTACTCCTCAGAGCCATGATGGGTCAGCTTTCAGCAGCCTGCAGCCACAGCCACTTTGTCCGGCTTTTCCAAAAACAGCTTCTCCAGGTAATAGCTGCAGCAGGAGCCAAAAGGTATGGGGCAGCTAAATCAAGGCTGGCACTCTGGACCAGCTAGACAACCTAGTAGATTCTGGCTGCAAATTTAAAAGGATTTCTACTCTTGGTAGTTCAAACTTGGTGGACAAGTGTTCTCTGACTTCTGTGAACTGCCTTGGACCTCATGCCCTTACCTAGCCTCTCACCCAAGTCCCTTTCTTGACTCCTACAAAGAGAGCTTAGTAGTCAGGATCTTTTCAAATCCGAGTTCTAGTGACCTGAGGCAAATACTTGCTTTGTAGTTTGAGTCTCCACCTTTCAGTTAAGAAGATAAACCCTCCATAGTGCTCATTCCTTTCTTTCAAACCCAGGGTCTCTCTCATGCTAGGCAAGTGTTTTCCACTGAGCTATGTCCCACGCCCACTTTCTCCTTACTCCGATGGACTTTTTCATCCCTCCTCCTCCCTTTGCATCTCAGATGTGTCAGAGCCCTGGCAGTGCTGGGGGATCCGTCTTGGGTGAAGCTCCAGATGTGTTGAATATGCTAGGAGCTGACAAGTTGGGACGGTTGCGGCAGCTCCAAGAACGGCTTATAGCCCCTCAGAGCAGTGGGGGGCCCTGCCCACCCCCCACCTTCCCCGGCTGTCAAGGCTTCTTCAGGGATTTCATCATGAGTGCCAGCAGGTAAGGGTCTCCTGTGTCTCATAGTGGGAAAGACAGGCCAGGAAAGGTTTGCTTTCCTCAGAAGGCAAAACATTCTCCTTTGCCTAAGCCTCAGGCTGAACATGTCTGGAAGTGATATCTGGGTTCTCCCATGTGTATTTCCTGGCTCCTATCTTGCCCTTCTTGCACACACATAGGTAAAGTCATTGTCCTGTAGCCTCCCCCTCTTCCTGGGATTCCTCGTCTACACTCTGGTTCTTCTGTGCCTATTCCAGGGCTTTTGTAATTTTGTTCTACTCTTCTCCACCCAAGCTTCCATTTTAATCAGCATCTTATGGATAGTTTGAGCTTGAAGATTCGGGAACTCAATGGCCTTCCCCTGCCTCAGCATGAGCCTGGTGATGAAGATGGGGAGTCAGATGTGGATTGGCAGGTTAGAAAATATAATAAGGGAGATAATGGGGTCAAGGAAAACTTAACAGATTTTAAATTGTTCTAGAAGACTTATGCAAAGGACATTGTTTTACTTGATTCCTTATGCAGGGTGAACGGAGGCAGTTTGCTGTAGTGCTTCTCAGTCTTAGACTTTTGGCTAAATTTCTGGGCTTTGTGGCTTTCCTGCCATACCGAGGACCTGAACCACCCCCGACCCGTGAGCTTCAGGACTCTATTCTGGCCCTCAGGAGCCAGGTGAGTGCATGGGAGATCTGGGTAAGGAGGACCTGGGTAGACTAGCAAAGTGTGGAGGCTGACTGGTTTCCTTGGCTATTCTAAAAACCTGGCAGGTTAGAGGGTGTCAGCCAGCCCCTTTCAAGGGCCTGCTCATTGACAGAATCCTGGCTTTCTCAGGTCCCTCCTGTCCTAGACATACGGGCTCTGCTGCAGCAGGGGTTGTGGGCCCGCCGGGCAGTCCTCACCGTGCCCTGGCTGGTGGAGTTCCTCTCCTTTGCTGACCACATTGTCCCCTTGCTGGACTACTACCGGAGTGTCTTTACTCTCCTGCTGCACTTACATCGGTAAGTAGAACAAGACTTATTTGCATAGCCCTGATATTTATAAAGAGGGCCTAGAAATCTACATCTTTTGGGTTCCATAGCCCTAACAGCCTCAGGAGAGGCAGAACTGTGACAATTGTTTTCTGTGCCCTTGGTCCTTCCATTTATCTTATGGCCTAGCACAGAAGGATGTGAGGTACAAGTCTCACTGAGATCCTATTTGTCTTCCCAGTAGTAGTGTGGTTTAGGTCTGCTTTTGAGAACTCCCTTCCCAGTGATAGCTTAGCACAAGACTGTTTACATCCTTTGTTGACATTTTAGGAGTTTGGTCTTATCAAAGGAGAATGAAGGGGAGATGTGCTTCCTGAACAAGCTGCTGCTGCTTGCTGTCCTAGGCTGGCTTTTCCAGGTAGGCAATGGGCTAGGTAGGGTAGTGGGTGGCTGCTGTGGCAGAGACAGGAGAGCTTTAGAGTCTGAGCAAGGTAGGGGACAGAAGATGAAGGTTCTGAGAGGGATGGGTATTGCTATGGCTTCAGAAGACAACTTGCTTGACCCAGGGCCCCAACAGATTTGAAAGTATGGCAAATCTTAAAGTGGCAATGGAGCTTTAACTGCTTCCTCTCTTACCAGATACCTACAGTTCCTGAGGATTTATTCTTTCTCGATGATGATCAGGTGGATGCCTTTGAGGTGGATACAGCTACATCAGAGCATGGTTTGGTGAGTATTGGGATCAAGCCAGGGCCATGTAAATTCCAAGAATTATTTAATAAATAAAGGTCCAACAGGAAACAAGCTAGGAAAGACTTAAGATGAGTCTCCCGCTTGACTCTCATTTCTGTGCATTTGTGAGGAAAGGGAGACTGGCTGCCTTCCCCTTCCAACCGCAGCCTGTTCTTCCCCAGGACAGTGTGCCTGTTGTGGACCAGCAGTTGCTGTATACCTGCTGCCCCTACATTGGTGAGCATCCCTGTCTCCCCCTATGGTCCATGGCCTGTCCTTCCATGGATACAAGGAGATCTGACTCCTCAGCATATTGTGCTGTCCTTAGGCTCTCTGGGTACTTCATCCTCTTTGCTCCCCAAAGGCCATGATGGTTGGGGGCAGGGTGGGGTCGGGTCACTTTGGCATTAAGAACTTGGACTCCTCTACAGGAGAGCTCCGGAAATTGCTTGCTTCTTGGGTTTCGGGCAGCAGTGGGCGGAGTGGGGGCTTTGTGAGGAAAATCACTCCCACCACCACCACCACCAGCCTGGGAAGCCTGCCTCCCAAGACCAGCCAGGGCTTGCAGGTAAGGGCAAACAAAGGGTTAGGGGGAAATTGGGGGGACAGTTGGTGGGAGACGCAGAAGGAAGTCCTCATGGCCTGCTACTCCTGCCTCCACCTCCTGCCAGGCTCAGCTCGCCCAGGCCTTTTTCCACAACCAGCCGCCCTCCCTGCGTAGGACTGTAGAATTTGTGGCAGAAAGAATTGGATCAAACTGTGTCAAACACATCAAGTAAGAGGGGACGCGAGTCCTAGTCTCAATCCCTTATCATTTTCTTCCTTCAGTTCTTAGTACCTAGTTGTCAAACTGAGCAAAATCGCCTGGGGGAGCAGAAGGACATTCTGACCAAATGTCCCTGTTCGCAGCCCTTCCTCTTAACCCAGCTAACTGCCCCCCAACCCTTGTTCCTCCCTGATAAAGGGCGACGCTGGTGGCAGATCTGGTGAATCAAGCCGAGTCCCTTCTTCAGGAGCAGCTGGTGATGAAGGGACGGCCAGGGGGAGACCCGGCCCAGCTGTTGGAGCTCCTGTGTTCTCAACTGTGCCCTCATGGGGCCCAAGCATTGACCCAGGGGCGGGAGTAAGAACTGTCGATCTCTATGACCCTCTCCATCCCCCGAAGCCTCCTCTTGACTTCTGTTAGTGTTTTGTTTCTCCAGACAGGGTCTCACTGTGGTCTAGGCTGCCCTGACCCCAGAGTCCCGAGTGCTGAGATTATAGGCATGAGCCCCCACACCCAGCTTCCTTGAGATGTTTTCCTCGTCCTTTCCCATCCCTCTTGCTCATTTCTTTCCTTCCTCCTCCTCTGTGCTCTGGTCCCCCTTTTCTGAAGGATTATGTCTTTGGGCACAAAGTCCAGATACTGAATTGGAAGAGTGTATGTAATATAGGGCTAATGGGTGGGTTTCTCCTTCCTCCAGCATCTGGTGGGGCAGGAGAATGGACAGCACTTCCTTCTGAGGTAGAGTTTCCAGGTCATAGTTCTGCTGCACTTGGGCGTTTACTTTTGTGAGTCAGTCTAGGGTATCTCGACTTGGATTGACCTCCTCCTGTCTTGTTCCAGGTTTTGCCAAAAGAAGAGCCCCGCTGCTGTGCGAGCACTGCTGCCAGAAGAGACTCCAGCTGCTGTACGTAGGAAGGAAGCCTGCAGCTAGCAGGCCAGTAGGCATGCGTGCATGTGCACAGATGTGTACACATGCACCTGTGGGAGGCTGCTGTCGGGTGGGGTGGGGCCAATGCTGTACTGCCCACCTTTCCAAGCCCCTGCCTCAGCGGCCCTTCTGTGCCACAGGTTCTAAGCAGTGCAGAGAGCATTGCCGTGGGGCTTGCGACAGAGAAAGCCTGCTCCTGGTTGTCAGCCAACATTACAGGTGAGGTCTGGGAAAGGAGCATGAGCCAGGTTTTTAAAGGGACAGGCAGGGTATTAAGCAGTGTGTGGGAGATTAGATGAAGCAGTTAGAACCAGTGAAAGCTGTGGGTTGTCGTGGCAGGCCCGTGCAGGGGGACACTCTCGAGTGACTCCATTCTTGTTCTCCCTCTGCCTGGCAGCGCTGATTAGAAGGGAGGTGAAAGCAGCCGTGACTCGCATGCTACGAGCCCAGGGTCCTGAGCCAACTGCCCGGGTGGAGCGGAGGGGCTGCTCCCGAGCCTGTGAGCACCATGCTCCCCTCCCCTCCCACCTCATCTCCGAGATAAAAGTACACAGCTCCCTACTCCTTTGGCTTTCCCACTCCCTCTCCCTGCTGCTTGTCTGTCTTCTCACATTGCCTTCAGGATTTGTGTAGAAGCTTTGTGTGTTGTCGGGCTGCTTTCAGTTTTCCTCCTTCCTTACTGAATGGGGTTCTGTAGAACAAAGCTGAATTAAAGGGTTTGCCTAAGACTTTTGTTCTAGAACCACACAAAAAGTTAGACCTAAAGGGTTGTTTTTTAGACAGGGTCTTACTGTGTAGCTCTGGCTGGCCTAGAACTCACTGTGTAAACCAGGTTAACCTCAGACGTAGAGTCCACCTGTGTCTATCCCCCCAGTACTGGGATTAAAGATGTATGTCACAATAATAGGCCAGAGCTAAAGTTGTTTTTGTTTTTTTGTTGTTGTTGTTGTTTTGTTTTGTTTTTTTTTAGCTAAATGCATCTTCTATATGTGGTGAATGGCTATAAAGTATAGTAGAGACGGTTCTGAGGGGCATTCCAGTGTCTAGATATGGTTTCTGTACTACTTTTCCATGTAGGAGATAGTTAGTGCTAGTCACTAAGCATAAACTATCCATTCTAATAAGATTTAAAAAAAATCTGAGCCTGGTGGTTCCCAGCTATTCTGGAGGCTGGGGCAGGAGGATCACAGAACTAAGACCAGTCTGGGCAACTTAAATGAGACTGGCTTAAAAATTTATAAAACAAGTAGATAGTGTAAGCCCTACAGATTATCCCTTAGTATGGGGGTGGGGGTTGACTCTGTAGCGCAAGAGTCTGCAAACAACCATGGTCCAAAATGACGTGTTTTTGTAAATAAAGTTTTATTGAATGCAACCACATCCGTTTGTTTATAAAACACATGTGGCTGCCTTTGTGCTGCCAAAGCAGAGATGAATAGTTGGAGCAATATTTAGCCCTTGTAACTCCCAAGGTCTGGCCCTGCTCCAAACAAAGTAGTGGTCTGGGAATAAAGATGCAGAATAGAGACCAGAAAGCAATGCCCATAGGTGGGGACCTTAGGAAAGAGAGAGAAAAGTATCAAGCTAGATACCACTTCTCAAAATGCAGAGGATTTATATTGAGATGTCTGAGAAGATGAGCAGAGGACCATGAGAATATGTTCAGACTCTAGATAGGACAGTTTTCCTCTGGGAACTGGTTAGGTAGTTTTGTCTCGAGTGAGGTCTTTGGAGCTCTCTGGCAGCACACAGTCTGTAAGCTTATCGCCCCATCTCCTTCCCTCTGGGTTGTCCACACAAGTGCTCATCCTAGCTGGGCTCTACTGCCTGAGCCTCAGCCTGAGCCCTCAACACCTTGGCTCAACTGCTTCACTCCCTTGGGCTCTATTTTCCTTCTGCCTCTCTCCACTGGCTGGTTCCCATCCCAAACCACGTTTCTATCAGCCTGGCATGAGGCCTCAACACTGCTCTCTACAGGATGTGCTCTCCCTGGCTGCGGGGCCTCGGGACCCTGAGGAGGGCGTTTCCCCGGAGCATCTGGAAGAGCTGCTAAGCCAGCTGAGCCAGTCACTGCAGTGCCGCCAGGTGAGATGTGGCATGAGCCGCACTGCCTCAGGGCCGGTCCTCTGACTAGTGAGAACGATGTTCATGTCTCCCTTTCCCCCGTAGTTCCTGTGCCCAACTGCTGAGCAGCATCTGGCCAAGTGCTCTGTGGAGTTAGCGTCCCTCCTGGGTATGGTTCCTTCTCCATCAAGTCCCTCATGCTACAGTCCTCAAACCCCAAGGTTGGGGTACAAGCAAGGTTAGCAGCACAGGGCATGCTCCTCTGCCTCCATTTAAACTTACCTTCTTTCTCTTCCTGTAGTTGCAGACCGGATCCCCATCTTAGGGCCCCCAACACAGCACAGGCTAGATCGAGGACAGGCTCGAAGGCTTCTGCACATGCTGCTTTCCTTATGGAAGGATGACTTCCAGGGGCCAGTTCCACTACAGCTTCTACTCAGCCCAAGAAACGTGGGGCTTCTAGCAGATACTCGGCCAAGGGAGGTGAGTCAGGCTCAGGGCCTCTGTCTGCAGTTTTTGGTTTCTTTTGGGATGGGGGGCGGGGGGAGTTAGATATATTTTATGTGTATGAAGTTTTTGCCAGCATGCATGTATGTGCACCATGTGCATACCTGTTGGATCCCCTGGAACTAGGAGGCTATGAGCCACCATGTCAGTACTGTACTGAGAATTGTACTTGCCGAGCAACAAGTGCTCTTAACCTCTGAGTTAAGAAAATCTGTGGATTTTCAAATAGAATCTCACTCTGTAGTCCATGCTGACCTTAAATCCGCAGCATTCTTCCTGCCTCTGCCTCCCAAGTGCTGATTATAGATGTGAGCTCCCATGCCCAGTCCCTCCACTCATGTTGTGTGTGTGTGTGTGGGGGGGGGGTTAGCGTGTGTATTTGTTAGTGAGCACTGCTCTTGCTGAACCTGAAGCTTATTGACTGGCTAATCTAGCTGGCTATTCAGCTTCCAGGCTTTTCCTGTCTCTAGCTCCCCCAGCACTCGGGTTACAGATAGACCCTCACACAAAAGGGGTCCAAACGCACATCAGGCGCTTTACTGGGCCATCTCTTCATCCCTGCAAGTCATGTTCTTAACATTATCCAGTGCCCCATCCCAATTTTGTTTTTCCAGATAGGGTTTCTCTGTGTAGTCCTGGCTGTCCTGGAACTCACTATAGACCAGGCAGGCCTCAGAGATCCGCCTGCCTCTGCCTCCTGAGTGCTGGGATTAAAGGTGTGCACCACCACACCCAGATGTAGCAGGTGCTCCTAACAGCATGTGAACCATCTCTCTAGCCCCAGCTCTGTCTTTTGAGATCTGTTTTTTTTTTTTTTTTTTTTTTTTTTGGTTTTCCGAGACAGGGTTTCTCTGTGTAGCTTTGTGCCTTTCCTGGAGCTCACTTGGTAGCCCAGGCTGGCCTTGAACTCAGAGATCCGCCTGGCTCTGCCTCCCGAGTGCTGGGATTAAAGGCGTGCGCCACCACCGCCCGGCAGAGATCTGTTTTTACTGCTATTCAGTCCTCAGTCCCTACCTACTGTTAAAACTGTGTGGTCTTGAACTTTTGACCTTATCTGTGGTGTTTTGCAGTGGGACTTATTACTGTTCTTACTCCGGGAGCTGGTAGAAAAGGATCTCATGGGACAGCTGGAGATAGAAGCCTGCTTGGGCAGCCTTAATGAGGCCCAGTGGCCAGAGGTAAGGAGTCTTAATCCCTTTGTCTTATATGAAGAGAGAAAAATGTCTCATTTGTCCTAAAGATTGCCTATGTAGCCCAGGCTAGCCACAAATTTGCATCCCTTCTGCATGCCGAGTGCTGGGATTCCAGTTGTGGGCCCATCATAGCTGACAGCTACATGCATTTTTGCCAAATGTTTTCAGCACTGAGTTTGATCTGTGTGGCTACTTTGTGAGACTCTCAGAAGACCAAAGGGGAAGAAGGACAATTGGAAAGTAGGACAGCACAGTTAATGTTGGGGATTTGAAACTCAAAGTGAATTTCAGCTTATGTTTAAAATGTTCTTGTGATGCAGAGCAAACCAGTATCCATAATGTAGGATTAATACTTTGTTTAAAAATGGTAAAGTCTCAGCTTCCTGTCAGAGTCCACTTTACCTGCTGGAACTTAAACCTTAGTTGTTAGTCTGGGAAGTTTATATTTCTTTTTGCATAGAAGGCATTGGGTGAAATACCTGGGTTGTCAGGCTCTCCACTGTCAATGAAAGCTTGTTTGGGACTGACCTTAGAAAGGGCAGACCATCTAGAATTACTTTTCTTTTAATTTTCTACTTATTTCAGGACTTCTCAGAAGAATTATCAACACTATTCCGCTTGTTCCTAGCTGAGCCCCATCTGCTAGAACCCCAGCTGAGAGCTTGTGAACTTATGCAACCAAACCGTGGGACAGTGCTGGCCCAAAGCTAGGGCTGGGAAGCAGCCCTCTTGGGCATGACACCAGAACCTGCCTCCTGTGCCTCAGGAGGAGGCTCAAGAGCCCACTGCACACCTTGCTGGGGCAAGAGTGGCCATGTCTGTCATCGGGCTTGCTGCTCCTAAGTGAAGGAAGTGTGTTGCTGCAGAGCATCCACAGACACAGGCCTCGACACCTGAAGTCTAGAGGAAGGAGAACCTGATGCAGAGTCACAGTGGAAAAGCCTAGAGACTCCAATCTTGGAGCAGAAGGGCCGGCGTTTCTCGTTTGGATGCTAAATGAAATGCGTGTGTGCTGGTCAGTGCATTTCAAGCCTCAAGTTGCTGCTATCCCAGCATTTCTTAAAACTGGTTCTGAGAAATCTTGATAGGCAAAGAACTTAACTTGTGAGAAAGTTAACAAAACATGGATTTGGAAGTCTAGATTTTTTTTACTTACAGAAGCTGGACTGTCACCCTCCTCACCCCCAAATTTGGACAGCCAATAAGGTAGGACACGCCTATGTGAAACTTGGTCTTACGTGGACCTTCACCTCTTTGCAGGGAGTTAGGCGTCAGACCAAGAACGGTGTAGAAAATGAAGGGGTTTTGGGTCTTTTATAAATAAAACTTTTAACAAGGTCTTGGTGGCTATTTCCCCCTGCTTTTATCCCCTTTCTGAAAGGGGCTTTGTGCGTTGCAGTGAGTGAGCTGCTTGTCTCTTCATGGTGTCTGCATTCTTTCATGCTGAGACCCAGTCTTAGAGGCACAGTCTGCTATGAACTATTGCTATCTACTCTCCCTGCTGCCTAGGCTGACCCACGTGGCAGGTGGCTTTGGTGATATCTGTATTGTTGGCACTGGGATGTCTGATTTACCTGAGAACTAACTTCTGACCAAAAGCAGTCTTCTGGGTTATAGTTGTCAAGACCTCATTTCAATAACGGGCAGGTGATTTTTAAAATGTATTTTTATTGCACTTAGACTGTCTGCATGTAAGTGCTATGGCACTATTCTGGAGGTCAGAGGGTGACAACCTGGAGTCAGTTCTCCTTCCTTTGTGGATCCCAGGGCTTAAATTCAGGTCATCAGGCTTGGCACTGAGCCTTTGTGACAGCCCCTGGAACCAGTGATTTTGGTAATGTGCTTTATCCCTGTAAAAACGGTCTTGTTTTGGGTGTAAGACTCAGGCTCTAATGGAAGTATCAGAAAGAAGTGCTCAGTGATAAATGACTCTTGAAGTCACATGCAAAATATTTGCATGCAACATATCTTAGAGGAAAAGTCTGCCGCTATCAAAAGGCTTCTGACCTCAGGAAGGTTAGGTCAGCTTTTCTAAACTACACCCCAGTGCTACTTACCCACTGGTGTGTGCCTCTCCTTCCTCCCCTTAACTCATTGAAAATGCCCGAGCATCAAAGTGTTTCTTCCAGGTCTAGGACTGGGCCCAGGGGGCCTTGCCTCACACGTTAACCACAAACTCAGACTGCTCAGTACTGGTTATCAAGCCTAGGAAATACTCTACCAAGCCCAGTAGACAGTCTTATAGGTCAGTATTATAAGGGTGTGGTTGAACCACAGCCCTGCCTCAGAAAGCTATGGGCCCTGATAAAGGTGAGCAGTAGGCTAATGGCCAATTCTCATGTTGTGTGGGAAAGCCTGAAGCCCCCAAAATTGTTCTAACTGAAGGACTCCGCCGTGAAGCAAGCCTTACGATGCAAACTTAGAGAAACTTGCTCAAAACCCTGATGATCTATCGAGACAGGCAGCTGATGGACTAGTGAGGGAGTGAGTCATTCTCTGTACACCAGCACCCTTTTTTTTTGGGGGGGGTGTCTGATTTGCCTCAGAACTTCCTTCTGACCAAAAGCAGTCTTCTGGGTTATAGTTGGGATATTTGTATTGTGTATTCTGTGGACCAGTAGCCTCGAGGCACATGGAACTTTCTAGAGGTTAAAAATACTCAGCTCTACAACCTGGCCAGGAATGGGCCCAGCCTAGGGTGATTCCCATGCTCTCCAAAGCTGACTTTCCATTTGTCTTTTGCAATCGGATCAGTGCAGGCCCACAAATACGGGACTACACAGTGGTCAACTATTGCTTAATATATAACGGCATACTTTTTTTTTTTTTTTTTTTTTTTTTTTTTAATTTTTAGAGAGAGGGTTTCTTCTCTGTGTAGCCCTGGCTGTCCTGGAGCTCGCTCTGTAGACCAGGCTGGCCTCAAAGACATACATCACCGCCACTGGCTGGCTCTATCTTCTTAAATACATTCTTGGGTTTTTCTTTTTCCCTCCTGTATCCTTCAATATGTTAGTTATCTAGAGATGATTTAACTATGTATAAATAATTACAAGAAACTTGCTTGAATCTCTTTTGATCTATGGTTAAATATACAGATGTGGGACATGAAGCTATAGAAAGCTGACTCAGGTCTCATGTGAGACTTGCCATCTTATTCTCGCTAAGCTACCTATTTAGAGTCTTAAAATAGCTGAGCTCGTAAGAAATACCAGCATATGCATGTAAACAGAAAATCTCAACCCTGGACCATGAGTAGATACTGCCATCATGACCCTCAAGGGTTATTTTTCTTTTGGTTTTCGAGATAAGGGTTTCTCTGTGTAGCCCTGTCTGTCCTGGATCTCACTCTGTAGACCAGGCTGGCCTCAAACAGACAGATCCACCTGTCTCTGCCTCCTGAGTGCTGGGATTAAAGGTGTGCTACCACTACCCAGCTATTTTTTCTTTTTTAAACAAATATTTTGACTTTTTTGGTCAATAGTCTCAGTAAGGCACTTACATGAAGAGAGGCAGAAACTGGGCACAGTGGCTCACTGTCTTTAGTTTAAGACTTGGAAGGATGGGGCTACATAAAGAGTGAGATCCTGACTCAAAGCAAAAAAGCAAGGGAGGGAAGGAAATTGGTAGGCATATGTATTAACAGTACATTAGCAAATGTTGCTAAAAAATTAACCATAAAGATAAATTCAAAAGCAAATTTTAAAAGTCAATTGGTAATATAAATACTCTGCAAGATTTTTCTAATAATCCCTTAAAGAAATTTACCCTTTAACCATTCATTCTTCTGTCTCCATAAGAGTACCTTTTTCCACCAAACACTTGGAGTGACAGGGTTTCTTTGTCCTGAAACTAGGTCTCTAGACAGAGATCCACCTGCCTCTGCCTCCCGCGTGCTGGGATTAAAGAAGTGCCCACCTCTCGGCAATAAAAGGAATTTCTTATCCCTACCATTTCCCGATGAACATGGAAAATCTTTAGTGTTCAGCCAGGCCAAAATACAAGAAAAAAATCCCGTTTCCATTCTATCATATTAGAACAGTTAAGCTCAGTACTTCAAAAGATGGTCAATAGTTATTTTTGTTGGTTGAGACAGGGTCTCATGTATCCTGGGCTGGTTCCCTGAGGGTGAGCTTGAACTTCTGGTCCTCTTGCTTCTCCTTTCAGAGTGATGTAGGCATGTGCCACCACACCCTACTCATCAGTAGATTCATTTATTTTTGTTGTTGTTTCTTCAAGACAGGGTTTCTTGGTATAGTTTTGGTGCCTGTCCTGGATCTCGATCTGTAGACCAGGCTGGCCTCGAACTCACATTGATCTGCCTGGCTCTGCCTCCCGAGTGCTGGTATTGAAGGTGTGCACCACCACCACCCAGCCAATCAATAGATTTATATAAAATGAAGCGGGTTCCAGGTGTAGTGGCTCATAATCCCAGCATTGGGGAGGTTGAGGCATAAGTGTTGGCACAAGATCAAGGCCTGCCAGAGCTTAATCCTCTCCAAGACAGTCTGTCTGAAATCCCTCTTACCTTGTTAGCAAGCAGCATGTAGCTGCCCCTACCCATCACTGGTCCTCGGGCCCCACACCTTGTCTGTTTCTCCAGTGGTCGGTCTCCCATTGTACTGAGCTCAAGGTAGACTGACTGTACCAGTGGCACACAGTGACCTAGGAAACGGTGTGTGTGAATGAATAGTAAACACTTGGTGACAGAAAACAATTCTGAATCAGTCTGGTTTGTGCAGTTGATTCTTTAAACTGGTTGGGTGTTTTCTGTTGCTCCATCACAAAATGGAGCTAAATGTTGGAGGCAGATTCAGAGCACCCTTGGCTGGTGCTTGCCTGCCAAGGAGGCTCCTTGCCAAGGCACTGCAGTCTCCAGCTCTGCAGGCTGTGCTTTTTCTAGTCTTGGAACACTTGGTGTGTCACTGAGTCCCAGAGGCAGGAGATAAAGGAAGAAATCCTAAAGGTGAGTTGAGTTTCATTGGACGGCCAGGAGATTGAGGCCGCTCACTCTTCCGAGGTGACCAAGTCCTAAGTACTGGTTTTGCTGGCAACGCGGGGCCGGTGCCATCTATATAGTTGGCTACTGCAGGCAGCCTGGGCTCTCCCTGCTCCAGGGTAGAGAAGCAGCTACAGTCTCAGGTGTCGTGGACCGTGGAGCCAGCGCTGCTAACTGCCGAGGAAGGATGCCAGCCTGGCCACAACCAGCGGCTGCTGTTTGGTAAAGGAGCTGAGAAGATGAGGAGGGAAGCCAGGTGCGCCCAGCTCCACCTGGAAGGAGAAGGAAGAGGTGAAGGTGCAGACAGACCTGGAGCAGCCACTCTGCCAGTGGTGACTGGACGCACTTGGGCTCCTGGTGTGGCTCTAAGTCCTGGCCTTCCCTCCCCGGTGGTGAAGGTGCAGCTGACCTGAGAGTGGAGAGCTGTACAAGACGGGTAACTTTGGGCTCTGCTGCTTCCAACAGTCCATCTATTTCCTAAGGACACTATGGTCAGCCATAAGGTATTAAGTCAGTCAGTCTCGGGCTGGGAGCGTCACAATGACTGTAAACTTGCTCACCCCTCGCTCTTTGATTCCCCTTGCTGTGAGCCTACTCTAGCCAGGTGGCCTGGCAGCCAGGGATTCTGTGCCGCTGGAGAGAAATACCCTAAGGTATGCCGTGAGACAGGGTACAGTGCTGTCACCTGGGCAAGGAAGATGACTCGTGTGATTTCTTTCCCCTCCATGATGGCAGGCTGCAGGACCCAGGCACTGGGCAGGATCTCTCCTCGGACCATTTTTCTGCTGGGTCTTGGCATGGATGTGTCATACACAGACTGAGCTGCCATGATTGACAGGTGCCCCTAGGGACAGAGATACATGTGAGTCCTGCCTGCGTACTGACAAAACAGGGACAGGTTTAAGTATAGTCAGGATGATGACTATAATCAGCCTTTAAGCCACCCTACCCTAGTGCCCGCTAATTGCACCTCAGCCCAAGTTCATCCCCAAATATTTTACCACCAGTAGTATAGGCACCTCTTTGGCTTCCACACAGACACAGCAGAAATCCCGCAGCTGCTTCAGCGCACACATTGTGGTGTCACACACCAAGTACACTAGAAGGACAGACAGATTCCATGCTCAAAAGCCCCCCTTTACTCCATTCCTAGATCTCTAGCACAATCTTGCTGAGCAGTCTGGAGTTCCCAACAGTGCTACTCCAACCCTCTACCTCTGGCCTGGCCAGGCCTTCGGAAGCCTTCGAGCGCTTGGACTCACCCAGGCTGATACTGTTGGACACTCGCTGGTGCAGCCTTGCTGTATGGATGGGCTTGTGGTACAGAGGCCACAGAGTAGGGTCACTCACAGCTGCCCACACATGAGAGAGTGGCTGGGACACCACACCTGCACCCAAGAAGCCATGTCGAGTAGAAGAAAATTCCTTGTAGTAAAGCTGCACCTCCTGCTCCTCACCCTGGTAGCTGGGGGGCACAGGAGACAAGAAAGGAGGCTATCAGCATGAGGTGTGCCAGGAAGCCAGGGCAGAGAAGGAAAGAATGATAGCGGAAGGACCGAAGTACTGCGAAGTAACTTACTTCCAGCCAGCTGTTGCCTGACGGCTGAAGAGGTTGTGGAGATTATCTGAACAAGCAGCCATTACCTGGGGTCAGAGGGTAGAAGCCAAGTCTCTAGGTTCATCAGTTCTAGCTAATTTTTACTAAATGCCCATTTGTCAAGATGAGTTCTTGAAGCTCCCATGCCTTGGTGGCCCTAATCTGCTTGGCTCCTTTTCCTCCTCCCCATAATAAGTCCGGCTATAGCAACAAGAAGGGGAAAGAAGTACACACACAGACTCACATCAGCCATTGAGGTGTTGACAATGTGTTTCGCCAAATCCTGGTAGAGGGAGAAGAAACTGGTCCCTAAACTGGATAGGCTGGAGGGAGAGCAGCCGCCACTGCCCAGGGAGGCTCTGCGGCCTGCAACAAAGATAAAACCCCAGGGTGGTGGGACAGTGGTATGGAACCAAGGTCTTGTGCCAGTTAACCCCACAGCTGTCAATCCCCAAGCTTCCTACTCACTGTAAGCCAAGCTCTTCCAGGCAGACCCGGTCAGGTACAGCTGACTGTTCCTCACTGTGGACCGGCCCCGCCAGTCCCCTGTCCAGGTGTCTTGGAAGTCTGGTACTTGAGTGTCCTCCTACAGAAAAGAGATACTTAAAACAGGAGATCCAGAAGCAGCTTCCCCCAGTGATTGTGATGGAAATTCAGGAGGCTAGCTGCTATTGTGGTTTGAGTAGTATGGCCCCCAAAGGGCTCATATATTTGAATGCTTTGGAAGCCTTCAAGCCGTTGGACTCACCGAGGCTGACACTGTTGGTTACCAGGGAGTGGCACTATTTGAAAGGATTAAGAAGGTGTGGCCTTGTTGCAGGAAGAATGTTACTGGGGATGGGCTTTGAGGTTTCAAAGGCCCATGCCAGGTCCAGTGTCATACTCTCTGGATCAGAATATAGCTCTCAGGCTGCAGAGATGGCTCAGAGGTTAAGAGCATTGATTGCTCTTCCAGAGGTCCTGAGTCAATTCCCAGCAACCACATGGTGGCTCACAGCCATCTGTAATGAGATCTGATGCCCTCTTCTTTGTGCAGGCATACATGCAGACAGAACGTTGTATACATAATATTTTTTAAAGAGTATAGCTCTCAGCTACTTCTCCAGCACCATGCTTGCCTGCCACCATGCTTTCTGTCATGATAATGGACTAAGCCCCGAAACTGTAAGCAAGCCCCCAATTAAATGCTTTCTTTTGTAAGGGTTGCCTCTTAACAGCAGTAGAACAGTAACTAAGACAGATGCCCTCAAGAGATTATAGCAATAGGTACCAGCCAAGAAGGCTTCATTATCCAGGCCACAGGTTTAAAGGGTTGCTTGCAGATCAGCTGCCATGGCAATTGGAATAACCAGAACGTGAGCATGGGGCCCTCTGCTGAATGGCCGAACTCCAGGGTCATTATATAAGCCATCTGTGTCATGGCAGCAGAAGGCAAGCCGTCACTGGAGGGGTTTGGTATGGGTGATCAAATCAGTGAAGAGGAGATGAGCAAACAATGAGCTCTGGACAGCAGACCTTGGCCCTGGCCAAGTTCAGCACTGAGCCAGAAGTCCTACTATAGGACCAGAGCCTCTGGATCTCTCCTGTCTTTGGTTAGTAAACTACCAGCTCCTAATCCAGCCTTCCAGCGGAACAAAAACATTGCTAGTGAGATGATTCAGCAGGTGAAGGCATCTGTCACCAAGCCTGAAGATGAGAGTCCCTGGGACAGAACTGATACTGAAAGCTGTCTTCTGACCTCCATAGGTGACATGGTACATGCATCCTATGTATACCTAGATAAATGACAATCAGTTCCACCTCCTTATTCTCTCTCCTGCAGCAACAGTCTTGAGTCAGTTTTAGATCTGTCACTGTCAGGATCTCTTTCACCTAATCATCTCTCCCCTTGGCTCCACCTCTCCCTTTTCACTAGATATGAGCATTGAAACTTACGGAGATGTCTTTCCTAGCACTGAGCTTCCTGAAGTCAGTGTTCCGTTTGTCAGCTCCTACCTCTCACTTGCACAGCACCTGCCAGAACCTAGAACCATTTGCTCTCACCACTCCTCAAAAAAATCACCACCATAGTCCACAATACTGTGGGACAACAAGACGCTTCCAGCCCCATCTGCCTGCGTCTTTCAGCCCATCAAGGTCTGTTCCCCTCGCACTCAGGCTGCTCTCAGCTCCACTTGTGTCCCTCCTCAGCCACAGTCATCTCGAGGTGGTTCTGCATCTGGGCCAATGCCTCAAGCAACTTCATCTGTTGACAGTGCTACACTGGCGATTTCTAGATATAATCATGAATTAATATTGCTATGACAACTGAGTTGGCATTGGTGGCAGGGATTACATCAGAGACCCATTTTATAGATCAGGCCAAAATAGTTTATGCTTTGAGGGTCAAAGATAATACTGGGGGCAAGAAAAATGTAGCATTATTAAAAGAAAAATTTTAAAAGGCCAAAAGCAGGAAAACACTGGTTAGTTTATAAATTAAAGACTTCATATATAACACAGCTACCAAAATTGAAATATAAAACTATAGAAATATTAAAATATGCAAAAACTTAAAAATTAGCAGGCTGCAACAGCACATTAAAAGAATACTACTCCTGGTCTATAAAGTGAGTTCCAGAATATCCAGGGCTACACAGAGAACCTTGTCTCAGAAAACACAAATTTTTTAAAAAGGGCTAGGAAGATGGCTTGGTGCTCAAGAGCACTGGCTGCTCTTCCAGAGGACCTGGAACCACAATTCCCAGCACCCACATGGCAGCTCACAACTGTCTGTAACTCCAGTTCCAGGGGATCTGACACTCTCACCCAGATATACATGTAGGCAAAACACCAATGAATGTAAAAGTAAACTATCTTTTTTAAAAAAGAATAATACATCATGTGTACAAGTATTTCATGTGTATTTAGAGAATTTTAAGAAGGGAAGAATAGTTTCATCTTAGCCAATATGAACAAATGCACAAGATGGCAATCTCCAAAAACTGAAAAGTAAAGCCCCCTTATGGTAAAATATATCTCAGTTTAAAACCTAGTATGAAGTAATAGAAGCATCCTGCTAATATCTGGAAAAAGGTGAGAACACTGGTTCTCACCTACTCAGGATCTAGCTAATACAGCTACAGGGCAGAAGCACAAAGTACCACAGTGAGAAGGCGCCGCCCAGCCACCGAACCAGATCACCAGAATCGTAAGTATACACTTCACTGACTGAGAACAGGTAAGCTCCCATCTCCAGACCGACAGATCAGGTCTCTAACCCCTAGGCCCTACCCATTGGAGTCCCAGGAACCAGACAGCTACCTTTCCCTGCTCCTCCACCAAAAAAAAAAAAAAAAAAAAAAAACAGACAAAAAAACCTAACCCCTACGAACCTAACAACCACTAAAAACTATAAGCACACCCTGCACCAACTGGGAACAACTGCTCCCAGAGACAGAACCCACTAACACTGATTTGACTAAGCTGCTCCCGAAGAAACAGAGCCCAACAGCACCAATTTAACCAAGAACTCCTAGTGAACCAAGACTAAAAATTAGAACAAGAGAGGCACCTTCAGACACAGACACTGCCTACACCAAGCAGAGGAAGAGATGAGTAGACGCCAGTGCTAAAATACAGGCAACAACATAAAGACCTATATGACAACACCAGAACCTAGCGATTCTACACCTGCAAGACGTGAACATACCAACACAGAAGAAACAGAAGAAATCAATCCTAACAATGACTTTAAGAAGATGATAGAGGCCCTTAAAGAAGAAATAAAAAATTCCCTTAAAGAGGAAATGAAAAACTCTCTTAAAGAAGAAATAAAAAACTCCCTTAAAGAGGAAATAAAAAATTCCCTTAAAGAAATGGAAGAAGGGGGCTGGAGAGATGGCTCAGTGGTTAAGAGCACTGGCTGTTCTTCCAGGGGTCCTGAGTTCAATTCCCAGCAACCACATGGTGGCTCACAACCATCCATAATGAGATCTGGTGACCTCTTGTGGTCTGTAAGCATACATGTAGGCAGAACACTGTATACATAATAAATAAATCTTTAAAAAAAAAAAGAAATGGAAGAAAAAACAAAACAAAAAATTGGAAGAAATCAAAGAAAGCCAAGAAGAAGTAATTAAACAGATGAAAGAAACATTCCAAGATCTGAAAAATGAAATTGAGACAATAAAGAAAACACAAGCTGAGGGAATGCTGGAAATAGAAATCCAGACTAAACGAACAGGAACTACAGAAACAAGCATAACCAACCGATTGCAAGAGATGGAACAGAGAATCTCTGACACTGAAGACACAATAGAGAAAATAGATTCGTCAGTCAAAGAAAACACTAAAGACAAAAAAGTCGTAACACAAAACGTCCAAGAAATTTGGGACACCATGAAAAGACCAAACCTAAGAATAATAGGGATACAAGGAGGAAAATAATACCAACTCGAAGGCACAGAAAATATATATTCAACAAAATCATAGAAGAAAACTTTCCTAACCTAAAGAAAGAAATACAAGAAGCTTACAGAACACCAAATAGGCCGGATCCAAAAAAAAAAAAAAAAGTCCCCTCGTCACATAATAATCAAAACACTAAACATACAGAACAAAGAAAAAATATTAAAAGCTGCAAAGGAAAAAGACCAAGTAACATATAAAGGCAAACCCATCAGAATAACACCAGACTTCTCAATAGAGACTATGAAAGCTAGAAGGTCCTAGACAAATGTTATGCAGACACTAAGAGACCACAGATGCCAACCCAGACTATATACCCAGCAAAACTCTCAATCACCATAGGCAGAGTAAACAAAATATTCCAGGATAAAACCAGATTTAATCAGTACCTGTCCACAAACCCAGCCCTACAGAAAGCACTAGAAGGAAAAATCAAACCCAAAGAAGCTAAACACACCCATGAAAACTCAGGCAATAGATAATCCCACACCAACAAACACCAAAGAAGGACTACACAACATGACCACAAAAAATAAGAGGAATTAACAATCACTGGTCATTAATATCCATCAATATCAATGGTCTCAACTCACCTATAAAAAGACACAGGCTAACAGAATGGATAAGAAAACAGGACCCATCCATCTGCTACATACAAGAAACACACCTTAACTTCAAAGACAGACACTACCTCAGAGTAAAGGGCTGGGAAAAAGCTTTCTAAGCAAATGGACCTAAGAAACAAGCTGGTGTAGCTATCCTAATATCTAATAAAATAGACTTCAAACTAAAATCAGTCCAAAGAGATCAGGATGGACATTACATATTTATCACAGGAAAAATCCACCAAGATGAAATCTCGATCTGAACAATTATGCCCCAAATACAAAGGCACCCACATTCATAAAAGAAACACTACTAAAGTTTAAAACGTGGGCTGGAGAGATGGCTCAGTGGTTAAGAGCACTGACTGCTCTTCCAGAGGTCCTGAGTTCAATTCCCAGCAACCACATGGTGGCTCACAACCATCTGTAATGAGATCTGGTGCCCTCTTCTGGCCTGCTGTCATACATGTTGTATACATAATAAATAAATAAAATCTTAAAAAAAAAAAAAAGTTTAAAACGCACATCAAACCCCACACATTAGTAGTGGGAGATTTCAACACACCACTCTCACCAAAAGACAGATCTACCAGACTGAAACTTAACAAAGAAATAAAGGACCTAACAGATGTTATGACTCAAATGGACTTAATAGATATCTACAGAACATTCCATCCTAACACAAAAGAATATACCTTCTTCTCAGCACCCCATGGAACCTTCTCAAAAATTGACCACATGCTTGGTCACAAAACAAATCTCAACAGATACAAAAAAAACTGGAATAACCTCCTGTATCTTATCAGACCACCATGCCTTAAAGTTAGACCTCAACAACAACAAAAATTATAGAAAGCCTATAATCTCATGGAAAAAAACATCTATAACAAGCAACAAGACTGAAACTGTAAACAACAAAGAAAAGTCCAATACTGGATGACTTCATTACCAAATTCTACCAAACCTTAGAAGTTAACGCCAGTGCTCTTCAAACTGTTCCATAAAATAGAAAGGAAAGAAATACAATCAAACTCATTCTAGGAAGCCAGTACCCTCCTGTTACCAAAGCCAGATAAGCACACAACAACAAAACTATAGGCTAAATTCTCTGATGAATATAGATGCAAAAATTCTCAACAAAACACTTGGAAACAGAATTTCAGAATACATTGAGGAGCTGGGAAGGCGGCTCAGTGAGTAAGAACGCATGCGGCAGCCAGGCATGGTGGCGTACGCCCTTAATCCCAGTGCTCGGGAGGCAGAGGCAGGCGGGTCTCTTGAGTTTAAGGCCAGCCTGGGCTACATAGCCAGAGCTACGTAACTGAGACCCTATCTCAGGAAAACAAAACAATCAAAAAAGACCATGTGTTGCTTTTCCAGAGGACCCCAGTTCAGTTCACAGTATCCATGTGACAGTTCATAACTGTCTCTAACTTCATTCCCAGGAGATCCGATGCCCTCTCCTGGCATCTATGGGCACCAGGCACACACATGGTATACATATATAAATTCAATCACACATGCATGCACATAAAAGTAAATTTTTAAGAAATTCAATATACTATTAAAAAACAAATAAAAACAATACCATCCATAATATGTGTTTCATTCATTTATTTTGTGACTAAAAATAAATATAACTAAGAAAGTCAAAGATCTACACAATGAAAATTGCAAAACACTGAAGAAAGAAATTGAAGACAGGCACCGAGAGAGGCTGGGAGGTTAAGCGCACTTCCTGATCTTCCAAAGCACCCCACTTCAGTTTCCAGCACCCACATATGCTTGAAACTACTCCAGGGGATCCAGTGCACACATTTACACAAACACATGTGTAAGTAAAAAAAAAATGTTTTAAAATCTTTAAATTCAAATATGGAACTGCCTCCCCAAAGTTCATTACTTGAAAGAATTATACAAATACATGTCCATGACACTCAAAGCAATCTATCCACAGATTCAGCATAATCCTCATCAAAATGTCATATAATTCATATGGAAATATACTCCCAAATAAAGAAATCTTAAGTAAAAAGAGCAAACAAAGCTGGAAGGTTCATAATACTTGATTTCAAGGCATACTACAGAATCATGGGAACAAAACCAGGATAGTGTTGGCATAAGTACACTCTGGCCACTCAGTCATCTTGCTCTATGTTCCAGCCACACAGGGCCCTGCTTAGCTCTTCACACTTCAAACTTCCTAGGCTTCCCCTCTCCCAACACCAACACCACTCAGCTCTTCTCGTCACCATTCTAGTCTCAGTTCAGTCTCCTCAGGAGGTCTTCACTGATCTTGTAGATTTGGACAAACTGCCTATTACACTGGCTTAGCGTTCCTTCCGTTAGCTCAGCGCTACAACTACAACAACAACAACAACAAACAAGCTGCTCACCATTTCTCTCTCTAACAGTCTTAAGTCTCAAACAGTCTAAGACAATAACATTTTACTTAGTACCTTATCCTAAAATAATATCTACTATTTTGGATAAAAATAAAAGCTTAAGTTGGGGCTGGAGAGATGGCTCAGTATTAAGAGCACTGGCTGCTCTTCCAGAGGACCTGGATTTGATTCCCAGTATCCACACAGTGACTCACAACTGTCTGTAACTCCAGTCCCAGGGGATCTGATGCCCTCCTCTCATCTCCGTGGGCATCAGGCACTCAGGTGGTACACAAGCATACCTGCTGGCAAAGCCCACATGCAAAACAAAAACAAATCCTGCTGGGCATTAAGGTACATGCCTTTAATGCCAGCACTCAGGAAACAGAGGTAGAGACAGGTGGATTTCTATGAGTTCAAAGTCTACGCAGTCTACATAATGAATTCCAGGCCAGTTAGGGCTATATACAGTGAGCCCCCGTCTCAAAAAAAATTTTTTTGAAAGATTGATTTATTTATTATGTATGCAGTGTTATGCCTGCAGGCCAGAAGAGAGCACCAGATTTCATTACAGATGGTTGTGAGCCACCATGTGGTTGCTGGGAATTGAACTTAGGACCTCTGGAAGAGCAGCCAATGCTGTTAACCACTAAGTCATCTCCCAAGCCCAATAATAAATCTTTTTTAAAGGACAAAACATAAACAAACAAACAAAACTGACTGTGCACTATTTTATCTGTTTGCTGGCTTTTTGTTGTTGTTGTTGTTGTTGTTTTGAGACAGGGTTTCAGTATGTAGTTCTGTCTGTCCTGGATCTTACAATGTAGATCCAGAGATTCACCTGTCTCTGCCTCCTGAGTGCTAAGATTAAAATCCTGCACTACCATGCCCAGCTGGGAACCACCAAGGGTCCATCTCTGGCACCTACATTACACAGCTCACAACCACCACTAACTCCAGCTCCAGGGGGGTCTGATGACTTTGGCCTCTGTGGGCACCAGTACTCACATGCATGTACCTACACACACACACACACACACACACACACACACACACACACACACACACACAAACACAATTAAAAATGAAGACAAAACTTAAAAAAAAAAACCACAGAAATACAAGATTCACAGGGGAGGAAGGCAGCCCTAAGGCAGAGGGCTCAGCTGTCGAGAAGAAGGCACGGGTCCTACACACACTGTCACCTCCGAAACGTCCTCATGTCTGTCCACTCACCTTAACCTCTGGGGACTGCAGGTGGCCTGAGAAGGCTGGGCTGCTGTTGTAGCCAGATGTGATGCCAGAAGACAGGCTTCCATCAGAGCTGGTGCCCAGGGAGCTGGAGTTGGCTAGAGTTTGCAGCTTTTCCTCTTCCTGGGAAGAAGACAGAAAACTAGCTTCTGATGGTACACCCTCACTACCACAGTCCCCCCCAACCTTCCCTCTCCCTCCACAGCTGCTACCACTCACCTCCCAGAGCTGCTGCTGTAGCCTCCCACCTACTTCCCAGAAGCCACCACTCTGCATGCTTCCCCTCGTCCCTGACTCCACATAGAACCCTCTTCCTCCCATACTCTGGCTGTGACCAGAGTGATGATCCCTGCTGTGGGCTAGAAGCAGAGCCCTGCACCCTCCAAGTATATCTACAGACTCACAGGCTGCCAGAGTCTAAGAGCTGGCCCAGGCTCCAGGCCTGTCCTCCAGCAGAGGATCGCTTCCTCCCTCACCTTCAGCAGCTGGGAGATGATCTGCTGTCGGATTCTCAGCTTTTCTTGTTCAGTCCGCTCCCTGAGCCGATCCTGAGCCTGAGCAATCTCTGCCTTGGCCTCCTCTCGGGCCTGATGATAGTCTTGAAGCATCAGCTCAATGTCAGAGAGTGGGCGGGCTGATCTTGATGCTAGTTCTGGGATCCTAGGGAAGTCCACAGGGTGAAAACACTTCTAACACGATGAGTGTGTAAAGTACGGTCCTGCCCACCCCAGCAGGTTCAGCATGCCCTCCTGCTGTCCACAAAGTCATCGTTCTACTTCCTTATGAGGCTTCTAGAAAGGGAGGAACACGCCATTCTAAGACCCGGGCACCCAGACTTGCACAGTATACGAGTCCCTCTGTCTAATGCTTTCCCACGACTTGTCTCTGCCCATCTCCTTCTTCACCCCTAGATCCCCTCCCTTCCTATACATCCTATTTCCATTTGCCCCAGACTCCTACATCTACCTCAGTTTATCCAGAAGCATGGAAAAGCCTCTGGGATGTTCAAATTCCAGTCCCTGCTCCCACAGATTCCCCCTTACCTAGTGGTCTCCACGATATCCTTCCTCAGCTGCTGCAGGTATTCTCGGCGTCTGCTGGGCAGGTCAAGTTCCCAGATGGGAAGATCCTTGCTGGGCAGGAAGCCGAACTGTTTTTGGGGACTGAGGCTTCTTGTGCGACGAAAGTGATGAAGGCGCTCAGCCCTCTCTCTCCTGAGGATCTCTATCGTCTTTTTCTGCCTGAGACAAAACGTGATTGGTCCACTGAAGTCAGTCCTACATGGCCCTCACCCTCAAGTTCTCTGACCCTGTGGAAGATCCCTGAGGGGAGCAAGGGCAGAGCTAATAGCTCACTGCTAAGTTTCCTCGGGTGGGTCCTGCTTTACCTTGCCTACCCTTCCTTCCCCTCCAGGCCCAGGGCCTACCTGGTGGAGCGCTCCTCCCAAGAGGACAGAGCAGGTTCTTGAGGAGCAAGCGCCTCGCCTGTTCCGCTCTGCAGCACCTTCAGCAGGGCATCTGTCTCCCCGAAGCCACGGTGGAGTTTTGCTTCTGTGAGTTCCACACTGAGTGAGGGGTTCTGGATCCCAACTTGCAAAGGGATGTGCTTCAACCGGGGCCACACAGGATTCTGGCTGTTGTCATCAGAAGACTGCAGGGGCCTTTGGGTTTGGTCTACAGAACTGGAATCACACCCAGTGCCTCCATTCTCACTGACACGCAGCTCTCCACAAGATCCATCCCGAACTCCATACCAGTTATCAAATTTGTTATGAACTGGGAGGTCCCTCAGGCTGTGCTGCTGGGGGTCAGGGGCCACACACACATGGGAATCAGGGCAGAGCAGCTCCCCAGGTTGGCAGGCCTGAGGCGGCTCTACAGCAGGACTTGGAAGCCCTGTAGTATCGGAGACAGGACAAGGGCTAAGGGGCTGAAGACCTCTCCATGAAGAAGATAGATCCAGACCGGGCTGTGGCTCCACTATAAACACTAAGCTCTCTTCCTCACTTGCTGCCCTGCCCGGCCACTGACCTGGCCTCCTACTGCTCCGTGGACCGTGCCCTATGGAAGCCACCTTCTCAGGCACAAAGCTGTCCGCTAGCTTCAGGCTCTTGTGCCTTGGTAGAGGAGATGGCAGTCTGCTTTGGTCTCCAGTGGTGCCCCTGGGCTGAAGCTGCAGAGGGGCCTGCCCTAAGAAACTAACTTGGAGACTAGAGCTCTGCTGTGGGCTGCATGGGGAGCTGGAATCAAATGATCTCTCAGAACTCTTTTCTAAGGGGCTCTTGCCTTCTCTATCCAGAGACTCAGCTCTCTGAGTGACAGCGGACTCATTAATGGCTTGAGAATTATCCATTAGAGGTCTTGGGTTACCAACAGCAAGGTCAGAACTGATGTCAATCTCCTGGAAGTCTTTAAGAGGATGAGCTGAGGGAACTGATACAGTCAAACAGGCTAAGGGGTTGTTCAACTCCTGGGTGCTGGCAGTAAATGTAAGGATTGGAGAGGAAGCCCTGTCCACCAGCAGGGCACTCGAGGAGCCCAGCTTCTTCTGGGTGAACTCTGAAGCTCCAAGGAAGAGCCCTGAGTGGCGGGAAATGCTGGAACTGTTGACCACCATGGAAGATTCCTCTGGCTGCAGACTGGGAGGTGGGGAGCCTTCAGTAGAAGCTGGGGGGCTCACAAAAGTAAGGTTCTGCCCAAGATGGGCTTTTTGAAACCTCAAGTGTGGTGAGGGCACAGGAAGCCTCTGCAGCTTATAGTGGGTACTTCCTTCATGGTGATATGGGGGTTCCGTTTCCTCTGCCCCTTTCTTCTGAAATACCCCTGGGACATATCCCTTTTCTTGAACCACGGTAGAGACACCTGAGTCCATCACTTCAAGGATCACACTGACTTCCTGAGGCTTGACCTCTGGGGCCTGGAAGGGCAGGGGATGTAAGGCCAGGTCCGTCTGAATGCCCTCATCCAAAGTGGTCTGAGTAGACCTGTCCATCATGAGGGCCTGTGGGGCCTCATCTAGGGAGTCACTCCTGATGTTCTGCTCCTTTAGGACCACACTTGGCTGTGAGAGACTCCCAAGCAGCTCGGAAGTGCTGTGCAGAAGCTGTGAGAGGTGGAGAGAAAGATTGTGCATGCTGGTCCAGGAGGCCAGATCGGAGTCTGACACTGACCTAGCATCGGGCTGAGTAGAGATATCGGAGCAGCTCCAGTACAGCCTGCTGCCCAGGGTCTGGGTTCCCTGCTCAGAGGCACTCATCCGGGCCTGCCTCACAGCACGGCCTGTCTCGGACGGGCACAGCACTACAGTCTCATCTACCGGAGCTGTGGCACTCTCTCCAGCCAGAGGCAGCTCACTCTGCAGACAGCCTATTTCCTCAGAAGAGTCCTTGAGTGGGGGTCTCTTGTCAGGATCCCAAGTTGGGGCAACTCCTTCAGATCCAGTCAAGTCATGGGGCTTCTCCACAGCCAGTGAGGAACTCCTTATTTCCCAGCCTTCCTTTGAACTTTGGTCATTCTCAGTACTGTTGTGGATGTTTGGCAGATCCTGATTTGGGGCACAAGTCCTGAGATGGGAGTGGAATGGGGGTTTCTTGTCATCCAGGGCATTATCCATGCTGGAGCACTGAGCCGTATTTGATGGTATTAGGCACTGGGGTTTCTGGCTACAAGAGACATCATCTGCACTTCCAAACACATACTGCTTCCAGCCGATCTGCACAGGGCCCTGCGGACGCCGGGGCAGGACACAGGGCTTTCTGTCACTAGAACCAAAGCACAGCACCTCTTCCTCGTCCGCACGAGAGCGCCGGTTCTCTGGCATGCCCTGGACACTCAGTTTGTCTGTCTTCCCTTGCTGGGCCCGTTCCAGAGTACCAGGCATCCAGTTAGTCATAAAATCAGGGGTTGGCATACATGGCACGGTAGAAGATGTTGGATAAGGAGGAATGACAGGTTTCAGGGGCTTGTGGTCAGTGGGGTTACTGTTCAAATCACACGAAGCTCTCTGATTGCAATCCCGAGTCTCTGGAGACGCTGGCATTGGCTTTTCTGAGGACTGGCCCCTGAGATGTGGGCTCCACAAACTCTTTGGCCCCTGTGCATCTTCATCTGTTGGAGGAGATGCCACACTTAAATTTAATTCTTGAAAAGATCGAGATGAACTGACCACAGAGAACTGAGGTCTAGGGGAGTACCCGGCATGCTTAGGGCCGGAGAAGACTGCAATCCCAGGAACTGAGTGCCCGTGGCAGACAGCAGGCTGCTCCCTTCCAGAGCTGAGTTGGTCTGGAGTCTGAGCAGCAGGCTGTGATGTTTCAGTTTGCCCCAAGGGCAGAGAAGCTGGGTCTTCGAGGTCTGAAAAGACAGTCTGGGCCAGCAGAGACTTGGTCACAGCCATCCCTCCCCTTCCACCATCTCTAGGATGAGAGCCATCAAAGCCGCCCTCATTTAAAGATGCTCGATTTCTGACCTGGGCATGGACTTTGCCACCTCCTGAAGTCTGGTCTCTCTGTTGCTCTTCTTCCTCCCACAAAGTCTCAATCTGAGGGTAGCGGGTGTGTTTTAACCTGTCTATAAAATTGGCTTGGGGACCCAAGCAACTGTGACTCCTGACCTCAGTGGAAGATTG
This sequence comes from Peromyscus leucopus, assembly GCF_004664715.2. NCBI lineage: Eukaryota > Metazoa > Chordata > Mammalia > Rodentia > Cricetidae > Peromyscus > Peromyscus leucopus. The sequence continues at coordinate 96,673,880 of NC_051066.1, read as the reverse complement.
TGTCTTTTCTGAACAGCGTCCGGTGGTGTTTTCTAAATGTCCATACTGAGCTGCTATGACCAGCATGCTGTCAACAGATCCTTCATTTAAATTTAGGGTATGTGGTCCCTGAGTCACCACAGGAGGTTCTGGCTTGGTTTTAGATGCCTGTGCATCCTCCCCTCCAGAGTTATCCTTTAAAGTCCTCAGTGGCTCAGAATGTGCGCCTGCAGGGCTGGTTGGATAAGCATCCTCAGGGGTAGTGCTGGCCTTCTTCCCTGAAGTCTTTTTCTCAGAACCTTCAGCTGACTGTCTACCAGCAACTATATGGAGGTTTGCCTTCACTTCTGAGGTGGACAGGGAATAGCAGCTTTGAGCTGGAGAGGAGACAGCAGCCGCCGTGGATGGGTTGGGAATGCTACTGTCTACAGGCCCCAGTTCCACATGAACATGTTTGTGCTCGAGGCCATGTGCCAAAGACGCCTGGGAGTCTTTGGAAAAGCTCTCTGCTGTTCCTCCCACTTCACAGGCCCTCGATGGCACTATGAGAGGTGAGTGGACAGGATGTACAGCAGCCTGAGACGCTCCCTTCCTAAGGACGCCATCTCTGTAACATGGCAGGGCGGAGGAAAGGGGGCAGCAGGCACGGACAGCAGGAGCTTGAGAACCACTTAGTTGAGGCCAAGGAATAGTTCTGTTCTCTTCCTCCTCATAAGATGAGCCAAGTGGCCTGCTGTCTCCAGCGCTCCCCTCGAAGACAAGGCGCTCTTTGGGGCACAGACCTGGAATCTCTTCTCTGGCTCCACTGAGATGCAGGCTAGGTCTTTGATCTAGCAGGGGAGCTGACCTTGGATTACTGCTGTCAGCCTTACAGGCTTCTGCCAGGCCAGAGTCAACATTTTTCCACTTGACAGCATGCCACATGTGAGCTTCTGCTTCAACTTTTCTAGGAGCTCCTGGTTGGACAACACGTGGACTTGCCTTCATTTCTTCTAAGGCAGTAGAAGCATCCGAGCACTGAACATGGTCTTGCTTAGGCCCTGAAAGGCCTGCAGAATTATCAACATTACAGATCACAGACTGACATTCAGAATGGACTGCTTTTCCTTCCTGTGTGGCCACTAAGATTTTACCTGAGCCTCCTCCACATGTACTATCTAGACTTCTAGGTTCCTTATCCTCTGGGATGCTGTCCTGATGACCAAAGGATATACTCTCTGCCATTTTCCACGCAGCTAACTGACTTTGCTCATGCAGAATCCTGCCAGGATCATCACAAGAAGTTTGAGAAGATAAGACAGGTACTTTTTCTGATCCTACCCTCCCATCCTGCTCTATAGCTGGTGTAGAAAGAAGCCCATCTGAGGCCAAAGGATCAACAGAGGACAATGTTCTGGATGTTTCTTTCTTTTTCTCCATGACTTCAGAAGAATCAGACCATCCACTTGCTCCCCCAAACTGTGTTGGTTCTCCGGTACAATGTCTTTTTTCTAGACCTGGGACAATGTGAGAGGAAGGCAGCAAATGATGCCATGGTCCTCTGTCAGTTTCAGGATGGGGCAGATGCCGAAAGCCCCCTGCACCGGGAGGCATGGCTTGTGCTTTCCTCTCAGCAGACACAGCAGGTGGAGGGGCCAGATGCGGTCCCTGGGCTTCATCTTCATTCCTGGTGCTGTCCCAACCTAACTGAACCGTTTGCTCCCGAGGCCTACTGGCCGCCTTTGGAAAACACTCTTCTTGTGAAGTCTCATAAGGAAGGACTGTCCCCTCAGCCACAAAGTCATTAAGCTGCCTCCTCTGTGCTTTGGCCTGTCTGATCTCTGCCAAGATAGCCAGGCATATGGATGCATGGATAGAGGAGTCGGGTAGTAGCACAGGCTCTGGATCAGGCGCCCTCAGGAGAGACAAAGATGTTAGGCAAGCACTGCTAGCAGGCTGTGGGTCTTTGGACTTCTTCTCTGCCTTCTGCCTTTCCTCCTCACCCTGGTCGCTATCATCTTGTAAGAGGAAACTGACCCTCTTTTCAGCCTGCCTTGAGACCCTGTTCAAGGAACTGGTTTTTATTTCTTTTTGTACAGTTGCCTCAGATTCAGCACCCCAGCCTTCCTGGGGAGTCAAGCCTGTTGAAGTGACTAGCCCTCTCTGGTCTTCTTGGGGGCTGGGGCTTACTGTTATCCAGTCCTCTGTCTCTAGTGTAATGCTCTCTGGGGTAGCAGACTGATCACTAGCTCTCATGACCATGGGTGTCACAGGCCCACACCAGGTCGTGTGTGCAGCGGAAGCATCTCCTGTAACACTTCCCTGTGGGCTACCGCTTCTGGCCTCTCCACTGTAATCCTGATGGCCTACTCCAGTTGCCAAGGAACTTCTATTAATTTTCAACATTGTAGGCTCTAACATGTACTCAAATGAAGAGATGCCTCTGGTATCAGAGGCATGCAAACAGCTTTTTAGTAAGCTTGGAGAATGTAAGGGCTGAGTACCACTCAGTTCTCTGTAAGGAAGAGCTGCAGAGAAGTCCGTCTGGTTATGGAATGGGGAGACAGTCTCCTGGCTGAAAAATGTCCCCTTACAGTGCTGACTTGGAGCAGGGGGGTTCTGGGTCAACGAGACCATATTCTCTTCTTGCCGGTTCTCTCCCTGTTCCATGGCCAGTTCTTTAACTCTTCTGTGAGCTTTTGTATCCTCCAACTCTAAATCCCTTAGGAGATCAATGATTTGGCTTTCCTGAAAACTTTCCATAGTCTCTGGTTCCTTGAGATTTTCCAAGGCCCAAGCCTGGTCTTGGAAGTCTGCTGATACATTTAGAAGCTCATCATCCTTTTCAGGAGAGCTCACCACACTGGGCTGCAATGGTGGAGTTCTAGCGAGCACTTGCATTCTCCTTGAGTGAAGGGAAATGTTGCTAGACTCTCTGCCAACTATCTCCTTCCCCGAAGAATCACACGGACCCCTGGCAAGTCCGTCTACTCCAGGTGATGGGTGTGAGTGTTCCCTCTCAGACGGCCTCTCTTGGGCATGTCCCTTTGATCTGAAGGGGCTTCCTATGATTTTCTGGACCTGGGGGTTATTACTGATAGCATTGTTATACTCCATTTCCCTAGCTTCACTGTTTCCAAAGAGACCATCCTCTACCTGTATTGGAAAAGATGGCTGATCCTCAAAGAATAAGTGTTTTCCAGAACTTCCTGGCATCAGGACATGGTCAGCCCTCTCCTGATCCCGTAGCGCCTGGAGCATAAAATCTGTACTTGGAGTCTGGGAAGCATGAAGCTGCTTGTTGTTCTTGGATTCGATTTCTAAGATGCCGGTTTCCAGCTGCATCACACTCCTGATCAGTTTAGCCATCTCATCGGCATTATTCACTCTTTTATTCTGTTTCTCTCCCAAAAGTTCTTCTTTGGACTTTTTTTCTTGTGACTGCCCATGGGCCTTGCATTCAGTAGGCTTTCTTTCCTGAGAGCACATAACTAGATGGCATCTTTCACAGGTATACTGGGTTCCTGGAAGACGAAACTCTTCTGGGCTGTCTTTGGAAATCATTTCCCTGAGAAGCACAGTTTTATTCTCCCCTCCCACCTATGAGTTGGACTCCCGCCTCCTGCCATGATCACGGGGCTGCATACTGGACAGTGGAGCGATCTGGACTTCAAAGAAACAGCAATTTCCTCTGGTATGACCTTCTCCAGATCTAAATTGGTGATTTTACCAATGAACTTGGACCTGGCTCCCGAAGAAGACTGGCTGTGCACACCACAGGCCTGTATCTGCGGTGGGAGTGGGTTCTGCTCCTCCTCACTTGCCTTGGTATCACAAATGAAGAGCAAAGTATCTGACTCCGAGCCGTCAAAGGCAACGCTGCGGTGGTGCCATGCAGAGGCCCCTTCTCCTTCCTTGTGGACCGAGAGGCTGTACTTTTTATTTAAAACTCCAAGTTGACTTCCACATTCACAAACTCTGAGGCTGGTAGAAGGGAGATGTCTGTTCTGAGTAACAAAACAGTAAGCAGAATCATGGTTTCCTTCCTCTCTCATATTTCTAGGACATTTCTCCAGTTCTTCAGTAACATCTCCTGTGTTCAGATCAGTTGGCCTCTTTGCTGTTGCCTGCTGAGATGAGTCAATCTTAGAATTCTGGCTTTGGGACAACTTGGGTAAAGTATTCTTCCAGTGAGCTTTCTGGAGGACTTGATAGCTGTGACCAAAGCCCCAGGCTTCCCTGGGGGTGGGGATGGCACCCAGGCTTCCCTGCAGGCTGGAATCTCTAAGGCAGTCTCTGTCAGGGCATCCCTGCTTTTGGTTACATAGAATGTCTCCAAGGGGGGTGGTTGCAGAGAAGATGAGAAAGGACTCCAGGGCTCAGAGTGCGGGAACAGCTCTGGACCTGGAGGGAAAGGGCCAGAAGCATCTGTACGTGTTCCATCTGCTTCCTGGGCATGCTGCTGAGAATCTGCCTTCTCTTCCAGCAGGGGGTGCTGGTGGCTGTTGTGACTTAATAGTCTTGGCTGCACAGCAGTGTTTTTCCTAAGAGGGCCAATGATTTGCTTCCGTGGCCAATGGTTCGCTTTGGTGGCTAAGGTATCATGACTGTGATAAGCCTTCTGGAAGAAATACTGCCCAGAGGAAGTTATCAGCCCAGGGTTCCTACTACCCTGAAGGCACCCTTCCAAGCCGGCCTGATTGACCTCCCATGCTTCTGCCATAGAATTTGGCATCTTGTTTCCTGCTGTACAGGTCTGTGCCTTTATAGATCCCGAGGCCAGGGATTCTAGGTCTGCTGAGTACGTCCCATTGTAACTCACCTTCTCAATGGCACTCAAGAGGTCAGAAGCACTTTCTAAGGTGGCACTCAAGCTGTCATGGTCTTTCTCTGCTCTTAGGTGCCTGATTGTTGATGGGTGGACTGTAAAGTAGCTGAAATCTAAATCTGCAGATACCCCAGGGCCAAGAGGCAGCTGAGCTTCTACTTTATCAGAAGCCTCAGCCAGGGAGCTAGAGTCTTCCTCCAGGAAGGAGAAAGCTGGCCTGGGCTCTCCCACAGCTTCCAAGACAGAACGAGAGAGTCCGAGGAGGTACTTCCGCTGAAGGGCAACCCAGTTCTTCTCATGAACACTGTCTACACGAGTCAGCGAGGTGGCAGAGGGAGCCAGCACACTTGACAAGTCAGAATTGTGCGACTCTTCAGAGATGCCCTGGTAGGTCATGTCAGGGATGTCTTTGCCCCGAAACACACCATCAACTCCTGGCTGAAGGAGCCTTTGACTTCCACAAACTGAGGGCTTGGATGTATCAGAAGCAAAGGCTGTGTGCAAATCTGAATGGCAGGGTGGTTCAGCACTGTCTTGGGGCAGTTCGCAGCTGTGTGGCAGGACTGCGCCTGGTGGCTTTACTTCTTCGACATTTAGCCCGTGTCTGGGCATCTCATCATGGGGCTGACTTTCATGTACATCAGGACTTGGACATAAAGAATGTACAGTCATTGAGGGGCTGCTGGGATTGACCTTAGAGTCACAAGAAAACCATGAATCCACAGATACCAGGGGGCTCTCTCTTGCAAGCTGCATGCCTTGGAGAGAGTTGGCTTGTTCGCAATAGCTTGCCTCCATTTCTAACTCAGACTGTTCACAGTGGGGCTGGAACTGAGGATCAAGGTAAAATGAATTGCTCTTTGGCAGGAAGGCATTCTGCCTGACTCCTGTTCTATGGTTGATAGGGCTAGACCTGCATATTGCCTCCTGGTCTACTGAAGGTAGAACGGCCTTCTGCAGGTGCCAAAACGTCTCTGTAGGCATCTCATCAGCAGAACCAAGGAAAGGCTCCTTTTGCCTATCCTCTCCCAGTTCTTCAGCATCAATCAGGCTGTCCAAGGAAAAGTTCCTACGTGCTGGAGTGCATAAGCTACTGTCTGAGGGCTTGGGGAGATGTCTCACAGGGACTGAAATTCTGGTCCTTGAATGTCCATGGTTCATGGTGGAATAGTCATCCCCTGAGTTTTCTGGGGGGCTTTGGTACCCTTTCTCAGCGAGTGAATCCTCGGATAGTTGACTATTGTCACTTTCAGAGTTCTCCGGATCTGGAAGATCCCATTTTCCCTGAAGGTCCTCTGGCTTCAGCAGCTCCTTTGGGACTTTGGCACAGGCATGAGAGAGAGAATCCACTGAGTAACTGCTATCGGTGTCAGATAAGTCCTTGTCCTTTCCTCTTACAAGATCCATTAGAGGTCTGGAATCTGTGAATGAGGCCAGCGTGTCTGGACCCCCTGTACTATGCTGTCTTTTTAAAGGACCGCCATGAGGCAAATGAGATAACTTTCTGGCAATGTCTCTGGCCCTAGCTGCCAGCACCCTCTGATGTTTTTTTGATGCCCTGCTTAGAGGAGGCGGTTTGGATTCTGCCTGAAAAGCCTTGGCTTCTTTCCCATGCCCAGCTGCTTGCTTGGATCCACTGAGATAGATAGAGTGGGAAGTGGTTTCCTTCGGAGCCTTGGGGGTCCCACGGCTCCCTTCTCTTGGCCCCCCAGGCTGTGTGTTGCTGGAGGCTGCTAGTCCCTTAGTCCTTCCGGTCTGTGCAGCAGGGGTGTGGGGCCTTGGACCATCCCTTGGCCTTAGCTTCTTAATCACTGAGCCCTGGGAGGACATCTGAGAGGGCTGCTTACCCAATGACTTAGTTTCCTGGCTAGTGACAGACTCGTGTCTCACAGTGAGACAGGTGCCTTGGGTAGAGACTCCCCTCCTGGCTGAGGCTCCCTTTGCTGGATAGAACTTCCTCCAGCCTGATGGATGGAGGCCATTCCTGCCCAGGCACCTTGTCCTTGGAGGGGAAGCAGTAGCCTGGGGAATGGAATCTGCTGATAGGGTTTTCTCTGGTATTTGGTGAGTTGCGTCGGGCACAGGTGGTGACATGGTGGCAGGATCCCAGGTCAGGAAAGCACTGTGAAGATAAGGAGAGCCATCTCAGAAAAGTAATGTCCCCTATGTCCTATCAATAGAAGGAATATGGCATTCCATTTAGTTGGCTTTGAAAGAGGGTGGAAAGCAAGACAATGTCACTCACTGTGCCCTGCAGGCCTCATCTCAACACATACAAAAGCTGACTTGACAACAGAGCCCTGGCTTTCAGAAGTCTCAGATGCATACTGTTACTCAACCCCCGCCCTCAACTGCTTTAGCTTAGGAAAAAGTTTAAGCAACTGACTATGTGTGGAAAGCAGAAACAATTTTAATACTATAACAACTCAAGCAGATGAATCGATGAAGTGGTACCATCTATAGATGTGATGCATTTTGCACACTTAATATCAAGAAATAGGAAAGAATGACTCCAGGAACTTCAAAGACTGGAGAGTGGCAGAAGGATATAAATTAGATCTTGATTTGAAAACCCAAGGCGCACTTGATACAACTTGGGAAACCCAAGGGTGACCAGTTTTAGATTCACAGATATGATTCAGTAGGTATGACAATAGATTTTCAGAGGTACATATTTGAAGAAATGGTGTTAAAATGACATGCTGTTGCTTTAAATCCTTTGGAAGATAGAATGGTAGGACTAGAAGTGAATTGGTATGTCTTTATAATTGCTGAAACTAGGTGCTGCGTAAGTCTCTCAACTTCTTGCATGTTTAAAGTTTTTCCATAATAGAAAGTTGCGTTTTTCTGCACAGTTATTTAAAGAACAGAGAGGTGAGCAAGTGTAACAGCAAAAGACATTGTGTGATTCTTCTGAGCAAGGTCGAGGATACACAGAACAGGACATGGGCCTCCACTCCAAGTATCAGGGAGATAACATGCTCCCACCCTGGGACAACAGAAAGGGCATGAGGAGTAGAGGAGGCAGATCCAAACTGAACCTGGGAGTCGTGTGTCAGGTCAGGGAAGAGGCAGCCTGTGGGATCAGGAGGCCTGTGGAGCAGGACATAAAGGAGACTGCATCTGGACAGTCCAGGTCTAAATACTCACGAAATGAGCCAGGAGCCAGAGCGGCTCAGCAAGAATATGAAGCAGCCTGATTGTGTAAAGATGTGTAGACAGAGAAAAAACACCTCTCCACTTCAAAGATGAAGAAGAAGCCCTGGGAGTAAAGAACACTTCCTGGGCAGCTGGGTACCGCCAGCCACTGCTCCTGGTGCACATCACTGGTACCTGCGTAGCTGGGACAGGCGTTGGCTGCAGAGCCTTTGGAGGCTCAGAGAGCTGCAAGTTGTCCATCTGCTTCTAGGCTCAGAACCTGGGCCTGAGGTGTTAGAGCTGGAGACCCACCTTGGGGCCTTTGAGGCACCATCATCCTGGAGCCCGAAGAGTGCCCTGAGCTGCTCCAGTCTCCTCTGGCTCTCCAGCAGCCTCTGCTTCTTAATAATTCTCTCCAGCTGGAATGAGATCTTTTTCTGCCTGGTGTTCCACACTGTAGCCCGAGGAGTGCGTCTCTGCAAGCGCCGCGGCTGCACCACCCTCTTCTGGCTTTGGACCAGTGGGGATGGTGGGGTCTGAGGAACTGTTGGGAGCCAAGCATCAGGTGCCACAAAGGCCTCAAGTTCTTTCTCTTCTCCACGGCCGTCTTCTTGCTGTGTCTCCTGTAAGCGGGCTAGCCAGGTCTCTTCTCTGAGAAGCCACCGCTGGTCTGAGAACCAAAAATACCCAGAGAGAAGGTCAGCAATTTCTGTCTATGGCTGCCTGGACTCAGCTATCTCCAGCCATGGCCAGAGTGGTGAGGAGTGAAAAGGGTAGAACAGAGTGACGTGGCAAGTGAGCACCCAAGGGCCTCCTACTGCAGGGAGGGAGAGGGAGACGCGTAGGCCTCAACAGAACAGTGGACAAGTGGGGCGGGTGGAGACGCCCAGACAAGTGGGCCACCGCAGGGTGTCAGCAGAAGGTGGATCATTCTGAGGGGCCATAGAGAAGTCCACTGGCTTATTTCCAGCCCCCTTGTGTGAGCTTCTGGTCTCTAAAAGAGAGAGAACACCCAGTACAAAAGGTTCCATCCTATCCCAGAGACAACAGAGGCCAGAACACAGAAGGTCGGCAGCGCGGAACTGAAGGTGGGCGATGCAGACACCTCAGAGAAAGGCACCTACTGGCTCTTATCTGCTGACTGCTCTGTGTCTGGCCCAATTCTGGCTCCTTCTGAACTCTACTCTGTCCTTCGATGGCTTGCTGCCTCAGACCCTCCACGTAGCACTGCTGTTGCTCGGTCTGGGCTCTGTGGGATATTTCGCCACTTCTTGATGTCTGCTGGTCCTTGTCACACTCCTCTTCTAGCACCTTCCTGTGACAAAAGGTCCAGGGTTACCCAAGCAAACCAAACTCAGGACAAATAGGTGGGAGATTTAAGTCCTCTGAGAGCACTCCTGAATTCAACAGGGCAGAAAGGGCTTCAGACAGCTAACAAGATGGAACAAATAGGTGTGTTGTCATAGGCAGCTCATGAAGTCATAGTACAGGAGCAGAGAACAGTCATCAGACTCCCATATTCTTAGAACTGTGGGCTTAGCAGAAACCTGAATTCACTTTCATAAGGAAATCAGGAGAGTAAAACAGGTGGTTTTGGTTGACTTTTTTGTTCAATTTTGTTTTTGAGACAGGGTCTATCTATGTAGCTCTGGCTGTCTGGGAACCCACTACATAGAACAGGCTGGCCTTGAACGCACAGACCTCCACCTGCCTCTCCCTCCTGAGTACGGGGATTAAAGTCAAGTGCCACCACCATCTGGCTCATAAAGAAATCATAAAACAAATGTTAAAGGTGTAGGGTAAAAGGCCCAGCCAGAGAAACATACTTTGGCCCTGAAACCAGAGCCAGTGAAAGACACACCCTGGCCCTGAAACTAGAGCCAAAAGGTTAAATAGGGCCAGTGAAAGAAACATACTTTAGCCCTGAAACCAGAGCCAAAGAAACATGCTCTGCCCCTGGCCAACTCAGCACAGAAACCAACCAATCCCTGTGTAGGAAAACCAACCAATCCCTGAGCAGGAAAATCAACCAATCCCTGAGCAGGAAAATCAACCAATCTCTGAGTGTGAAATCCAGCCCATCCAAGCTTGTCCAAGGTCAGGGAACTCCTACCCTGACAAATCTTCACCCTGAACAAACTCTGCCCCTAAGAGATCCTACAGAAGCCCTGAGCCTGTTCAGTTGGCTGCTTCCTTTTTCCACCCAGCAGAGGCGGCCACCCTCTTAGATTCCTCCCTCCCAATGAATCTCTCTTTTCTTTTTTTTTTTTTTTTTTTTGGTTTTTCGAGACAGGGTTTCTCTGTGTAGCTTTGCGCCTTTCCTGGGTCTCACTTGGTAGCCCAGGCTGGCCTCGAACTCACAGAGATCCGCCTGGCTCTGCCTCCCGAGTGCTGGGATTAAAGGCGTGCGCCACCACCGCCCGGCTCTCTTTTCTTTTTTTAAAAGTTTATTTATAGGCCGGGCAGTGGTGGCGCACGTCTTTAATCCCAGCACTCGGGAGGCAGAGGCAGGCGGATCTCTGTGAGTTCGAGGCCAGCCTGGGCTACCAAGTGAGTTCCAGGAAAGGCGCAAAGCTACACAGAGAAACCCTGTCTCAAAAAACCAAAAAAAAAAAAAAAAAAAGTTTATTTATTTATTGTATATACAGTATTCTGCCTGCATGTATGCATGCAAGCCAGAAGAGGGCACCAGATCTCATTACAGGTGGTTGTGAGCCACCATGTGGTTGCTGGGAATTGAATTCAGGAGCTCTGGAAGAGCAGCCAGTGCTCTTAACCTCTGAGCCATCTCTCCAGCTCTCAATAAATCTCTTGAATGAGGTTTGGGTGAGACCTTCTTTCCCTGGAATCTAGCAGAGCAGAGAAGTAACATCTTTGCTGAGGAAACCCTCCCCTGCCGAGCAGAGTTGTTACATTGGGAAAACCATTCCCTGGAGCAGGGCTGTAAGCGGCGCTTTTCGTGACTTTGTGGTACTCCTTGGCTCCCAACTGAGAGGATCCCTTTCCATGTGAGTTGCAATGCTTACAAAAGGTACAAAAAGCTGAGTGTGGTGGCACATGCCTTTAACTCTAATATTCTGGTGGCAGAGGCAGGAGGATTATGAGTTTGAGGTTAGCTTTCCTGTCTCAAAAATAAATAAGTAAAATAAAAGATAAAAAATAATGCTTAGCTAAATTAAGCAGCTCTGTCTAGACTGGGGAGATAGCTCAGTGGATAAAGCATTTGTCGTGAAGAGTAGCTACCTGGAATCCCAGCCCCTGGAAGGCAGAGGATCTCCAGGGCAAGTTGGCTAGTCTAGAATTGGCAAGCTCTGGAGTCAGTGAGGGACCCTGCCTCAATAAACAGAGTGGAGCCACTGAGAAACACTGATGTCAACTTTAGTCCTACATATACAAACATGTGTACATGCATGTATATACATACAGAAGAGCTCTGGCCTTTAAAAATGAAAGAATTAAGGGTTTCTACTAAAATTCCTCCAGGAAATACAGAAAAAAATTCAGAAACATTGAGAAGAAATACTGTTAACCCAAAACATTTTGTACATATATTTATCTATGTGGTGCTTGTATTACCACTTCAAACTTGAGCCACAGTAATGGCTGAATTATAAATATAAACCCATCAGTGAGGCCTTGATAAGCCCAGCTAAAACCCGTAGAACACCAGATCCAAGAGGCAGAGTGGGGATCCACATCTCCTGATTCCCCTGGGGTTACTCAGTTTCCTTCACTGGGTGTCCCCAGCTCTCAGATTTACAACTTGCATTTTCATGGGAGTGCTCTCATTCCTTCTATGGAAGGAAGCAGCCGCTGCCCGGCTCTGCTGGGGCTGCAAGGGAGACTGTCCAGGACGACACAGTGTATTCACCCAAGATGCCACACAGCCTCAACCGGAAAGGAGGCCTCTGCTGAGCACATTCTTTAAGTTCCCTGGGTAGGTGAAAAAGAAAATAACTACACTACATGCTTGGATCTGGTACCAAAATCAAGTTCTCATTACCGGGCAGCCAAGGACCTATATCTAACGATGGCTGCCTCTCACCTTAGGCAGCTCCAGCATCCCCTAGGTACTGCCTGGTCACCACCTACTTACCAGGCCTGCTCCACCCTCTACTCTCTCCGGCACTCTACCTCTGCTACCTCAGGGCCTCAAAGTCTGTAGCAGTGAGAGCTTCTTCTGGCTTCTAGACATTTAAAGGTAAGCCCCCCAACCCCCAACTCCAAATGAGAAATTCAAAGAACACAGGCCACAGTTGGTCCAGATCACTACTACAAGAAGAATATGGCCAATGTTCTCTATCTTAGAAAAGGCTCTGGCCTTCTGAAATGCTCCTCCAGAGAAAGACAAGGGACAGCAGCCTAGGACAAGGGCAGCCCTGAAGCCAAGCTCAGGCAGAGCAGAAGGAAATCCAGACCGGGTTGTGCATTTTCCCTGTCAGTTCCACTCCCCGGCCCCTCTGCCCAGTCACCGGCTTGAGCACCATACCACCTGGCCAAGGGCTGGCACCCGAGGTGGACTGCAGTCGATGGATAGGCCCAGCCAGCCTATAGGTCCTCACTGGTACTGAATGGTAGGGCAGTCCAGAGGAGAGGCCTTGACTCTGAAGCCCTTCACTGTCCTCCGGATAAGAGAGTACCTTCTTAGTGTTGATGAAGCTGAGGATCTAAAGATATTTAAAAGGTAGGAGGAGACCACCGAGTACTCTGGGGAGGACAAGGAAGAAAGGAAAGCAGCTCTCCCTAGGGCCCCACACTGGGGCCACAGGCATGTGGGTACTGTGCCCATTCAAGTCCTTTAGTACTTATCACAGGCTCCCTGGGGAGGGACAGCAGCACTCTTACTTTCAAGGTAGGAAGCAGGCTCCGAGAGTAATGACTTGCCCGAGATCACACAGCCTTTATGTGGTAGGTCAGATGTGAATCTGTTTATCCTATGCCAATATACCTTTTCTCTATCCACAGCTCTTTAAGTGGCAGTGTTATTCCCAATATACTGCACTCTGAGAAAAACCAGGTCTTCCATCTGTCTTTCTAACAGAAACCTTACCCAAAACAAAGTCTCCTTCATAGCTTCCCTACAAAACAGAACGCCCTCTCTGAGAAAACAAGAATGTCAGCCTTAGTCCCGAATTCTTGGCCTGGATACCCGCATCAGCTTTTCCAAATTGCCCTTCACTGCCCAGAACCCTAGACCTTGTCCCTAGGACCCCACTCCCTCAAATTCAACCCATGAGCAGCTCTGTGAGGGTGCATTACTGCTCACCCCTCCCCTTGTCAGGGTCAGACCCGAGACTCTCTTCATCTGCCATCAAATGCTCCTGTTCAAGAAAGAGAGCCAAGGACCACAAGAACCTGCTGTGAAGCCTGCGTCGGAGGCACTTGGTGGTCTTGCTAGGGATTGTACAGGTACCGAGTCCCCTGCTGAACTTTCCTACAGGTAGACATGAAGGCACAGGTCAGTTTTGCTAAAAGGAACCCAAGAGCTTCCAGGGGCAAACCCAGCAGGTACCCAAGCCGAGAACAGGATTCTGTATAAAAAGGATAATGAAGGATAACAAAGTTTATCACAGAGCAGGTGAAGCAGGAGCGAGGGCAGAATCTCAAGATGTTTTTACTGTTCTCATAGGTCCTGTTCCCTCAGGTGCATAGCTCTGCATTGTTGGTTATGAGAGAAACCATAAAGAAGAGATTCATTTTTCAGAATCAGAGGAAGCTAACAGATATATATGGTATGAGCTCACACATCAGGATTTAAAGAGAACTGTGGGGAAGTGAGGTTTAGAAGCAGTACCAAAGATGTCTGCTAACACTTCCCAGTTAAGTCATGTCCGAGAAGAGAGATGAAACACCAAGCAGGGAGCAAATGAGGGCCATGGCTACCTCCCTGCCAGCTGCAAACTACGGACTGAGAAGCAAACCCAGGGGACTCCACTGGTACAAGGAGCAGATTCTCACCTTTCCTTCCAAAGCACAGGGCAGAGACCCAGTCTTGAGGCGGTGACATCTCCATCCAAGTCCAGCCATTCCAAAGAGCCACTGCTGCCGACGGCCTCTCCGACCTGGGATAAGGAAAAAGCAGTGAGCCCAACGGGGCGGGGCGGAAGCTTCCCAACAGCCACCCCGAAGTCGCAGCCACGCTTACCTTAGGCCTGTGGTGCCGCAGCAAGGCAGCCTCAGCTGGGTGGTTAAACCGGAACCTCTGTGCCTTCCCCAGTGTTAGGACAGCCCCTTTGACACAGATAAATGAGTTCAGTCCATGACTGTGCTCGGAGTACGTGCTGGGAGATAGACTAATGCCTACACCAAGTTGATAATTTTGCTAAGTTGATATGTATCAATTATACATCTCACAATTATACTCAAATAAACAGCAGGACAAGTTCCAGGGAATGCAGTCAGCGAAACTTCAGGAAGAGGCAGACTGAGTTCAGCTTCAGAGGATTGGATCTGAAGAGATTAGTACTAGAGGCATACTGACACCAAGTCTTTACGGCACATTACCAAGAACTTCAAAAACATAGGTTTCATCCAATCCTGCCCTATGCTCCCATTATCACAGATGAAGAAACTGAGGTTTAGATCAACAAGTACAAATTTCCAAGTCATTCTCTACTCTTGGGTCCTAAAGGGGAAGGATCATATTAGGAAATCTTCAGGTCTCTGGGTGTAGAGGCTGAGTAACACATGATTGAAGCTTGCGTTATTGAGCTCTTAGATATACACAGGGAGGTAGACAGTCCTACCTTGTGTCAGACGGCAGGAAGCAGTGACCTCTCGGCCATTCACTGTACAGCGTGCCCCTCGGGTAGGCCGCAGAATGACCACTCCACAAGTGCTAGTGATTCTGCAGTGGTCCCTCTCAATCCACTGGCCCTGAAGGACTAAGGGGGCGGGGAGGAGGTAACAGAGTGGGGAAACCATTCCAGAGAATGCCTCTTCCAGTTGACAAGATCCAACCCAACAGTTGGAATATTTCCCATCACAACAAGAAAGGAACACCCACCACCTGAAACCACCCAGAACTGAGAGTCTCCCCTGAATAAGCCTCCTTCCAACGTCCAGACCCAAAAGCTGGCAGCAGAAAGAGAAGCAGACCCTTAACACTTCAGAGACTCCTTTTCTCTCCAAGAGCATCAGCTTCCTTTAGTAAATCTTTCAGGCACAAATAGCTGCCTGTGTGTCAGACTACCTACCGATGTCCTGTTCCTGGTCTGAATCAATCCTTCCTATTTTTGTTGTCCCCTCCTGTGGGGAGGAAAGAAATAAGACATTTCAATAAGAAAGAAAGAGACATAGCCCTGCCACAAAGCACAGTCCACATTTGTGTGTAATCAGTGCCTTCCCATGCCACCTCAGCATTTTTAGAACCGTTTCCCAGCTCCAGTCTGGCTGGCCTGGCCTGCCGTCCACTCACTCTGCGGTCTAGGAGGACGGGGCAAACAGTGACACTGACAGTGACACACAGCACCGACTGTTTGCAAAGCCCGACAAGTGCTGACAAACTCTGAAGTCAGGGACTAGATAGAGCTGCAGGTCAGAAGTTCTCCAGTAAAAGGAAGGGGGCAGACACAGACTTCGTTCTCAAAGCAGCTAAGGTTAGTGTGGCCAGTGTTTGATCCAGGAGACTCTGAGACCTTTTATAAAGATTTAGGGACTGTTACCTTCTTGCTCTGCAGAGGAAGCATGACAGATGCCAAATTCTATGAAGGGTAAAGCACAAATAGGGGAAGGAACTGGAAGAGAGGAGAAGAGAGCAGAGGCAACAGGTGTTAACACAAGCAAACCTCTGAATTAGTAGAGACTATGTGGATTACGACAAATCCACTATAGACTATATACTCTATTAGGAGGCAAAGACACACTAACTTGAAGGCCTATCTTCACCATTTCTTAAGTAACATTTGCTATGTCCCAGGTATTATGCTGAACGTTTTGCAGACATCTTTTTGTTTGTTAGTTTTGGGGTTTTTGTTTTGTTTTGTTTTGTTTTTCTTCTGAAACAGGGTTTCTCTGTGTAGCCCTGGCTGTCCTGGAACTCACTCTGTAGACCAGGCTGGCCTCAAACTCACAGAGATCTGCCTACCTTTGCCTCCCAAGTGCTGGGATTAAAGGTGTGTGCCACCACCGTTCAGTGTTTGCTTGCTTTTTGAGCCAGTAACCACTATGTAGCCTGTGCTGGTCTTAAACTTTCACCTTCCTGCCTCAGCCTCCCAAGTGCTGGGATCACTGGCATTTACAACTGTGCTTGGCTTTGTCTAATACTCTGACAACCCCAAGGTATTACTGTATCCTTCTTACCACCCCCCTTTAGTTTTCCAAGACAGAGTTTCTCTGTGTAGCCCTGGCTGTCCTGGAACTCATTCTGTAGACCAGGCTGGCCTCAAACTCACAGAGTTTGCCTCTATCTCCTGAGTGCTGGGATTAAAGGTGTGTGTCACCACTGCCCAGCTTACTATATACTTACAGGCCAGAAATCTGAAGCTCATAGGGAATAAATTGTCTACACCACCCATTTGCTAAGTAGGAAAGCTGTGGCTACAATTCCGGTCTCTGAATCCCCAGCCCATGTTTTTTCAGCTTCACCATAACCCCTCCCCACGGGAGTGACTAAAATCATCACTAGGCCACACTTTCAGCAGCAAGAACAAGTTTCCCAAAACAGCATGTGAGAGGAATTCTGGGAGCAATGAAGCTCTGATTTGCCCTTTGCCCTCTACCTCCCCTCCCTGAATGCAAGTCAACGGTTGCCAACCTCTACCAACACTGCCAAGGGAGGAGTATGATGGCTGATCTTGATTAGCGACTTGACTACATCTGGAAACAATCAAAACCCGGGCAGGGTTTTAGGATCCAATCAAGGAAATCCTTCTTTGAGATGAGAAGACCCACCCTGTGGTGGTTTGGATGAGAATGGTCCTCACATTATTATGTTATGAACACTGGGTCCCCAGTTAGTGGAACTGTTAGGGAAGGATTAAGAAGTATGGCCTTGTCAGAGGAGGTATGTCACTGGGTTTTGAGGTTCAAAAGCACACCAGGCCCAATCTTTCTCTCTCTCAGCTCTGCAGCCTTTAGATCAGATGTGAGCTCTCAGCTCTATCCCAGTGCCCTGCCTGCCTGCCGCCATGCTCCCTGCCATGATGGCTGTGGGTTAACCCTTTGAAACTGTAAGGAAGCCCCCAATTAAATGCCTTCTTTTTATAAGTTGCCTTGGTGATGGTATCTCTTCAGAGCAATAGAATAGTAATGAAAACACACTCTAAATCTAGGCCACACCTTCTGGTGTCAGCACAAAGAAAGGGACATGGAAAAAAGCTCTTTGGTTTTTTTGCTAGATTGTCCTCACTCTTGCTGGCAAATTCATCTGCTCTGCTGGTAAGGCACTTCACTACTACAATCTACTTCTTCAGGATTCCAACGGAGACTAAGACCAGATGAGTCTTTGTGGACTGAACAACTACTGGATTCTTGGCTTTTCTGTTGGGAGAGTGTCACTGTTGGACTAGCTGGGCCACTACCTGTAAGCCACTCTAATAAATGCCCCCTCCACACACCCATTTTTATCAGTTCTATTTCTCTAAAGAACCCTGACTAGCCGGGTGGCGCACGCCTTTAATCCCAGCACTCGGGAGGCAGAGACAGGCGGATCTCTGTGAGTTCAAGGCCAGCCTGGTCTACAAAGCCAGTTCCAGGAAAGGAGCAAAGCTACACAGAGAAACCCTGTCTCGAAAAACCAAAAAAAAAAAAAAAAAAAAAAAAAAAAGAACCCTGACTAATACAAATAGGTTATAACTCTTCATTTTAGTTCAGGGACTTGATGTTGGAGTACATTCCTCCTAAAAGGATAAAGGCCACAGAATATCATGAAAAAGGTGACGATCTCTCAGATAGCAAGCACTTAGGCGCTGCTCTTCTGCCTCTTTCTACAGGCAGTTAGTGACACAGAGGTAATTAGAAGGTATTACAAGGTATCAACCATCTCTGCTCTATTCACTCTTCCTGACCCACCAAGGAGTTTGCCAAGGTGGCCCAAGAGAAAACTGTTTCTGGTGTATTACCAAAGGACCAGTTTCAGGTCTATGACCAAGTGAGCAACTACATAAAAATGCAAAGAATCTTGGGCCACTACTATTATATACTTATTTAAGCCACAATCAAAACAAACCATAAAAATAATATGGGGATGATGCTGGAGAGATGGCTCATCGATTAAGAGCACTGGCTGCTGTTTTTCCAGAGGACCTGGGTTCAATTCTCAGCACCCACGTGGTGGCTCACAACTGTCTGTTACTCCTGAACCAGGTGATCCAATGTCCCCACATTGGCCTCTGTGAGCACCAGGCACACACATGATACACAGACATACATGCAGGAAAAACATCCACAAAAGAAAAAACACAAAACAAGAACAAGATAGACTATGGGTCCACAAAGTGCAGAAATGACAGAGCTAGAAATTAACTAAAATGCCGCTTCACCGGTCCACTGATGCACCAAGGAGCAGGGAGACTCTGAATTCACTGACTAAATGAGAATTAACAGCCCTAGGTTCAGAGGGAGTCACCACTGCCTCCAGGCCTAAGGTTCTAATGTAACCATGGCTCTTAACCCTTTGCTGCCACCCCACGCTTTCCTACCTAACATCTTACTTCCTCTCCTCCAGATTCCATCAGTGATTCAGAAAAGTTCCACTCAAATGGTGATGTTTTAACAGATCTGGTCTCCCCTGATCCCTGATCTCTCCCTATAGTTCTGAATGATGGAAAGATCTAAATCGTTTCTGATACTTAGATATGTTAAGGTAAAAGTAGGCAAGCACTTCTGCCTGAAGCATTTCACTGAGACATTACAATGTATGCAAAATGCAAAGCATACCAGAAAAAATAGGTTATTTGAGCTTTCCACTTGAGATGCTCAAAGGGCTTGTCCCAAGAACACGGAGGAGCTTGGCTAACATCTCTTCTAAGGTCCCACAGACGAGGAGCCTGGTTTCTCCAGAGATGGCAGCAGCAGCACATAGCCTCTACTTTTATTTGTTCTTTTAAAATGTCTTCTGTAGACATTTATAAGAACAAAATCGGATCTTCAGTGAGCACAGGGAGGATGGCCATATGAAATGTGTTCTGCCATCTACATGCCTGTCTTCCAACAGGAAATCATTTCTGAAGGGGACAGGCAAGTTGTCAACTCTTCAAACTACTCATTTAGAAATGATGGCCAGGGCTCTTATTTGGAGAGTCTACACTTTTATTTGACTTTTTTCTAGATGAATGTTTATCATCATCCCTTACCATCAGTTTCTTAGCCCCTCCCCCATATGTTCAGCTTCCTCTATCTTTCTCCCTCTTGTTCTCTAGGAAGTTCTGTGATGGAGATGGGGGAGGGTGAAAGGGAGGCATTTATTTTTGTTGATACACAGGATGAATGAAAGAAAGAGTGGGAAGAAAGTTTTCTAGTCTCTTGAATTCACCCATGTTTTAGCAGCCTGTATTTGTAGTCTAGAAGTTCTGACAGGATCTTCTTCAGAAACAAACTGGCATCAAACTCCTGAGCTCCAAGGAGCCTCCTGCGTCACCTTCCTGAGCAGCGGGGACTGCAGGCATGCCGCCCTCTTCCCAGCTTTCTGATTGTATTTGTGAGGTTAGGATTGTGCTCTCCTGACTGCACTCCTGTGCTTCAGGAAGTCGGAAAAGCAATGTAAGAGGTTCCATCCTTACCTTAACAGGAAGAAACTAAGGCCCAGAAACAGAAGCGAGTTACAGAAAAGCATCAGTAACAGTTGAAAACAAATAATCATTTTGATTTCCAGCTTCCTACAGCCATTTACACAAAACCCAAACAAACTCCACCTTGTGCTGGATGATTCCTGAGCACAAAGACCAAGGCAGCTCTGAGACTTTGGCCTGGATCCCTAAGAACATGGCTTTGACCTCAGTTTTCCTTCCTTCACTTCTGGGGCCAGCACTCGGGAAGGGAGGAGATATATCAGCCTCCTCACCTTGAGGTGATAAAGCACAACACCTGTGCTGAGCACATCATCTTCCAAAGCCATCAGGTGTGGCAGGCTGGAGTCGATGACCACCCCAGGCCTCCTCCTGTGGATGTCCACACAGTAATGCTCCATGAGTGACTGCCAGTCATTCCACTTCTGAGTCCAGTCTCGAGTCAGCTGGTCTATCTGGAGGGGACAAGAGATGACAGACTCCCCGTGTGGGGACAGACTGACGTTCACGCTCAGAGCTGTCCCAGGACTTTACTGCCTCACGATCCCTGCTGCTACTATTCAGAACCTCAGAGAGGCCCCGCACCTTCTCATCTCTGAGTGCTTCATGGGTTTCAAGTTTCAATAAGCAAGTATTACTTTCATAAGCAGAAGCTCCTTCAATAAATGCTTAAATTTTTCTCCAATGAGCATACACTGTTCTTTTAACTAGAAAAAAAAAAACAAACGGATATGTCATGTTTGGATATGAAATGCCTCACAGGCTCCTGTGTCAAAAACTTGGTCCCAAGCTGGTGGCATTGTTTGGGGGAGGTGATGGAAACTTAGTAGGCGGGGCCTAATTGGAGGAAGTAGGACACAGGAAGTATGCCTTGGGAAGATGTACCATGTCCCTGGCTCCTTTCTGTCTCCCTTCTCATGTCTCAACTGCCATGAAGTAACTATCTTTGTTCCATTATGTTCCCTTCCCCGGAATGATCGGCCTTACCACAGGCCTGCCAATGGGCCAGCAACTAGGGATCATGGAAACCTACAATCTGTGAAAACTCAAAGCCTGTCTGTGATGGTGTGTACTTCCTCCACCTCCATTTTCAGTCATGTGTTCTGTTTGTGTGTGTGAGAGAGAGACCACATGCAGAGAGGTCACTGGGTAATGCTTTTTACATGGGTTCTGTGGACCTGAACTCTGGTCCACCTTTGTACAGCAAGCGTTCTTACTCACTGAGTAATCTCCTCAGCCCCAAAGTAACCTTTCCTCCTCTCTCAGGTAGCTCTAACTCACAGCAACAGAAACCTAACACAAAATGTTATTTCAATTAATTGATGCCGCTTAGCATCTACACTTAAAATTACCCTTTCTGCATCTTTTTTATTTTTGTTTTATTTTTTAAGACAGGGTTTCTCTTTGTAGCCCTGACTGTCCTGGAACTCACTCTGTAGACCAGGCTGGTCTCAAACTCACAGAGATCTGCCTACCTCTGCCTCCTGAGTGTTGGGATTAAAGGTGCATGCCACCACCCAGCCCTGCATCTTATTTTTATGTGCTCTGTTTTTTAGGGTTCCTCTTATGACCTAACATTTCTTCCCACACATGCAGCACCTTCAGTTACACCAAGTCTGCGCCTGGTTCAATGGTAAGCAAAGCACTGCGAGGAATCCTCCCAGACTCTATGGAACTTGTCTGAAGACACGTGAGAACAAAAGAGCAGCACCGGGCGGTGGCGGCGCATGCCTTTAATCCCAGCACTCGGGAGGCAGAGGCAGGCCTGTGAGTTCGAGGCCAGCCTGAGCTACCGAGTGAGTTCCATGAAAGGCTCAAAGCTACATAGGGAAACCCTGTCTCAAAAAACCAAAAAAATTAAAAATAAAAGAGCAGCAATCAATGACCAAATACCGAATGGTTATGAAATGCTAGGAACACAGGGTTTCTTTCTTTCTTGACATTTAAAAGTTTTGTTGAGCTTTTCTCCAAAAATTGTGTTGATGCATACAAATGCCTATTTATGAAGTACCATGCGTGTGCATGTGTGCATGTGCATGTGTGAGTGTGTGCGTGTTTTCTCATTTCATGCAGAATCAGTTAACATCTGTCGGTGGTGAGAACAAGTCCTTTCCTCTAATTTATGATGTTTCCAAGCTCATAAATGGGTTACTTGCTTCTTTTCCTTTTCACATAATACAAATGTTTCTGCCTATATTCTATCTCATTTACCTTTCCTGTCCCTCTCCCACACTTGTGGGTCCCCTCAGAGTTTTAAAAGTAAATACATCAAAGCTTAGAGGCCTTAGGTTAAGGACTGAGGGACATGAGGGAACTGTGTTAAATTCAAGGTCTTTGTTCCTTTTTGGTAGGAACTGCAATGTATGCAGAAGACTTATCCTGGGAATAAAACCGAGAACACTTGGAAAAATAACTGAATTTAGGAAAGTAATTTTCTCATAAAGGAAATACTTAGGAAAGTATGCAAAATTTAGATATAAATATTTAAAATACTCTAGCAAAATTATTTAAATATTATTGAGTTGTGTTTTTAAGACCAATGAAACTATAAGGGGCTGGTTTGGACTGGGCTTCTGGCATTGGCATGTGGCCAGTTACATGGGCTGGCACACTCTCAAGAAGCCTCTGATGAGCATAACTCCCTCCACACCCCAGTTCTGGGCAGCCCCCACCCTTCACATCCACACTTTCTAGGTCATATAGCAGCAGAGACATATTCAAGTCCAGCTTGGCTGGCCTAGGGAATGTGAAAGGGCTAATGAGCTTGGAATCATTTTTACCCTTTACTTCATCTCTTATTATAAATATAACAGAGATATTATTTTGCGAGCCAGACATATCACTAGGCAAAAACATGATCAACTTCTAGATGTGTATGTAGTCTTCAAGTTGAGTTAGGGAACAAAATGTTCTTATGGCCAGAATGTTTTAATAGTACATAAAGATGATACAACAGAATGTTGTGAGATATTTATATACTATGTGAGATGCATTGCTATGATTGGTGTGATAAAAAGCTGAATGGCCAATAGCTAGGCAGGAAAGTATTGGCACAACTTCTAGACAAGAGAGAGAACTCTGGGAAAAAGAAAGGTGGAGTCAACAGCCAGACATGGTGGAAGCAGGATGAGCAATACAAAGATGAGTCTCATGGAAGAACATATATTAAAAAAAATTAATTTTTTAAAAAATGGATTATTTAAGTTATAAGAGCTAGTTAGGAACAAGCCTAAGCTAAGGCAAAGCTTTTATAACATAATGAGTCTCTGTTGTTATTTGGGACTGGTGGCAGAATGAAAGTCCGACCATATATGGTGCCCAATGCGAGGCCTTGAATATCCAAACACAGGGCATGCAAAAGCTAAGGAAAGTTCTGGACAAGGAGCCAGACGGGCCAGTGCTCAGCATACAGAGGCATGGCTACCAGCTGCTGCCTGCGAGCTTGAGCCAGCCACCAACACAGAGCCGTGCAGTGGATGGACCAGCCTTTTAAGGCTTGGCTCACATGGTCAGGGAAGGCTTCAGGCACACAGTAAAGCAAGGTCCAGATAGAAAAAAAAACCTCTAAAATGGTACAGCATGCTTAAAAACGTGCTTAGATGCTAAAGAAAAATAAATAAATATAGTCATAAAAAGTTTCAAAATAATAGAGAGTAAAGTAATATAAAAAAATAAAATAAGGGCTGGAGAGATGGCTCAGCGGTTAAGAGCACTGACTGCTCTTCCAGAGGACCTGAGTTCAATTCCCAGCACCCACATGGCAGCTCACACCTGTCTGTAACTCCAGTTCCAGGGGACCTGATACCCTCACATAGACATACATGCAATGAAAAACACTAATGCACATAAAATAAAAATAAATAAAAAAATAAAATAAGCTACATAAGGATGAAAAATACATAGGGCACCTGGATCCTGTATGTTACTTTGCTGACTTTGAATTTTTTGAATGCCGATGAGCGAATGGCAGCTGCTGAGAGAGACATTGGATTGTCAAAGGGATTGCTGAATTAAACCAGCCTTAGGGGTGGTCTTGGCTTCAAAGTGGGAGTCGGGCAATGTGTTGTATTGGGGGAGAGGTTGTGCTTTTGTTTCCATAGGAAACGAAAAACCATGGATTCCTTCAAAGTTAACAGAAATCAGATTTGACCAGGGGAGACCTCCTGAGGATCTTGGCTGCAGATGTGAGGGAGGAAGTCAGGGAAAACTACAGGACAGGTGATGTGTGTGCTGATTCCTCTGCATGGGAACAGCTCTAAGACTGGATGAGACATGATAAATCTTGTTGGTTAGAGTCCTCATGACTTACTATATTACAGTTTGGATATGCAGTCCAAACAGACTTATAAAGTTGATAGATGCCTTTTAGCTACTTAAAATTAGAACAAAAAAAAATCATCTTTAGCTGACTTGTACATACAGCATATTCCAAACTTGTGTTAATGCAGATATATTTGTTGCGTTTAAGAGTCTGTGTGTTTTCTGGAAAAAAAAAAAAAAGGACCAGACACCAATAAAGACAAGTAGCCCAGGTGATCCAGCCTCTCAGAATGCCTCTGTTGCAGTTTCCTCAAAATTCTACATCCAGAACAACTTCAAAGCTGCTAGCTGAGATGGTCCAGCCTCACAGACTGCTCCAGCCAGGACTTCGGATAAGCTCTACACTTTCTCATCCCACAGAGACTAAACAAAAAATACAGCTAGCTCTCCCAGGACTTAACCATTATCCCAATTTTCTCAGGGTCCCCTAGAAATGCCATCACCCCCAGACAACAGGAAGCAGTCTAGAAAACACAACAGCCACATTCCCAAGATGTAGAAAAGGTGGTTTTTGGTCGTTCAATAGGTTATGGATATTTGTCATTGTTCAGGGGGTGGATAACAAGTTATTATTGGTCATGGTCAGGTAGGAAACTAAACAAAGGAGGTTAGATTTAGGGACCTTTTCCTAAAAAGATAAAAAAGTAGAGATATAGAAATGATAGGATAAAAGGGTAGATTATTAAATCTACTTTTAAACTAAAACAGCAACTACTAGTCTCAAATATTTACATTTATGTGGATTTTTGTATATTGATACAAATTTAAGGTTATTTTTATAATACTGTATATATGTTTCTACTCTTGTTTAAGATATTTTGTATGTAGATACAAATTTAAGGTCATTTTTGCTATACTGTATTTATGTTTCTATTCTTGTTTAAGGTATTATACCTATGCAGCTCATTTAAAAATCTAATGTAAAATTCTAGTCCTTAGGCTATTATTACAAACTGTTTAGAGTAATTAAAAAATGTACATTAGTAGTTAGTCATGTATAACAATCAAACTTGTAGTCATATAGGTATATTTTCAAGGTCAAACAGATATATTTTATATATATGTGTGTGTGTATATAAATATGTATATATATGTATATATAGATATATAGCTATTAGATAGGTAGTCTTCAAACACTTCAGAGACCTACAAAATACAGCATTTAAGATGTTTTAATAATATAAGGCTTTTCATGACAGTAAAACACGTCAGTTCATGGCAGCACCAATTTATTTCAAAAAAGATGATAGTCATCAAAGAATTTCCATATGGAGTTTGCTTTCCATGTGGCTAGCCATCTGGGCAAGAAACTGACCTTGCCTCAACTGCTGACGGTATGCTGTACAAATTGGACAAGCAGTACATAAAAGAAGGAGACTGTCGAACTTTGCCAAGACAAGGTAGGACAGTCCTTCAAAATTTCCTGCTATATACACACACACACACACACACACACACACACACACACACACACACATCTGTCAGACATTCCAGACCTGTAGGCTGAAGATGGAATGCCCCAGCATTACACCCAGCATTACAGAGGAATCTTAGATGACTGTTCAGGCAGCCAGATGTTCCTGTCATTTCTATAGTTTTGGAAGTTGTTTGCTCTACATTTCCTGTTTACTCAGGTAATATTATATCCTTCTCGGATCTTTGATGGGATTGAAGACTAGACAGTTATACCATTTTTTTGGATATCAATTTTTAAAAAATGGTATAAAGCTTATAAGGTTGAGACACATTAAAAACCTAAGTTGTTTATCTAAAAAAATGTTTTTAGTTCTAAAAAAATATTTTTAGGATGGTAATACAAGTTATAATAGAAAGTGGTTTATTATCAAGATAGGATAAATAAAAGAGTAATTTCTCTGAATATGCAAAATACAAATAGACTGGACATTGTGAATGTAATTCTTTGTTTTTCGAGACAGGGTATCTCTGTGTAGCTTTGGGCCTTTTCTGGATTTTGCTCTGCAGACCAGGCTGGCGTTGAACTCACAAAGATTCACCTGCCTCTGTGAATGTAATTCTTGCCTGATAATTGTTCTTATTGTATGTAGTTTTACTATGTTAAGAGTTAAAACCTTTCCTTTTTATTTAGACAAAGAGAGGGAAGTGTTGTGGGATATTTGTACATTGTGTGAAGATGTATTGCTGCGACTAGCGTAATAAAAAGCTGAATGGTCACTAGCTAGGCAGGAGAGCATAGGCAGGACTTCCAGGCAGAAAGAGAACTCTGAGAAGAAGAAAGGTAGAGAGAGTGGTGAGCCAGATGTGGAGGAAGCAGAATGGGCAACAATGAGGTAACAATCCTTGTAGAAGAACAGAGATTTAAAAATATGGGTTAATTTAAGTTGTAAGGACTAGTTAGGAACAAGCCTAAGCTAAGGCCAAGTTTTTATAATTAAAGTATGTCTCTGTTGTTATTTGGGGCTGGTGGCAGAAAAGAAAGTCTGACCACAACAGAATGTGGGGATATGAGAGATTTTTTTTTTTTTTTTTTTTTTTTTTTTCAGAGCTGATGACCGAACCCAGGGCCTTGTGCTTGCTAGGCAAGTGCTCTACCACTGAGCTAAATCCCCAACCCCGATGAGAGATTTGATGATAGGATCTAAATCCACGACCAACAAAACCCCACAAAAAACCAAAGGCCTGCATTTTTCCTTTTAGATGTCTGTGGGAATCATATAATTCTGCTTCTCCAAGTGTCTTGTCTCCACCCTCCCTCAGTGGGTCTTTCTTACGTTCTGGTTGTTACCAGTCTGGTTCAGGAGGCTAACCCCACTTCCACCATACTCATCCCTTCTGACCCGGCTTTCATCTTCTGTTCACCACTCTCCATGATGAACACATCTTCTCCACTGTTGCTGCCCCACACCACTGCCCCCGTTCTACGGCTTTGCTTAGGCTGGTTCTCCCTCTCTAACAACTCTCTCAGTCTTTCAAAGTCTGGTTCAAAGCCAGTTCTCTGCCTTCCAGCAGATGATAGCTGCTCCAAAAATTACAGGCTATAATGATTTCTTTCTTACCAGAGCCCTCATGAAGCACACCAACCTCTGTGTATCCAAGTGATCTGTGGCTACCTGAGGCAGGGACTCCTGTATCCCTTGAAGCTTCACAGTGAGTGCTTAATCTGTGAATACATGCTCGTCACCTGACTAGAAAATTTACTTGATTTACTGACTAGAAAATAAATACAAAGGAAGCCATTAACCATCAACTAAGGCAAACACCTTCCCTACTCAAGGCTCAATGGAAAGAAAAATGATTTCTGACCTAGACAGGTCCTCTCTGCCCCACCAAGGGCAGTACACCTAGTTGAAGAATAACGGATGGAGAGATCCAACCTTCTAGGATACTGGCAAGTTCAACTGGGCCCACGCAACACACCTACCTTCAAATCATTCTGGAGGATTAGCTCCTTCAGGCTTTCATCCAGTTCATCATTTAATGAGCTGAAGTTCCTCTGCACAGAGAGGGGAGGGGGAAATGAGTTCTGATGTTTTCGTGGTTAATAAGTTCCATCATTACACTTCAGAAGGGTAGAGTATAGATTAAAGACTTCACCACCAAAATCAGAAATATGTCAGGAGCATTTGGTATTTGGGCTCATATGAGTACAAAGGAGGAGAACTGAAATAAAGTTTTCTTTAGGACCCAATTCCCCATATCTTTCTCCACAGAGAGTAAGGGCCAATAAGGCAAATGTTCTCTAGACAAGAGATGATACAAGGGGAGGGCATCCAGCTCATCTGAAGCTCCACAGAAAAATCAGGGAAATCCTTCTGCCTTTGCTCCATCACTGTCAGCTGAAAACATGAAGCACAGGGCCATCCAGGTGGCTCAGCAGGTAGAAGAAGCATTTGCTCTGCAAGCCCAATAACCTGAGCAATATCCCAGAGGCCAAGGTGGCAGGAAAGAACCAACTCCAGAAAGTTGTCCTCCGATCTCTACATGCATGTATGCACAAACACACTGATAATATAAAACTTGAGGGCTGGAGAGATGACTCAGAGGTTAAGAGCACTGACTACTCTTCCAGAGGACCTGAGTTCAATTCCCAGCAACCACATGGTGGCTCACAACCATCTGTAGTGAGATCTGGCGCCCTCTTCTGACCTGCAGGGACACATGCAAGCAGAACACTGTATACATAATAAATAAATAAATCTTTAAAAAAAGAAACTTGAAGACAGGAGTATGGCAAGCCCCACGTGTTCAAGGGACAAGACCATCCATCCTTGGAATATGAAAGAGTACTGGCTGCCACATACCAGTTCAAAGCTCAGCAGCATGGCTTTCAGCCTATCAATCTCCTCCCTGAGTTCCCGGATGAGCTTCACATTCGCATCCTGAAACACAAAGAACTCCGTCTCCACTGGCTCATATCAGGTCCCAAACTGCTATGAAGTGTATTATTCTTTGGGAATGACTTCTCAAAATAGAATCCCAGGACCTACAGTATCAGCTTCATCCAAGAATTTGTGACAAATGCAAATTCTGGACCCACCCCAGAAAGCAATTCTTTTTGTTTGTTTGTTTGTTTGTTTGTTTCAATACAGGGTCCCTCTGTGTGGCTTTGGAACCTGTCCTGGGACTCACTCTGTAGACCAGGCTAGCCTTGAACTCACAGATATCCTCCTGCCTCTGCCTCCCAAGTGCTAGGATTAAAGGTGTGAGCCACCACCACCTGGCCAGAAAGCAATTCTTAAGGGCTGGGGCTCAACAATGTTTAACAAACTATTCAGGTGATACTTTTGCATATGAACTTTGAAAATTATCACCTTAGAGCAGGCCAGAGAAGCTCACAAATGCTAATCCTCCTATATGATGACTAAACCTGATACATGCCTAATCACACTGCCTTTGAAAACTGCCTCTAGGTGGGCTAGGGATGTCTCTTCACCAGCTGTGGCCCCCTGCTCTGAAACTTTTCACTGAATCTCCAAGAGGTAAGAAACATTTGCAATGTTCTTATCATTACTCAGCTTTCAAAACCACAAATTCTTCATACTTCCAGTTTAATCCAAAAGAGAAGTCAATTGTAATTTATGTAATAAAACTCAGACACAATTATCATTAAAAATAAAATCATCAAACAGAAGCTTCCAAAAGACCTTTCTTAGAGTGGCAATCATACACTAGGGATCTTGAGAGGAATGGCCTTAAAGAAACACCTGAAGGAAATTATTCATAAAATTATTTGCTGAGAACAGTAGAGAGATCAGAGAAATGCAGAGACTCCATTGGAAGAAAGGAGAATCATTTGCAGAAGGCAAGTCTGGATGACAACTGTGGTCATTAGTGCTTTGTCAGCTTGACACAAACTAGTCATCTGGGAAACTGGAACCTCAACCCAGAAAATGCCTCTCTGAGACTGGCCTGTGGGATATTTTCTTGGTTAATGATTGATGGGGAGAGTCCAGCTGAATGTAGACAATGCCACTTCTAGATAGGCGGTCCTAGGCCATATAAAAAAACCAAGGTGAGTGAGCCATGGAGGGCAAGCCAGCAAGCAGAGTTGCTCTAGGTTCCTTCCTCAGCCCCGAGATGATGGGCTGTAACCTGTACGATGTGGTAACCCTTTGGGGGGGTTGAATAAGATACTTGGTCCCCTCACCCCCGCTGGTGGCTGTTTGGGAAGGATGAGGAGGTCTGGCTTTGCTAGAGGAAAGATGTCACTGTGAGTGGGTTGGGATTTCAACGCCCTTTCTAGCTAGCGCTCTCTGCCTCCTGCATGAGGTTGAGATGTAAGTCCTCAGCTGCTGCTCCAGACACTTGCCATCTGCTACATCTACTCCACCATCCTGGACTCTAACCCTCTGGGACCATAAGGCCCAAATAAACTTTTTCTTCTATAATTGCCTAGGTTATAGCATTTTACCCCCCATCAGAAAAGTGACAAATACACCCTTCTCCCCAAGTTGCTTTTCTTCAACATTTTATCACAACAGAGAAGCTAACTACGACAAAAAGAACGAGGAAGAAACAGAGAAAACAATAAGGAGAACTTCAAACTATGTCAGACCAGGACTTCCAATGAGGGCCTTACCTCATTCACCTGTGGCTTGTTGATGATGTTTTTGGCACTGGATGCATATCTCAGGGTACTCATGGTCTCACTGTAGCTGGTGTGTGCAGGGGACACAGCTGAGGCAGAAGGATAAAGCTGAGAAATGCACTGGGCCCTTCCATCCCAGCTCTTACTCACTTGTCAGCAGGGCATTGCTGCTAATGCCCTGACTGCATGAGACACACTCTCGAGAGACCAAGGAATGTTAGTGGTCAGTATATTTTCTAGGCACAACACTACCTCCAAACAGAAGCAGATCCCGCCGCGTCCCACTTACTGGCAACCATGATGGTTCTGGAATTGCCTCCAAGGCTCTCCTTCAGCAGCCACGTCAGCACCGAGTCCCGGTATGGGATGTAAGACTGCCTCCTTACAGGTCCCCCTCCACTGCTGGTCCCAGATGTAGTGCTAGGAACCCCACTGTCACCCCTACTGCTGGCTGCACTACTGAGGCTCTGGCAGCTGCTGAACACTTGGGAGTTCTGGGCTTAATAGAAAAGAAAACAGAAGTAGGATACAGAGGGAATGATGAAGCAAATACACTAAAACAAAACCATTACCGAACACAGAGTGAGTATCTTACTCCTTTCCTGCACAAGATAGGAGGCTTTAAGTTTGAGTTTATATCAGACTTTGGACTCGGGATACGAGCTGTTTTAACGTGATTCTGTAATGACAGCCACTCATATTCTAAAACCACCAGGTTCCCATGCTCAAACCAAAAAGTAACCTTATTGAAAAATAGTCTTGTAAGCCTCTACCCTACTGTGACAAAATGAAACTAGTGTGAGTTATTCCAAAGTCTCCCTCCCCACTCCAATCGCTCCGAGTCCAGCAGCAAAATACCTAGAGCGGAGATGACAATTCCCAGCGTCACGAGGGACTTGTTGATATTGGCACCTTCAGTAATCCGGTCCTTGCAGTAACTGGGATCTGCTCTCTCACTAAAACAGACCAATCAAAGTAAACACTAAAGCAAACAGGACACTGTTCTACAGTGGTTCTGGACCCTCATGTTGTAACAGACCACAGAATCAGCTTCCCTTATGTTACTCTTCCCTGTGTCGTTCTCCTCCACTCTTTTCTTCTTTCTGGATACAAACAGAAGCAGATCCCACATCCCACTTACTGGCAACCATGATGGTCTGGAGTTGCCTCCGAGGCTCCCCCGAGTCCCGGTATGAGTTGGAAGACTGTAAGACTGCCTCCACACAGGCCACCCGTGTAAATCTTGCTAGTGACTTTTTGTTGAGGGGACTGCCAGAGCAATTTAGGCCACGCAATTTGTGTCTACAGTATCGATGGTAGCAGTCACTCATAGGCAAATACTTGCTTTAAATTCACATTTTGATGGTTTACTGATCTGTGACACTGTCAATTGTCTCAAAATTCTGCCCCTCTTTTCTGTTTCATTTTTGTTTTGTTTTAAACAGGGTCTCATTATGTAACACAAACTGTCCTGGAACTCACAGAGACCAGCCTGTCTCTGCCTCCTGGGTGCTGGGATTAAAGCCGTGTAAGCATCATGCCCACCTCAAAATCCCTTTCGGAGTAATGGAAAGTAGTAGAAATTCACAAGTTTGACTAGCTGCTACGCTTTCTGACAGGACTTAGCTCCCCTGACCCCTCACCCCACTGCCGAGCTGGAACTAAACCCAGTACTCAGGCAAGCACTCTACCACTCAGAGTGCTCAGTGCCCGCCACACCTTCACGCTTAGTTCTTAACAGAGTTCTGTTCACTACTGATTTGTTTTTTTTCTTTGACATTATCCTCAAATTTTTCTTCTTTCTGGATACATATTTAGCTATAATGTGAATACAGTATGAATAAGTATGAATATTTACTTCTAATAACTCGAAGTACAGTATCTTTTAAAAACTTAAAGTAGTGTAGACAGCTATATAAAACTGATATTAAGTCAATGGAAAAAGTATACTAACTCAGTTTACTTCACAGGACAGTTGTTTTTAATCCTGGCTGCACAATGAGGATCAAAGCAGCACCAGCCTTTTCCTCACCCACATAATCCCCTCATTATTCTAATCTGAGATGTGGATGTTAGGAGGTGTTTTTTGTTTTTCAAAAAGACAAGGGTTTCTCTGTGCTGCCTTGGCCCTCCTGGAACTCACTCTGTAGAACAGGCTGGCCTTGAACTCAGAGATCCATCTGCCTCTACCTTCCAAGTGCTGGGATTAAAGGCATTTGCCACCACCACCTGGCGTGCTTGGGGAGTTTTAAAATGTCCCAACAGGCAGTTCAGACTAAGAACCTGGGATGCAGCTGGGCAATGGTGGTCTACGCCTTTAATCCCAGCACTAGGGGAGGCTGAGCCAGGCAGATCTCTGTGAGTTCAAGGCCAGCCTGGTCTACAGAGCAAGATCCAGAAGAGGCACCAAAACTACACACACACACAAAAAAAAACCTGTCTTGAAAAAAACCAAAAAAAAAAAAAAAAAAAAAAAAAAAAAAAGAACCTGGGAATTTCCCAGTTCCTGACTCTTTGTAACCTTCAAGCTAGCATCAAGAATTCCTTCATTTGTAATCTCAGGATGATTAAAACATTCAAACAAGGCAAACCCAGGATCACACCTATCCCATGTAAAGTGGGCAAGAAGCAGGCCACTGTCAAGAAAGCAATAATTCTCCTTGGCTTTGAAATCCCAATTACCTGCCTGCTAGGTCCACAAGGTTGATCTTGCTGGCAGTCTCTGAGGGAAGGTTGTTCTGTAGGACTGCCTAAAGACAAAACCATTTAAAGCTGTTATGCAGAATGATTTGCATTCCCTCTTGGATACTGTCCTAACCAAGGTGACATGTTCTAAATCAGATGGGCACTCACTATCTGATCAGCATCACGTCACTAAAATCACCAGTGAGCAGGGGAAATCTCTAGAGCCCTCTGTGCAGTTTTAGGGACACTAGGAGTATTAGTACAACTCATCAAGCAAGCCAGTCAGGGGGCTCTGGCTTTTACCAGCAGAGCCACAGAAGGTATGATAGCCCTTGCTCAGGTCTGTTACTGTGCCCAGTCACAGCACGTTGGCTTTCTAGGGCAAGAACTTTACATATTCCATTCAGGACCACTTATCCACCACCATCAAAACTATCCCCCACCCCCACTCCCCTCCCCAGCCTCACCCTCCCAGATGCTGGGGTTAAAGTCAAGCACCATCATGCAGTTTATTTTCTTGAAACAGGGTTTCATGTACCCCATGCTGGCCTTGAATCTCTGACCCTATTGCTTGTACCTCCCAAGTGCTGAGATTACAAGTATGCACTACTATATTTCATTGTTTTTGTTTTTCTGTTTTAAATTTTTAGATACAGGACCTCATGTAGGCCACGTTGCCCTTGAACTTATTATAGTCCAGGCTGACCTTCAATTCCTGATCTTCCTGCTTGCACCTCCCAAATGCTTCCATGTTTTGATTCAGTAGGACTTGTAGTCTCTGCTGATGGACCTATGCTTCATCAGGGACATGCACTACCAGTTCAGGATACGTCAGTGTTCACTAGGCACAGAGCCGCGTGTGCTTCCTCTACACATATGTGCAGGCCTGTCAAATCAGACTGTGCGGGTGGCTTTGATCCAATTAGTCTTTTTGTTTTGTTTGCTTGTTTGTTTGTTTGGGGACAGGCTTTCTCTGTAGAGCCCTGGCTGACCTGGAACTCACTCTGTAGACCAGGCTGGCCTGGAACTCGGATTCGCCAGCCTCTGACTCCCAAGTGCTGGGATTAAAGGTGTGCGCTGCCTGGCCTAATTAGTCTTAAAAAAAAAAAAAAAAAAAAAAAAAGATTTATTTTACTTTTAAGGTATGTGTGTGTGTGTGTGTGTGTGTGTGTGTGTGTGTGTGTGTGTGTTATTCACATGAATGTTAGCACCCAAGGAGGAAGCTGGATGCCCTGAAGTTACACGTGGTTATGAGCTGCCTGATGTGGGTGATGGGAGCTGACCTTTGCTCTCTGGGACAGCAGTATACACTTTTAACTACTGAGCCATCCTTCTAGTCCCACAGGTCAAATTAGCCTTTCCTGTATATGTGCACAGCTTCTAATACCCAGTATATCCAAAGATATTATTAAATCTACTATACCTGTATCACCTCCGAGAATTCCCTGTTAAATCCCTAGTCTAGCAGTTCATGACTTACCTGAAAAGGATCCACATCCAAAGCTAATGGAGCCACTGATCTGCTTGTTCCTGGCTCCCCCAAAGTACCCACTTTAACTGGTTGCACAAAATCAAGTGAACCACTCTGAAGGCATTGAAAGCCATTGCTAATCTTCAAGCCTTGCTTTCTGCAAATGAACTTCCTCACTAGAGCAGCTGGAGATGTGAGTGGGCAACCAAGACAAGAATACCATATATATGCTAGGCAGTGGTGGCATATGCCTTTAATCCCAGCACTCTGGAGGCAGAGGCAGGTGGATCTCTGTGAGTTCGAGGCCAGCCTGGGCTACAGAGCAAAAGATAAGCAGAAGATTGAAGAAGTCATTGTACCAGAGAACATGTGAGTATAAAGGCAGGAGGAAGAGAGAGAGACAGGAATACAAGACAGTAATCACAAGGCACGAGAAAGGAATCAGTAAGGAAGACAACCAACCTGTGTGTAGTGGATAGTGAAAATGGCATGGGATCTGCTGCTGGCCTCGTGGACATGGGTGGCTGCTGTGATCCTACGTGGACAAGACCAGACAGTTAGTACAAGGACTATTTCAGCATGGTTAACCCTAAGGGACCCATGAGAACATAAGAAATGTTAAGACTGGGGTTAGGGAGATGGTTTAGTGAGTGAAAGCACCACCACCAAGCCTGGCAACCTGAGTTCAATCCCTAGGACCACATGGCAGCTCACAACCATCTGTAACCCCAGCTCTAGGACCTGACACCCTCTTCTGGCCTCTGTGGGCACAGCACACACGCAGTACACATACATTCCGGCAAATCAAGAATGTGATGGTTTGAAAGAAAATGACCCCGAAAGGGAGTGGCACTATTAGAAGGTGTGGCCTTGTTGGAGGAAGTATGTCACTGAAGGGGTGGGCTTTGAGGTCTTTTTTGCTCAGTGTGATTTTTCACTCGGTGTAATTTTCAGTCAACTTCCTGTTGCCTGCAAGATGTAGGACTCTCAGCTACTCCAGCACCGTGTCTACCTGCATGCCACTGTGTTCCCCGTCATGATTATAATGGACTGAACCTCTGAAACTGTAAGGGAGCCACCCCAGTTAAATGTTTTCTTTATGAGAGTTGCCATAGTCATGGTGTATCTTCACAGCAATAGAAACCCTAAGACAAAGCATAAAAATGAGAATACTTGGGTGTTATCAACTCTGGAACAATATCCCAAAGACAGACCCATTTAAAACAAGACAAGTGACTTGTACTGGGAATAGTGACTCGCACCTGAAATCCCATCACTTGAGAGATGAAAGCATCAGGATTGCCGAATTTGAGGCCAGCCTGGACAGACCTTGTATCCTTCAGAAACAAGACTGGGGAGATGGCCAGTGGGTAAAGTGAGCTTGGATCATCAGCACTGGTGTAAAAAGCTAGGCATGGTGGCACATGTCTGTAACCCAATGCTGGGAGGTAGAGACAGGAAAATCTCAGAGTGCTTGCTAGTCACCAGGTCTAGCCAATCAGTGAGCTCTAGATTTGGTGAGAGACCCTGCCTTAAAACTAGCAGTAGAGAAGGACACCCAACATTTACTTATATATAGAGAGAGCCCAGGGTGGCCCCAAAGCGCATAGTGGAGAATGACTTTGAACTTCTGCCCCTCCTACTTCCATCTCTGAGTGTTGGGATCACCATCCCCTCTGGTTTATACCGTGCTAGGGATCAGACCCAGGGCAAATGCTATACCAACTGAACTACACCCCCAGTTCCTCCAACTCCTTTTTATTTATTTTTTAGAAATTTTTTTAGATTTATTTATTTATTTAATTATTGTCTAAGTATGAATGTTTTGCCCTTATGTATGTATGTGTACCATGTATGTGCCTGGTGCCTGAAAAGGCCAGAAGAGGCTTCAGATGCCCTGGAAATGGAGATACAGACCACTGTGAGCCTTCATGTGGGTGCTGGGAATTAAGCCTGGGTCTTCAAACTCACTACATAGCCTAGGCAGGTCTCAAATTTATAATCCTGCCCCACCCTCGACAACTGCTGGGATCATGTTTTATTTTATTCATTCATTCATTCATTCATTCATTTATTATTTATTTATTTATTTATTGTTTATTTATTTATTTATTTTGAGACAAAGTCTCTCTCTTTTTTCTTCCCTGGAGCTGAGGACCGAACCCAGGGTCTTGTGTTTGCTAGGCAAGTGCTCTACCACTGAGCTAAGCCCCTATTCTCCAAGGTCTAACTGCATAGTCCTGGAACTTGCTATGTAGACCAAGCTGATCTTGAACTCACAACCCACCTGATATCTACCACCGCACCCAGCTTGAATCCTAACTCTTAATGATTCAGGAGCTCAGATTATAATGAAGACCAGGCAGAAGTTCTTCTGAGAGAATTTAATGAAATTCTGAGACTAGAATGTTAAATTTAAATGTTTTCCTTTGTTTTCCAGTTAAAGGACCTAGTATTAACAAGATAAATATAAGAATGCTGGGCAGTTGTGGCACACGCCTTTAATCCCAGCACTTGGGAGGCAGAGCCAGGTGGATCGCTCTGAGTTTGAGGCCAGCCTGGTCTACAGAGCGAGATCCAGGATAGGCACCAAAACTACACAGAGGAAACACTGTCTTGAAAAACCAAAAAACAAACAAACAAACAAATTCTAAGACTATAATTTTTTTTTCTCCCAGGGAAAAAAGCTTCCCTGTAGGCATTTACTAGTAATATTTTGGATACTCAGAGTAGGTGAGAACATGAAATGTTATCACAACGCACAGTCGCTTCTGGAGCACTCAAGTTACTCTTCCTAGTTTCATATGCCTATAACCTCAATGTGGAAAACTAGAAGAAAAACAGTTTTATGAATCATTTTGTGCTATATTTATCTTTGCCAAGCTGAGAAGATGGTACTGCCCAATATTTTTCTGTCCAGAACAAACTCTTGGTAGTGAGAAGAGCAGTAACTCTTAGTCATGTTTTTGTTCTGAGGCCTTCTGGATGTGAATGAACTGCAGGGAAGTGTGGAGAAATCACTGCAGAGGTGGCCATATTCTCCAAAGGACAGGGAACACAGGCTGGCAAAAGGAGGCTGCAAAAACACCAACCATCCCCCAACAAACCGTTTTACCTGTTTGCTATCCCCTCCTCCAGGAGCTGGATAACTTGCTGATAGTTGGTAACAACATGCTGAGATAGACCTGTCAAGGTTGTGAGAGGAGAAAAGAAACCAAAGGAAACTTCGGGTAAAGGAACCATTTCTTGTAGGATTTTGTTATTCTTTTTATTACATTTACCGCCCCCAACCCCCATATGAGTTTGAATGCAGGCCCGCCATAGTGCACATGTGGAGTCAGAGGACAATTTACAGGAGTCACTGGGTGGTGGTGGCGCACGCCTTTAACCCCATCACTCTGGAGGCAGAGGCAGACGGATCTCTGTGAGTTCTAGGCCAGCCTGGTCTACACAGTGAGTTCCATGACAGCCAGGACTGTTACACAGAGAAACCTTGTCTCGAAAAACCAAAAACCAAACCAAAACAACGCAAAAAACAATTTCCAGGAGTCACTTCTCTCTCTCCACCATGAGTATCCAAGAATTGAACTCAGGTCATCAGACTTGATGCCAAGAACCTCTAGACCCAATCAGCCATCTCACCAGCTCTAATTTTATTATATTTATTATTCTCTCTCTCTCTCTCTCTCTCTCTCTCTCTCTCTGTTTTTTGAGACAGGGTTTCAAAAAGCAGCCCTGGCTGTACAACAGCCCTAGTTGTCCTGGAACTTGCTCTGTAGATCCGTTTGCCTCTAAGTGTGGGATTAAAGGTGTGCACCACCATGCTTTTATTTATCATCCTTATATCACTTCATAAGCTAGAATGAGGAAACCTGACTGACAAGATCATTCTTATTAATAAATAAACATGTATTGAAACCTCTCATCAGGTGATGTGATGGGTTCTCGAAATGCCAGCATATTTACACAAAGATTATGGTTTAGAATTCATGTAGTGGCCACGCTAACCACAAAAAAACTTCCTCACAGCTTTACTATGGAAGTTATAAGAAATCTCCTCCTTACATATTATCATTGGCCCTCACAAAATTCCTGACAGGAAGGTGATATTTTACCCACACGGTGGCAGACTCAGTTTAGCATTCAAAATATGTCTTGCTCCTGTTCCAGTTTACAACATGAAATTACACTAACAAATGCCACAGGAATAGGGACAAACAAAAACGCTGAGCAAATTTAAGCAGCAGTCAGGGTGGCTCCATGGATGAAGCAAGGCTAGAACAAGCCGTTACAGAAAGGGAAGGCTTGAGACAGGTGGAAAGGATCCTAAAGATGTGAAAAAAATCTTTATGGAAAATCTGTGCTAGAGCCTCCACAGAGACTCGGGGACAAGATAATGCCATGGGTCTACAGCTAAATAAATGTACACACAAAAAACTGACCAAGTAATTTGAATAGTGATTACATTGCAGCAGGGTGGTTGCAATCAATTTTCTTAGCAACTTTCCAGGAATGAAGAGACAAGGGTTGTAGCCCACAACATACCCCAACTGCACCCCTCCTCCAATTTTTGTTTGTTTTATTTTTTGAAACAGGGTCTCACTCTGGCCCAGGCTGCTCTTGAACTCAAGACAATCCTCTTGTCTCAGTCTCCTGGGTGCAGAGGTTATAGACATAATGCCTGTTTGGACATTCACTTCTTCTTTTATGATTTATTTATTACATATATAGTGCTCTGTCTGCATGTATGCCTGCAGACCAGAAGAGGGCGCCAGATCTCATTACAGATGGTTGTGAGCCACCATGTGGTTGCTGGGATTGAACCTGGGTCCTCTGGAAGAGCAGCCAGTGCCCTTAACCTCTGAGCCACCTCTCCAGCCCCTGGACATTCACTTTTTATAGAAAGAAACCCAAAGGACTACAACAGAGGAACAAGTTGAGTTAGAAGTAAATAAGCCTTTGCAAAGACTGCAGCTAAGCTTTCAACAGTCTCACTCCTTCGACTGGAACTTAACTTCTTAATCCCTCGTGTTCATAGGCACTTAGTACAAAAAAAGAGAGATACCAGTTCCTGAGAACAGGCTTTCAAATACTTTCTGGCACAAAACTTATTAGCAAACCGAGCACACATGTGGACCTGGGAATATATAAATGAAAGATGCCCAAGAAAGATGGGGGCACTGGAATTACCAGGCAGATTTTAAAGCAACTCTGCTTAACAGACAGCAAAATTCCAGAGGAAATTGGAAAAGAATCTAGTGGAGACAAGCTGAGGTCTCCTTGCTATTTCTGAAGAGGAGGGAGGGCAGGGAGGACAGAGAGAAAAACAGGAAGAAAAGGAGAGAGGGGGCAGGGAACAGTTTGAAATGTGGGGTATGTAGCACTGATGTATCCACTTGACAGGATTGTTTTACATGGAAAAGGAAATCAACAGGGGCATTTTTATTACTATTTCCAGGCTGCTGGGGGCGGAGGGGGGGATAGAAAATGCTTGGTAGCAGCATCAACGAATGCCACTCACCATCCATTAGCCATGCCTGTTCAGAAGAGCTCTCCTGTCTCTCTACTTATCAGGATTTAGTTAGCATATGCCTGTGAGGAATGTAACACTTACAGCTTATGAATGTCTTGAAAGTGTGACAGGCCCCCAGACCTTAGCACAACCGATACCATGTTCTGACCTAAGAACTTAGCACTTGCCAAAACAAGAACAAAGGCCTAATCCATCCAAGTCTATAGTTTCAGAAAGTCGCTAAACCTATTCTGCTTGCTTTTTGGCTTCTGTAGTTCCTCTTCAGGCTGAGTGTCCTTGCTGAGGTATGTCAACCCAAGATGTGTGTGTGGGGTGTGGGGTGTGTGTGTGTGTGTGTGTGTGTGTGTGTGTGTGTGTGTTTAAAAGCTCACCCTGAGAGAGGTTCAGGACTGCACTTGGGTCCTGAACATCTAGTGTAGTCTCCTGCTGGCTGATAAAGACTTTCTATTGGCTTGAACCTGTGTCCACGTGGTCTTCTCTGGTGGCTACCCCCACAACAAAAGGGCACAATCTTCCTCCTCAAAAGAGCACAACTGAAAAAAAACAAAAACAAAAACAAAAAACGCCACAACTGATGGGGACGGGGAGAGGGTTGGTGGCGCACACCTGCAATCCCATCACTTGGGGAGGCAGAGGTAGGCAGATTTCCAAGAGTTCAAGGCCAGCCTGGTCTGCAGAATGAGTTCCAGCACAGCCAGGGCTACACAGAGAAACCTTGTCTCAAAAAAAAAAAAAGCATGACTGTCCCTCCTAAACAGCTGGACCCAGACTAATGAAGTGAAAAATGGATGGTACCTAGTTCCAAATGTCAATGTTTGGTGTGGAAGCATATGAGACCCTCTCAGGTCCAGCATCTCCCTAGATGCTCTTCATAATCACTACCAATGGAAAACAGTGTCAGGAAGACTGGCTGATCTAGGAAATCAGTCACTGCCCTGTTTGGCTGCTGCCTGCAGACCCAGCCTATTCTCTGCCTCTTTCTCCTCCTTCACGATTACTCACACAGGCCTCTTTGGAATGCCAAGGGGCTTTGGGGGGGGCTCTAGTTTGCTGTCCTCCCTACAGGACACACTTACCCTCACTCTACTCATCTTCCCAGGACTGGGTACTATGAGCCCTTCAGGCTTAGCACCAACTGATACCTGTCAGAAAAACTTCTCTTGACTATACACAGAGACAGATTCGGTTGCCTACACTTCCATGGGCTTTTCTTTTCTTTCTTTCTTCCTTTCTTCTTTTTTTCACCCTGAAGTCAGGGTTCCTCTGTGTAGCCCTGGCTGTCTTGGCTGTCCTGGAACTCACTCTATAGACCAAGCTGGCCTCAAACTCACAGAGATCTGCCTGCCTCTGCCTCCCAAGTGCTGGGATTAAAGGCGTGCACCATGACTGCCAGGCTCCAGGCATCTTTTCAATCACTGCATCTAGCTACTTCTTTATAATACTTAATCACAACGTGTAATTGTTTGTCTTACAACAGTTCCACCAGATTTGAAGCTTGCCTGTGAAGGTAGGGCCATGTCACGCCAGCTTATCAGCATTCATCCAGTGTCCACAAGAGTAGCTAGCACATTGAAAACAATCATTGCACAGGCTGAGTGAGTTATCAAACATTAGGAGAACTTCCTCCTGAAGGGGTTAAGCGGCAGCACTCGTGACTGGCCGCGGCCCATGGTGGTCGCCGCAGCGGAAGAGAGCGCTGGATGCTGAAGTGGTGGAAGAATCACGAGCCATGGTGACCTTTCTAGAGCTTAATTAGGAGGAAGGGGAGACAGAGAGACAGAGACAGAAAGAGAGACCGCATGGAGGGAAAGTACAGAGGGAATACGGAAAGAGGGCCCGTGGGAGGGCACACCTGCTTTTTAGGCTGGGACACTGTAACAGGCTGATGACGTAATATGGACAGAATCCTTACACCTACACCTCAGTTGGCTCTCCAATTTCCAGGATCACAGAAGCTCACCTTGGACGTAGGGTCCCATCTCTGGATGCTCCCTGACCCTCAAGCCATAGGACTTATTTTGATTGGATCGCTTCAAAAGATCTCTCACCCGTTCATTGTAGATTTCCAGGAAGCTGGAGACACAGAGAAAAAGACAAGACAGTTAGATTCTGAAGAAAGAAGGGAAAACACCATGTTGAGAATCAAAAGGTCCTGGATTCCTGTTCTGACTCTGATACCCTTAAGGCCTCAATCAAGCCCAGAGTCCCCCTTAAGTGTCTTTCTACAATGGGCTGTTTTAACATAATCTGAATGGCATTCAACGTGACTCTTCTATTGCTCTGCGTTTTGTTTTATAATATTTATATGGTGGGGGATGCACATGTAAATGCTGGTGCCCTCAGAGGCCAGAATGAGTCAGATCCCCTGGACTAGATCTACAGGCAGTTATGAAACATCAAACATGAATACTGGAAGTCAAACTTGGGTCCTCTGCAAAAGCAGTATGCACTTATGGTGATTTGAATGAGGACTGTCCCCCATCGTCTCAGGCATTTAAATACTTAGTCCCCAGGGGCACTCTCTGGGTGAGATATAGGCAGTGGGGTGGTTTGAATCAGAACGGCCTCCCACACCACTGGCTCATATTATTGAAAGTTTCATCCTTAGCTGGTGGAATCATTTTTTGAAGGATTACCAGGCGTAGTCTTGTTGGAGGAAAAGTGCCAATGGGGGGAGGCTGGGAGGTTGTAAAAGCCCACACTAGCCGTCCCCCAGTTAGCGCTCTCTCTCTGCCTAACGTTTGTGGGCCAAGATGTAAGCTCTCAGGCATTGCTCTCACCATGCTCCCTGCCATGGTGGTCATGGCCTCTAACCCTCTGGAACCATGAATGGCACATTAAATGCTTCCTTTTGTTAGTTACTTTGGTCACGGTGTCTTATCACAGCAATTGAAAAGGAAGTCAGTGAGGGATACAGCCTTACTGGAGGAAGTATGTCACTGGGGGCAGCTTTGATGTTAAAATCCTCCTGACATTTCCCATTAGTTCTTTTTGCTTCATGCTTATGGT
Organism: Peromyscus leucopus; assembly: GCF_004664715.2. Lineage (NCBI taxonomy): Eukaryota > Metazoa > Chordata > Mammalia > Rodentia > Cricetidae > Peromyscus > Peromyscus leucopus. The sequence continues at coordinate 96,631,145 of NC_051066.1, read as the reverse complement.
GCAAGATGTGAGCTCTCAGCTTTCTGGTCCTGCTTTTCACTGCCTTGAGGTACCCACCATTACGGATTCTAACCCCGTGGAACTATAAGTCCAAATAAACTCTTCTTTATATAAGTTGCCTTGGTCTTGGTGTTTAATCACAGCAACAGAAAAGTAACTAAGACAGCACTCTTAACCGCTGAGCAATTTCTCCAGCCCTTGTTTATTTTCTAAGATGGGGTCTACACTAGCCTAGGCTTGCCTCAAACTCATGTAGCCAAGGCCTTGAACCCCTGGTGCTCCCTACCTTCACTTCCCATGTATTAGGACTTTTTGCTATGTTCCATGAGACATCTCAAAGGCCACTGCTGAGCAACAGCAGAATTAATGTGAAGGTCCTGCCCCCTATATAACCTGGACAACTCTGATCTGCTTTACTCACTGAGGCTGTGAACAAGATGTTTTACTTTCTAGAGATATATTTCATTCTTTTTTAAAAAGTTACCATTCTTAGCTAGTAATGATTATATATAACAGGAATGAAGGGGAGGAGGTGAGAAAGGAGAATTCAGGTTTAAAGAAAAACTAGTAAGTCAGGTGGTGGTGTGGTGGTGGTGGTGGCAGCGGCGGCGGCACACGCCTTTCATCCCAACACTCTGGAGGCAGAAGCAGGCTGATCTCTGTGAGTATGAGGCCAGCCTGGTCTTCAAAGCAAATTCCAGGGCAGCCAATGCTACATAAAGAGACCCTGTCTCAAAAAAAAAAAAAGGGTGGGGGGAGGAAAAAAGAAAAACCAGTAATCATATATCAATGTTTTTCACTGCAGTTTGGTTAAAACTTTTATTTGGTCAGGCCATGGAGGATCATTCCTACAACCATAACACTTGGGAGGGTAAAAACATCAGGATTGAGAGTCTGAGGCTAGCCTGGGTTACATAGCACGATACTTTCCAAAAAAAAAACAAATCTTGGATCCAGCACTGGTCTGAGAGGTAGGTGTGGAATCTACAGTCCTACAGAACAAGCCAATGAGGGTTAGGAGGGGAAATCCCAAAAGCAAGAATGAAACTACAGGAAGTAAAGGAGGGGAAACAGTGGCCCTGGAGAAGAACCTGCCGGTCTAGTCCAAAGGAAGGGAATTACAGTTTCCACAGCTAAAAGGATTAACTATGTTTCCCATTTCCCTGTACTGTCGGATATATCCTCTGTGGATTTTCTCCACCCCTCTGATGACTCTAGAAGCAAGAAAAAAAACCTGAAAATATGAGATCTGGAGTGGAAATAGGATATTTAGGGGTCGGGAGCTCAAGTTCTTACCTTACTTTTACGCTACAGGAAGAAGGCAGTGAGGCATGGTGATCCTCCCTGATGAAGAGACTCTGCACAAAATCAAGAGAGTCAGATTTCACTGAAGGGAGCTAACACAGGAAACTTACTTTGGGAATACATGATCAAAAGAGAGTCTGTACCTCACATATCCGTGGGGTCAGCCCAACAGAGGCCTGGATGACAGAAAAAAGAAAACATTACTGCTTACTCTGGGCAAGGCCCACCTGCCCTTCTCTTACCCCAGACATCCAGAAACCTGGAACCCCTGAAGCACAGAGGATGGGTATGTGGGTTCTTTGTGCTAGCCAGCCTCTATAGAAGGATGGAGAAGACTCCAGGCTGGCACTCTCAAGAGACATTGACAAAAGGAGTGTACAGATAAGAGAAGCTGGCAAACCAGACATGTGCTTTCCTGCAACCAACTTTATCACTCTTGGATAAATTCACCACTAATGTGGTCCCTTCTAGATCCCTAGATACAGGAGGACACACGAACACCCTCTGTAAAACTGTGCAAAAATCCAAAGAAGCAGATATATTCTCTATTTCATATCCAAAGGTTTAAGCTTTTATCCCCCTTGGCTTCATGGGCAATTTTTTCTTTTTAATTTCAAATATCTGAAACCATACTAATCATAGACAAAGGAAACAATGATCTGTACCCAGAGAAGTGGGCTATTCTTTCAGATTGTTCCTATACAATATTATTTGTCAACCACTGCCCATGTCATATTACTAGCACACTTCTACATCTAAAAAAAAAAAGGTATTCTTAAGGAATGCCATCCACTTAATTTTATTGTTGCTGTTGTTTGTTTTGAGACAGAGTCTCAGTGTGTAATCCCAGACTGGCCTAGAACTCATAAAGAACTGCCTGCTTCTACCTCCCAAGTGCTGGATTTAAGGCGTGCGCCACCACACCAGGCATTATCCCCTCAATTTTCTGTGATTGCATTACACTCTCTATATTTTTTAAGCCCCCAGCCCAGCTATGTCTCTTGCTTTCTTCTAACACACATAGCTTTTGAAGGTGGACACACTTATTCTTATCTCTGTGTAGCACTAAGATTCAGTCTAGGTTTATCCCCAATAAAAGTGTGAAGATTTAAGTTATGAACCTGGAAATAATATGTATATCCAGTAGGACCAACAAGGACTCTTTGTCAAAGGGAATCATCAAATTCTAGTTTTTCAAAGTTTCACAAAGAGAGACTAATTATACAAACTTTGCCATCCAGTTAAAGCAGTGAAATGCCATTGTTAAGTACGGACGAGAGTCATTGATCTCATTAATGTTGATTATGGAGGTCATGCTCCATATCACAGTGGTAAGGACAATGTAAGGTTCAGGTTTGCTGTGACATTAGGAAGACAGTTCACTCAGTGCTGACACTCACTGGAGTCCCCAGCATGGTATATGTCTTCCCAGAGCCCGTCTGCCCATAGGCAAAGAGGCATATGTTGTAGCCTTTGGCAGCTCCAGACAGTACTTCAGTCCCCAAGTCCTGGAACACCTGTAACAACAAAAGTAGAGAGCTTGTCATTGGTCCATCTTCCCATAGCACATTTAAAAATATCTTAAATCTAAAAAAATATAAACTATTGGGGCTAGAGAGATGGCTCCGTGGTTAAAAGCATTGGCTGCTCTTCTAGAGGACCTGGGTTCAATTTCCAGCACCCACATGGCAGCTCACACCTGATTTAATTATTCATAAGAATCAGTTCAGCTTCACAAAAAAAAAAAAAAAAAAAAAAAAAAAAAAAAGATTTTAAGGAAAATTCAGTAAGTCAATTGCTCAAATATTTTTAAGTAACTACTATATACTAGCTAGGGTCGAGACATCTCTTGTAGTTTTTTCTGAATACTGTAGAGCTGCTCGAACTACAGAGATGTTCTATATTAAAAGTGTGATGTTTCCTAGTCTTCTTTTAAAAGGATTTATTTTTCATTATCTTAGTGTATGTACATGTAATGTGTCGAGTATGTGCACACATGTGTGAGTGCCTGGTGATACCAGTAGATGGCACCAGATCCCATGGAACATAAACTACAGGCCGCTGAGAGCTACTTGGCATGGGCTCTAAGCACCAAACTCGGGTCATCTGAGAGAGCAGCAAGTACTCTTAAATAGCTGAGCAGTATCTCAGATCCAGTGTCTAACACAAAAGAATCTAAGGCAGAACGAAGATAAAAAGTCAAAAACATAGTCTTCCTCATACACAGAGAAATGCTTACTATGGCTAACGGGGTAGTTACAGTCAAACACTGCTCAAGGAGGTAAATTCAAGGTCTGAAGACCCCACAGGACCAGGTTTTGTGACTAATTTAGAAACCACTAGCAATCCTTGTGTGGAAACTGAACTTTAGGTTTCTAGGTTTCCTGAAATTTCAACTGAACTCTGCCAGGCAGCATCCAAACCCTCTTGGCCACTGGTGTTGGTCTTGGTGGGAAGCAGAACCCAGTTCTGTACCTCAGAACCCTCTTCACTTGCTGGCAGCTAGAACAATGGTACATGAAAGGAGGCTGCCACGGGTCGACAATCCCATGTGACTCTCCAAAGACACACAAAGCAGAGCAGCAGTGGACAAACTCTCAGGGGTACCAAGCACAGTGGCAGAAGTGTCACGGGTGGTGCTCGTGCCAGTCTGTTCTGTGTGGCATCACCTGTGATTCCTGCTGCCCAGGGGGTCCCACTGCTTTCCTGACTATTTTTTCAACTTCCCTTTCAATTCTGTGAATCATCTGGTATGGTTCCAAATTGTAGACCTACAGGTCTTGTCTTGTACGTCAAAGTTGGGGGGCTCTTAGGCAAGCCATTTGCATTTTGTAAGCTCCAGTTTCTCTAGCTGTAAGATGAATATCACACAGACTGCCGTAGAGACTGATGTCACACATGAAACTGGGGGCGACCAGGTAGAGACAGGACCTAGGTCAAGACTACGCTGTTTCGTATTCTAACAGCTGTACTTACGCTTCTTGGCAGGAACTGTTTGTTTTTGTTTGCTTTTTAATGCTTCCATGGTCCAGGCAAAAGGCCAAAAGAACCAGGGTGTAGTAAAAGACTTGAGCTCTGCTCAAGAGAGATCCTTCCTGTGATCTCTCTTGCAGCTCTCTCTAGTCACAGTAACTTCATGTTAACAAAGATTAAAAACTGGGTGAGGTCTTGCTTGCTCCTAAAGTCTGACCAGTGAAATTCCTTGAGTCTGAAGAGGCAGTATGTTTTGCTGCATTTTAGAATGGATGAGTTGATTACCATCCATTCACTATTTGAAAAATCCTCCACAGAACTCCAAGTGCCTGGGGAAGGAGGTGGGAACAGAGGAGGAGACAACAAAGAGTCACATCTTAATTCTAAACTTTATTTCTGCCCTGTTGCAGGAAATTTGCTCGTACTACCACTCCGCTGTGCCAATAAAGTTTACCTTGGGTCAGAGGGTGGAGCTAGCTACTAGCTGACCAAAATTAGCCATAGAGGTTTGGAGGACCGAAGACATAGAGAGAGAGAGACCATGGGAAGTAGAGAGTGGCTTAGAAAGATGCATGCTTTTTGGATCGAGGTCGTCACTGCTCCTGTTGCTTTTCTGATCAGTCAGGTTTTAACTCCATATCTGACTCCTGAGTTTTTATTAATAATAGAATAATTTAGATAATTGTTATATTGTCCACTGTTTGTGATCAGCTGAGCAGAGTAAAGAGAGAGAGAAAACTAAAGAGTGTTACTTTGTCTATGTCTTTATCCAAATGCAAATAACCGCCTGAGTGTTCTCTGACAGTATCTTTGAAGAAAGCACTTTGCCAATGAAAAAAAATATATCAACAGGTATCTGAGCTCCAGCCACAAATGGTGGAGAGTTTAAGATGCAGTTCCCTAAGAGCTGCTAGGCTTAGCTCATCCGAAGATCCTGGAAAACCCACAACCTTAGAAAGAGGAAAACAGGCGGAAAAAAATTGTTCCACTCCACCCACGTTAACACAATGAAACAGAAAAACAGCTCACTATGACACAGTCTAAAGGTTAAATAAGTCACTGAATTGCAGTTTGCAGCAGACTCCAACTCAGGAGAGAGATGTGACTTCCTTTATTTATTTTTTAAGAGTTCAAGTATATAGTGCACACTAACTGTAGTCTTTCTCTCTCTCTCTCTCTCTCTCTCTCTCTCTCTCTCTCTCTCTCTCTCTCTCAAAACAGGGTTTCTCTGTGTAACTAGAACTCTAGACCAGGCAGGCCTCAAACTCAGATCTTGCCTGCCTCTGCCTCTGGAGTGTTGGGACTAAAGGTGTGTGCCACCATGCCTGGCTTGAACATGCCTTTCTCAAATCCAACTAGAATCAACAACACTGCTGACAATTTCCTAACAATGGTTCAAGATCCAAGTGTAGGGATGGCCTACATATTCCTAGAGGGACTTGTCACTGATGGTTGCTTTGGTTTGGATGGGTATTTATTCTGTTAGATATTATGTTCTCTAACCAAGTGGACTCATACCAAGAGTAATTTTTAAAAATGTATATGGACCTGGAGGTGGTGGCGCATGCCTTTAATCCCAGCACTCAGGAGGCAGAGGCAGGCGGATCTCTGTGAGGTTGAGACAAGCCTGGTGGTCTACAGAGTGAATTCCAGGACCACCAGGGCTGTTACACAGAGAAACCTTGTCTAAAAAAACAGAAACAAACAAAACAAAAACAAAAAAATCATATGGTTCCTGGATAGTTTTAACACAAGCTGGAGTCATTTGGAAAGACTGAAAGAAACACGGAAACACTGAAAACAACTGAAACACTGAAAACAATGCCTCCATAGGAGTTGCCTGTAGGCAAGTCTATAGAATATTTTCTTAATCATTAATTGACGTGAAAGGGCCCATCCCATTGTGGGTTGTACCATCCCTGGGCTGGTGGTCCTGAGCGCTGTAAGAAAGCAAACTGAGCAGGCCATGGGGAGCAAGGCAGGCAGCACCACTCCATGATCTCCGCATCAGCTCCTGCCTCCAGGTTCCTGCCCTACTTGAGTTCCTGTCCTGACTTCACTCAGTGATGAACTGCTACCTGGAAGTGTAAGAAGAAATAAGTCCTTTCCTCCCCAAGTTGATTTTTGTCAATGGTGTTTTATCAAAGCAATAGAAACTCTGAGACAATTCCAATTCAGGATGAGAAAGTATTCAAAATAAGTATTAAATATTAATTTCAAATGTTACTACCAGAAACTTTCTAGTAAAGAACTAAGAGGGATGATGTCTCAAGTCTGAAAAGAGTTGGGCTTTAGTGGGAGTCCTTTTCTTTAAAAATTAACTCTATTTGGTAGCAAGAACCTTTAATCCAGAAAGTGATTCTAGACTACTGCTGGCACTGAATCATATGATTTCAATGATGCCATCAGTTACTCAGAGAACTCTTAAGTGTCCCAGAACTGTACTCCTACTGCCCATCACAGAGCTGGCGAGATGGAGATGAGAGAACATATGCACACACTGGCCCACATTTCACTGTGGTAGAGAAAAGCAGAGTTCAGAGTCCCTTGTTTAAAGAGAGAATAGTCACGGAGGATCTGTAACTCAGTGGGGCCTTAGTTGGAAAAGAACAATTAAACTCTTCCTCCAGACAGCTGCACTGAGAGTTAATAGGCAAAATCCCGACTTTGAGATTTAAAAGCTGGCTCTCTGGCCAAATACCCTGAACTCAGTTTCCTCATGTGTGAAATGAAGACAATACTCCCAGTTCAGGGGCTGGAGACAGGTCACTGGTAGAGTGCCTTGCCTATCAAATTCCAGAACTCAAAAAAAAAAAAAGTCTAATTGCTAATTGTTCCTAACATAGGGTTAACAGACTTCACATGTCTCTGTCCCTCTGAGCAGACTTCTCCACAGGAAGCAGGCATCAGCCTGTATCTGACTTTGGCAGCTGAATAAAGATTTCCTGTTTGTCTGGTGTTCAGATTAGGCTATGTCCTACATTAAGTTACTCCATATTGTACAAAAGGATGGATTTTCTCGTTGATCACTGCCGTAAGAGACTCTGCAAGCCAGCTTTTGACTCTGTTTTGAGGGAGAAAGATGACAGCCCTTGGGTGAACCCAGAAACTAAACCATCTGTCAGCACCAGTCTGTCAGAACAGACTGATAAATGACTTATCCCAGGAGCCACCTAATACATTTATTGGGGAGAACTGAAACTGTGAGAGCACATGGGCATTTAAAAATCATATAAGGGAGCTGGGCATGGTGGCACAGGCCCTTAATCCAGCACTCAGGAAGCAGAAGCAGGTGGATCTCTGTGAGTTCGAGGTCAGCCTGGTCTACAGAGTAAGTTTCACACAAGCTGGAGTCATTTGGAAAGAATAGCCAGGGCTACACAGAGAAACCCTGTCTTGAAAAACCAAAAACAATAAGAACAAAAATTATGTAAGGGAAACTGAATCCAAGAACTTACTAGATATACCAGACCAAGGAAAGATTATGATTTCCTGGCCTGTACCCCATAGAGTGATGGACACCTAACACTATGATGGCATGGTCCCTTACCAATCCATCTTTTGATACCTAGTATGTGTGTCATGGACTGAGAATCCCCAACTCAACTTGGTGCCCTGCTGTAGACACAGCCTACTCAATTGCCTGCTCATCCACCTATTTGCCTTATTTGCCTAGATGGACCCGGACCTGCTGCACCCTTTTCCGGCTCTGTTTCCTGTTCTGGGTTTGTTTCCTTTCATATCTAAGCTATAGTATTACAGAGACTATCAGTGAGCCCTGAATGTGGTCTGAAGATCACAGGGCACTAATACAGTCATTTCATTTCTCAATTTTGAAGGCTGCATTGTGGCTATATCACAGAAAGTCCTCTTACAGGAAATATACACTCAAGTATTAGGGGCAACTTTCAAATAGTTCAGGGGGGAAATCTTTAAATGTACTATCTTCCTTTTAAGTTTATAAATGCCTCAAAAATTCTTTTTTAATAACAGGGCTGAGAGTATAGCTCAGAGGTAGGGTGCTTTATGGTGATATTTTAATTGTACTGAAATGTGATTTTATTTGTATGTTAATAAATAAAGTTGCCTGGGGGTCAGAGGTAATAGCAAGCCATAGCAGAGCTGGGCGTTCGTGGCGCACGCCTTTAATCCCAGCAATTGGTAAGCAGATCTAGGTAGATCTTTGTGTGGTCAAGGATACAGCCAGCATTGGAGACTTGTGCCTTTAATCTCAATACCATAGAAGACCTGGAGGGCTGTACAATAGACAGTGACGAGGAAGTCATGTGGTTGAGTTTACAACCAATGAGAAGACAGAATAGAAAGTCTATATAAAGACAAACAGACAGGGAGTAGGTCTCTTTCGAAGAGGTCTCTTGGCTGAAGAGGCTAGCTGCAGCAGGCGGGTAAGGCTCTTAGCTCTGATCTCTTGGCTTTCTTCTTTGCATTGGTTCTGTGTTTCTTATTTAATAAGACAGTTGGTTACATCTACAGTGCTTGCCTAGCATGTACAAGACATTGGATCCAATCTCCTAAAAAGGTATGAAGAAAGTAACCAGAAACCACACCACATTTGGGCTAAGTCTGGGTCACATGGCTATTAGTGTTATCACTCTCTATGTGACTTTCTAGTGTCAACCACATTCTGTGTTTCTTTTTTCATCATCGGTAAAGAAAGGATAAGAATAAAAACCTCAAAGTTTACTTTCAGAATCAAATGAAGTTAATTATGAGGAAATAATGCATGAAATGCTAATCAAGCATACGGTATTTCACAATCATATCAAAACAAATGAATAGTGACAATGAGAAATTAAACATGATACTGGCATAAGAAATGTGCTGTGTGTGCTGGGAGGTGGTGGCGCACACCTTTAATCCAGCACTCAGGAGGCAGAGGCAGGTGGATCTCTGAGTTCAAGGTCAGCTTCATCTACAGAGCAAGTTCCAGGACAACCAGGGCTATACAGAGAAACCCTGTCTCAAAAAAAAAAAAAAAAAAAAAAGGAAGGAAGGAAGGGGAAAGAAATGCACAATGTGCTGTGCACTGCATCACTTGGCATGAGTTAGATCAGGTGATGCTCAAACTAGAATCATTCACCAGAACTTCAATAAAAACACTTAGGCGGTGTGGCACGCTTTAATCAGCATCGGAGCAGAGCAGAGATTCTGTGATTCGACCAGCCTGGCTACCAAGTAAGTCCAGAAAGGCGCAAACTACACAGAAAAAAAAAAAAAAAAAAAAAAAAAAAAAAAAAAAAAAAAAAAAAAAAAAAAAACACTACTTAGAAAGGAAGAGAAAACCACAAGGGGACAGTGCAGTATCCTGGACCAGTACAGGGAAAGCCAACCACCCTGAGCTCACAAGGACAGCAGAGAAAGAAATCACCAAAACCTCAGAGGAGGGAGGCAGATGGGATGCCAGCTTAAAGATTGCTAGCCTGGGTCAATCCCATAGCAGGAAACTGCGCCCCCCATCTCCTGCTAGGGATCTCATCAGTTGGAACCCAACCTCAAGCCAGAGGGGGAAGGAACCCACTGATCAGTCTGATAGGCTGGGCCACCCCCTGGGGCACTGAGTGAGGTGGGAAAGGGTCAAGAGTTGACAGGGGGAGCAAAAATGAAGGTACTCAATGTAACAGAGGAGGTGAAGAAGGCTGCCTGGAGAACCACGGGAAGACGGCATGGAAAATGTATACACAGACTGGATTGGAAATGTCCCGAGGGCTGTATGTGACTGGCTTGGTCCCCTAGGGGCAGCCTAGGGGAGGTCTCAGGGTCGCTACAGGAGTGCCCTGTAAGGAGACTGAGGACTCTGGTCCCTTCTGCATTCTCTCTTCACCTGACCTGGGCAACAAACACCTTTTCTCTCTTTTTGCTTCCCAGCAATTCTGCTCTGCCTCAGCTTCCACACGATGTGCCTTACCGCAGACCTTCAATAGGGCAAAGTGAGCGTGAACTGCAACTTCTGCCTCAAAGAAACCCTTTCTTGTCATGAGCTGATCACCTCAGGTATTCGCTATAGCAATGGGAAAACGACTCAGGAGAAACCTGAACGGGGCCTTGAAACTCGAGTAGATTGTGTAACGGAAAGATACCTAAGCTGTATGAACAACCGTGCTACACTGGAGGGATTAACTGGATGGGACTTAGAAAAACCAAATGCACCAGGAAACAGGACTCAAACGCTAGTGCAAGGCAAGAATCCTGCTCATTTTCTTCCGCTGGGTGCACTGCATTCTTTAGATGACAAGGAAATCACAACTCAGCCAGAAAACCGTCAGTAATATAGGACGACTAGACAGAAATGAAGAAATCCCTGAGACCCTTCACCCACAGAAAAATAAAAACAAACTGTGAATGACCCAAAATGCAGCGAAAACAACAACCTATCAGTAAAATAGAGCAAACACCGTGACCACAGTAAATTGTGGCTTTGTATACTCTAATTACAGAGAAAAGCCTAATGTACTTTAACCTATAGTTTTATTACAAAATTAAGGGAAATGGGGTGGAGGATAAGTAGAACTTAATTAATAAACAAACTTTTACATCCACACAACTAATTTTTTTTCACACAAGGAAACTTTGAAATAACGAAAATTTTGATCTGTGCAACAGCATGGATGAACCTTGAATACTAAATGGAGAAAAATACTTTTTTTCTTTTTTCTTTATCTTTATTTATTTTTTTGTTTTTCAAAACAGGGTTTCTCTGTGTAGTTTTTGGCGCCTGTCCTGGATCTCATTCTGTAGACCAGGCTGGCCTCGAACTCACAGAGATCCACCTGCTCCTGTATTCCCAGTGCTGGGACTAAAGGTGTGCACCACCAGACCCAGAAAAAAAACAAACAACACAAATGAAACCACTCTTTACAACTTGTGAGACTCAGTTCTTCTCTTCGTACTTCATCAGTCCTGGGGAATCAGAATCGGGTTGCCAGGCTTGGTGGCAAGTGCCTTCACCTGCTGGGCCATCTCACCAGCCAGTAAGAAAAAAAATTAAATGAAATGAAAATTAAGAAAACCCTTTTAAAACAGTTTCTCATTGTAGCAATTCTGTATTTATACATCTGGCAAACACAAAACTCTAGGAACAGAAGACAGACTAACAGCTACCAGGAGTTGAAGTGGGGAATGTGAACACACGGGGCAGTACTAGAGTGACCTGAGGTGTGGATTCACTGTGGGGTAATTACAAAAGGCTTTTTATGGTAGGTGTCTCAGCATACAAGGGACCAGGGTTCAAGTCCCAAGGCTAGGGGGAAAAATCACAAAAACACACTCACAAAAAACCCCTTAGAGGCTAGGAGATATGGCTCAGCAGTTAAGAATGCACACTGCTCTTGAGAGGACCCCAGTCCAGTTCCCAGCACCCACACCAGCCAGCTGGCTCACACGTGCCTCTAACTCCAGCTCCAGGGGCTCCAACACCTCTGGCCTCCGTGGGCGATGCACTGACAGGACTCAGTATATATGTGAGCACACGTATATACGGAGTTTGTAGATTTCTTTTATACCAGTGCTCCCTACACTCGAGCATCTTCCCTACCCTGATACACATAACTTAAAAAATCTTTTTTGTTTTGTTTTATGTTTTTCAAGACAAGGTTTCTCTGTGTAGCCCTGGCTGACCTGGAACTCACTATGTAGACCAGGCTGGCCTTGAACTCAGAGATCCAACCTGCCTCTGCTTCCTGTGTGCTGGGAGGTGTGTGCCACTGCTGCTAGGCAAAATAAAATTTTTTTTAAAAGTTTCCTTCATTACATAGAACTGAAGTCTAACAAGAGGGGAAATATGCCTGGTGTTGGAACCCCGGCCAACTGCCCATGGATCCTGGCGGAGAACCTGCAATCACCACTTTACTAACCCCCGTAATTCCTAACCACATTCTTAGTAGCTACCCTTTTCTCCACAGAGGAGTGCAGGTCTTGCCCTCATCAGCGACTGGGTCTCCTGGAAAGGTCACGGAGGCTATTCCTATGAGGTCCCACCAACATGCTGCCTAAACCAACCCGAACAATGGCCCCCAATGGACATGCTGACACGGGAGGGGGACCATCCGTTCTCGGGGCCTCAACCCTAAGTGAGTAACTATGGGCAAGCCCCGCTGAGCCAGGCCGACCCTCGGACTGCCCTTGCATAGCTATCCTGCAGGAATGAAGATACGCTACAAAGACACTGCAGCCCTACCTCTGGCTACTAGACTACTACTGAGACAACAGGCCGCCAAATTAGAGCTTTCTGAGAACTCTCATTCTGGGAGAAAGAAAAGGCTGAAGCCTAGTTCAGCCCAGAGAGTGAGCTTGTGTCTCATAAAGAGATCTCACACAGTTCTGACAACTTGTCAGATTTCCTTGCAAGAGAAGGGAGTTTAGACAATGTTGTGGGTAGGATCACACCTCGACTAGCTGGCCATATCCCTTGCCCTTCTATTTAAACCTGAACCTCATGTCAGGACCCCCAAGGTCATTTCAGGGGTGGGGTGGTCACTGGACCTCCTTGTTCCTCTTCCCACTGTGGCCATCTTTCTGCCTTTCCCCATTACGTGTTTCTCTAATGACCTAGTGAGAACGCCTGGTGGAGCCTAGTCCTCAGGACTGCGGACTCCAACTCTGAGGAGCACACGCTCAGCCTGCTTCCTTGCTGCCCTTGCTTCATTCCACCTGCCCCCTCTCCCCTGACAGCATTTCCTAGAAAATTATTTTCACATAACTTTGAACAGCAGGGTCTGCTACTGCAGAAACCACTCAGAAAACTGTCTGCCCACACCACATTAGAATAAAAAGGCTTTGTGTCACTGTAGAAACAAGTCCAGGATTTGGACACAGATGACTCCAAATGTCAGACTCAGCTCTACAACTTCTCTGCCTGCCTGTCTGTCTGTCTGTCTACTTATCCATCTATATATCCATCCTGTAGGTGTGTGTGCATTCACATTACAGTGTAGCTGTGGAGGTCAGAGTTGGTTGCAGGAGTTAGTTCTCTCACTCTACCATGGGGGTCCTGGAGACTGAACTCAGGTCATCAGGCTTGGTGGCAAGCGCCGTTACCAAACCACTGCACCATCTCACCCACCTTCAGCTCTAGAATTTAAAGAGGTAGTCTTAAATAAAAGGTTGTGTCTGCCAGCCCTGCTATAACGGAGAGGGCTAGAGATGTACAGCTCAGTGGTCCAGCACTGATGGGCATGCTCGGACGCCTTCGTTTGATCCTCAGTACAAAGTGGGCAAGTAATGGTTAGCTGTCACAACGGCTGTTTGACTGAGATCCGCCTGCCTCTGCCTCTACCGCCTGAGTGCTGGGGTTAAAGGTGTACACCATCATACCTGGCTGAAAGTGTTTTTTAAACTAGACTATGAAGAAACTGGCTCATTTAGAATAACTGTTTTATAACTTAGTATACAATTCCTTCAACCTAGAAATACAACATTTCCACTTGTCTATCAATAGAAAGAAAATTTATAAAACACTGTTTCTCAGATTTTTTTTTTTTTCAAAACAGGGGTTTTGTTTGTTTTGTTTTGTTTTTTGTTTTTTTGAGACAGGGTTTCTCTGTGTAGTTTTTGTGCCTGTCCTGGATTTCACTCTGTAGACCAGGCTGGCCTTGAACTCACAGAGATCCGCCTCCCTCTGCCTCCTCAAGTGCTGGGATTAAAGGTGTGCACCACCACTGCTGCTTGGCCATCTCAGATTTTAGCGTGCATCTCAACCACCCAGACCATATTAAAAGAAAGTTGGTAACATAGAGGGAGAGGGAGATAGGAGAGATAGATAAGTAATGCTAAGGATGTCTGAAAAAGCCATAGAGAATCACATTATTTTATGAGTTTATCTTAAAATATTAAAGTATCATGTGTATGTGTGCACATGTGCACATATGTAGTTTAAATGGAGTTACACCACACAGGTGATAACACTCCTTTTGACCACACAGTTATCTTCTGAAGAAACATGTTCATAGTATATCAGCTGAGCCAGATGGGAGTTGTGAACAAAGGCCAGAGCTATAGAGAGATCGGGGCCATAGTCTTAGTGCCCCCCAAACCCTCCTCCCCCCCAAACCCTCCTCAGCACCGTATCTGTGCAGGCCCAGTCCCATCACAGCTGGGGAGAAAGGAAAAACAAAAACAAGCACTGCCTTCTCAGCCTTTAGACTCTTTGTCCTGTCCTTCCCTGATTCTCAAATGTAACTGTCCCTCTACCCATGAGAACAGCAGTCCTGGGAGTGGATCCCTGAGTCTAGGGATTCCCTGGGTTCACTATCACAAGAAAACCCTAGGCAGCCCCTGAAGTACTAGACAAGGACACTCGGTTAAGGCTGAGGCTTCGATATGGCATCCATATGCAACACAGTGCACATAAAGGAATGCATAACTATGGACTGAATCCAGCATTCTCACAAAAATGTGTGGAATAAAATTATATTATGGCTGTTCTGTAGTTTTCCTTTAAATCCTACCTGAGTTACTTTGTACATGTTTGATCTTCATTCAGAAGCACATCACCAGGTCAGTGTCTTGCACACAGCACTGTTTCCATTGTGCTCATAAGAGCTCCTTAGCGCCGGGCAGTGGTGGCGCACACCTCTAATCCCAGCACTCAGGAGACAGAGGTAGGTGGATCTCTGTGAGTTCAAGGCCAGCCTGGTCTACAGAGTGAGTTCCAGAACCGGCACCAAAACAACACAGAGAAACTCTGTCTTGAAAACAACAACAACAACAAAAAGCTCCTAGCATTGTTTTTAATGGGTTTGGCCCAGCAGCACCAAGAGGTAGTCAAGTAGGACCAAACTGCTTCACATTGTTTGAGCTGCAAATACTTGTATGGAAGGAAACAGGGCTGGAGATACGGCTCAGTGGTCCTCACAAGACAAGGCAAATGTGAAAACTAGAGTTTGGATTCTCAGAACAAAAAAGCTGGGTGGGTGTGGTAGCCCACATGTAATCCTAACATGTAGAAGGTAAAGTGAAGACAGGGACTCCCCAGCTAGACCAGGCAAAAAGTTGAATCCAGGTTCAGTGAGAGAGACCGCCTCAGCATGTAAGGCAGAGAGTGACTGAGGAAGACCCTGGAGATCAACCGTGGGTGCGCGCACGCACGCAACGCACGCGCACACACACACACACACACACACACTTGCATGCCTTCACACCACACATACACATACACTGTGGAAGGAAAACAAGCCTAGATGATTGTGCCTATGTGGAAAAAGTTTTCCGTCAATTATGCTGCTAGGAACATATTTCCTGTTTTTAATCTTGTTTAGTCTGAAGGTCTCTCAAGGCCAATGTTAGCGCTTGGAGATACAAGTGAACTGGTTTGATACTTTAGTGAGGCCAGCTGAAGGCCATCTCATTTCTAGGTTTAGTTTGAAAGATTAATTTTGTGACACCTGTGCAGCATCTGCCTCAGATGTCCCCCTGGCAGGACAGCTTGCTGCCTCAAGCCACGCTGCCCGAAAGCTTTCGCAGGAGGAGCAGGCGGCACGTTAGTCACAAGACCTCAAACCACAGGCCTCCAGCCACTCCTCTGCTTCAGCCCTCAGACTTCAAGTCAGTTCCAAACCACACAAAACTAACTCTAGCTTTACAAATGTTCCTGAACAAAGGGAGGCTGAGGCAGGAAGATCTCAATTCGAGGCCAGCCTGGGCCATACAGGAGGACTCTGTCTCCAAACAAAACCCAAAGCATCCATCATATATTAAAAGTCTTCTAGCCGGGCGTTGGTGGCGCACGCCTTAATCCCAGCACTCGGGAGGCAGAGCCAGGCGGATCTCTGTGAGTTCGAGGCCAGCCCGGGCTACCAAGTGAGCTCCAGGAAAGGCGCAAAGCTACACAGAGAAACCCTGTCTCGAAAAAACAAAAAAAAAATAAAAAATAAAAAAAGTCTTCTAGATTCATTCTGGAGGACTTGCATTCATTCCCCTCTGATTTGAAACTGGACACCCCAAGGTACAGCACAGAGGAACGAGAACCTACTTGGAAAGAGAAGTGCTAGGAATGCTGGGCTATACTGGGAAGAAAAGGAGCACAATGAGCTAGCAGGCCTGTAATCTCAGCACCCCGAGGCTGAGACAGGAGGATAGCAAGCTGAAGGTTTATCAGGGTCACATAATGAGTTCCAGACCAGCCTTGGCCACACACTCAGACCCACAACCTAAAAGAAAGGAAAGAAAGCAGCACACTACTACAGGGCTGCTGCACACATCCCAGTCACCTGGGGAGCATCCCAGCTACACTTCAACACCTACCCCTGGGTCAAAAAGGAGTAAGTAACAATCGCATGTGCTATTATTATAAGGTATAAATTATTGCCTGTATCTCACAGAATATTCAAGTCCACTAAAGTATTCAGGTGATTTAGAATAAAACATTCTGATTGCGTCATCACCTCCATAGACAAACACTTGCTCTGGTTACAGAACTAAAATCAGGTGGTGGTCTTCATTTCTCAGAAAGACAGGTGTCACTAAAAAGGCTTGAAAATAACATGTCCTTCATTCATAACCTTTGGTCCTTTCTACACTACTGTAAGACTTAACAGTCCAGTCTCTTCTAATGGTCAGATAATTCGTATCACACTTCAAAGATCAGAGAGTAGCACACAGTCAGGAGATGGGGCAAGTTCATACAGCACTTAGTAGAATTCAGTATAAAAATCAAGACTTTGGAGGCAGCAGACGTGCGTTTAATCTAGGGTTCACCCTTCAGTAGTGTGACCAGGGACAAGTTATCCCATCTGTAAACAGAGGCACTGCTAGCTCACTTTCCAGGACTGCTGTGAAGAGCAGACGGCAGTTCAGCCAGCTGGGTGGCGCGTACTTGTAATCCTAGCATGAGGAGGCAGAGACAGGAACAAGTTTGAGGCCAGCCTGATCTACACAGGGAGAGTCTATCTCAAGACAACAACATCACTTTACGAAGCCAGGGATGATGGCACAAAACTATAATCCCAGCACTTGGAAGGTAGAGGCAGGGGTACTGATTCAACATCAGCCTTGTCCACATAGCAAGTCTGAGGCAGTGTGAGCTACACGGGACCCTGTCTCTACAAAACAAAAGTTCTATTTTCTCCCTAAGGAAGCAAGTTAGTTATAAAAACATTTCCAAAATTAACTCTGACTTTTCCAAACCCTGAAACCAAATCACTAAACTCCATGGAGCGTTTCCAGATGCTTGAAGAGAAGGAAGAAGTTGTTTACTTTCTTAAAATCTCTGATGTGGACAGAAGGAAAAACCATACCAGCCTGAGACTACGACATGTCTGTGCTTAACATCACCACAAACAAGATAGATCAGTTTAGCACTAGAGGAATAACAGAGTAATTAAGGGTTTCTATTCTTGTCAAATTCCATCTCAACAGAATCGCTGCCTCTCCCAGCTACATGAATGTATGTAGGAAGCTGTATGAATCTTCCTCCTACATCAACTCGGTGAGTATCCCTAGAAAGCACCTCTCTTGTACCTAAATGCCAAACTTCAGAAATAAGAGCTGAACAATGAAATGAGTGACAAGGAATAATCTACTACTTCTAAGAAATGTGTAAGACAAACGCCTTTGAGCACATTCTTCTGCTTGCTTCTTCCGCCCCTGAGGAACAGTTACTGAAGAGGCTGTGCATAAACTGAGATAAATTTAGGGCTCATTCCACATCTGCCTAGATCAACTCCCTAAGGTTCTGCCTTTTACAGCTTCAAAATCCATGCTGGGTGCAGTGGCCTATGTCTTTAATCCTAGCTCTGGGGAAGCAGAGGCAAGTGGATCTCATTGAATTCAAGGCCAAGCTAGTCTACATATTGAGAGTTCCAGGCTAGCAAGGGCTACATAGTGAGACTCTGCTCAAAAAATAAAATAAATAAAAATTTAGACTGAGTGATGACTAGACAAATGGTCACTATTGGAGTTCAGTCTTGAGGGAAGAGGGGATATAAATACCCCATATTCCCCTGCTTCATAGTTGAAAAATACTGTCCACTATGCCTTTTCTGCAGAAACAAGAGAGATTTCTATTGACATTTAATCAGCTGAACCAAGGGCCCTCCATGAAGCCCATGCATGATATACTGAGGCCAGCCTCTGCCAGATGACTCATACATCTATTCTGTTATAGGGCTAGATGGTATACAATGAATACTTCTTGACATTGTTGGCACAATACTGACATCTACAAAGTTCAGATCCAAAAACCGTGCAACTGAGTTACAAAAAATTGTGTCTGTCTGTCTGTCTCTCTCTCTCTGTCTCTCTGTCTCTCTCTCTGTCTCTCTCTCTCTCTCTCACACACACACACACACACATACACACACACACACACACACACACACACCTCAAAGTATTTTAATTAAGTTGATAAGTTTGCATTGGGCTACATTCATAGCTATCATTGGCCCCATGTGGCCCACAGGCTCCAGGTTGAAAAAGGACAGAATGAAACTCAAGAGGGAACTCCCAAGTTAAATTAGTGAGTCACATGGTACTCTGAGAAGAAGTCAATGATCCTCTTGGAAATCCAAGGAGCTGAGGTTAAATGTGTGTGTGTGTGTGTGTGTGTGTGTGTGTGTGTGTGTGTGTGAGACTTTCAAGTCTTAGGCAAGAATGTCTCTTTCATTTTTGGAAGAGAATCATATTGTAAATCAGATTTTTAAAATGTTTTGTTAGCATATAGTAACTATACATAATGTGTTTCATTACGAAGTTTTCATATGGGTATATAATATATTTCAATTATATTCACCGCCGTTGATCTTTCTTGTCTTCTTCCTCTCACACTCACTCCCTTCCACTCCCTCTTCCTTACCCCCCCTTCTACTCTCATGTATCTCTTTTTGTTTTTTCAAGGGTTTACTGGAACATGCACTTTATCAGTGGCTACACCACCAAAGACAATGTCTCCCCCTCCGCTACCATTGTTAACAGCTTATAAATCCTCAAGTAAGGGTGGGGCCCCATGAGCCCCTCCTACAACACAATTCTGGCAGACTCAATGTAATCCAGCTCTTGTGCAAGTAATCACAGATGCTGTGAGTTTAATAGTGCACAGCCATGCCATGCCTGGACACTGGCATCCCACACCCCTCAGCTTCTTTCTTCAGCTCTTAGACTCTTTCTGCCCATTTTCTATCATATGAACTAGATTTTTGACACTCTCTTCCCATCACTGAGAATAACAATTTACCCACCCTTCTCTGGTTTTTTTGAGACAGGCTCTGGCTGTCCTGGAAACAACTCTGTAGACCAGGCTGGCCTCAGTCTCACAAGAGATCCAACCACCTCTGCCTTCCAAATGCTGAGATTAAAGCATGTGCTACCAACACCTGGTATATTTCTCCCTTGGAATTTCATCAAATGCTTGGTTAAAATATGTGTTATTTTCCACACTGTGGGACTGAGGAAGATCGCTCAGTGGATAGAGTGCTTGCCATGCAAGTGTGTGGACCAAAGTCTGTATCCTCAGCACTTCTGTCTAAAATAAAAATGGTGGGAGCCAGTGGTGGTGGTGCACACCTTTAATCCCAGCACTTAGGAGGCAGAGGTGGGCAGATCTCCGAGTTCGAGGCCAGCCTGGTCTACAGAGCAAGTACCAGTACAGCCAGTGCTACACAGAGAAACCCTGTCTTGAAAAACCACACACACACACACACACACACACACACACACACACACACACACACACTAGATAGATAGGTAGATAGATAGGTAGATAGATAGATAGATAGATAGATAGATAGATAGATAGATAGACAGATAAGTGAGGAGGAGGGGGGCCTGGGTGAGTATAGTAACCACTTGTAATCTCAGCATTTGGAAGCAGAAGTGGGAGTCTCTAGGACAAGCTAGGTAGGTAGACTAGTTAGATTTGGTGAACTATGGGTTCAGGAGAGACCCTACCTCAATAAAACAAAATGGAGAACAACTTAAATTACCTGAGTCAACTTCAGCCTACATAAACATCCAACACACATATAGACACACACATGCAAGCATATAAGCATACCTACCTGCCCACACATGCATACAGGCATGAATATCACACACAATACACAAGCTAAAAACTACAGTATTTACCACATTGTGATTATCTGTCTCCTCTAAAAGAGAAACATCGAATGTGACGCTGACTTAAGAGGCATGTTTAAGAAAAGAGGGCTAATCGAGCAAGACAAAACAAACATAAAAACAATTTCTTTCTACTTTCATCTCTGCAGATCTCACAATTCTAAAGAGGCAATTTTTACTAGAAACGCATACACACTGCAAAACTGTATTGTAAGTACCACTCCTGACTTAAAATCCTAGGAAAGAAATACGAGGTCAAGCTGGGCAGTGGTGGCGCATACCTTTGATCCTAGCACTCAGGAGGCAGAGGCAGGTGAATCTCTGTGAGTTCGAGACCACTCTGGGCTACAGAGTGAGTTCCAGGAAAGGTGCCAAAGCTACAAAGAGAAACCCTGTCTTAAAAAACAAACAAACAAAAACAAAAAAAAAAAAAAGTTAAAAAAAAAAAAAAGATATATGAGGTCAAACTCCAGTCCCAAAATAATGCAGTACACAAAGAGCAGCAAGTAGCAGGAAGCATCTTAAGATACACAGTTTAAAACTTGCCAGAAAGTTTCAGAATAAACAATTTCTAACTTTGGCTCCCTCAACCCTCATGCTATGCAAGGCAAGACTCTTCCCCTAAGTCACAGTCCTAGCGATGCCTGGCATTAAAGTTACCCTATTACTGTCTTCTCCAGTTGCTGTGACAAAATACCCTGACAAAAAACAAATTAGGCTGGTTGTGGGGGTCTAGATCCCACCTTTTGTAGGGTTCTTAGGTGGAGGAGAGAGGAATGAGGAAATATCAGATAGAGAGAGAGACCTAGACGAGGAGAAGACAGGAACACAGGAACACAGGACAGCTTCGGGAGGGCCTGGGTCAATACCCAACAGCCACTTGGTTTACTCAAAAGGGCTTTGTATAACAATGCCAAGGGGCGGGGCAAAAGACCTCCCCCTTGCAGATCAAAGCTCACCGCACAGCCAAGTGTAGACCTTTCAAACACCTAGCAAACACACCCATGGCCAAATCATCTCCTTACATAGCCCTGCTGCGTAAAGTAAGCCCAGATTCTCTGACCCTGAGTAAGTTCTCACTAGGAAGCCTCTGTGGGTCTCCACAGCTGGTATGGTGATGAACACCTTTAACCCTAGAACTAGGGATGCAGAGACAAGTAAATCTGTTGTTTTCAAAGCCAAACTGGTCTATATACCGAGTTAAAGCTACCCAGGGCTTCATACTGAGACCCTGTCTCAAAACAAAACAGAACAGCAACTCAGAAGAGAAAAGGTCTATTTTAGTTCACAATTCTAGGTAACCGTCGTTGCCACAGAGAGGTCAAGGAGATAGGAGTTAAGGCAGCTGGTCACATCCATGGTTAAAAATAGAGAGCAGGCTCACAGCTCATCTTGCTCTCTCCCTTTCACTGAGTCTAGGGACCAGGTCATGAAATGTTGCCGTCCAAATTCAGGAAGGGTCTTCTCAACTCAATTAAACATCTCACAGGCATGCCACAGGTCAATCTAATCTAGACAATTCTTCACTGAGAGCTCCTTCCCAGAATGATTCTGGACTACTATGTCAAGTTGACAATCAAAACTACCCATCATACCCAGCCATGTTCTAGATGCCACAGCACATGACACTATGCCTGACAAAGGTTCTGGTGCTTTTGGTTTGGGGACAAACACTAAATGAAGGTTGATATAGAAAAGAAAACACTGAACATTTTCTGCTGATACAAACTTTTTTTGAGACAGGGTTTCTCTTTGTAACAGAGCCTTGACTGTCCTGAAACTCTCTTTGTAGACCAGGCTGGCCTAGAACTCACAGAGATTCCCCCTGCCTCTGCCTCGAAGTGCTGGGATTAAAGGTGAGCCACCACGCCTGGCAACTGACACAAACTTAATACAATTGGTTTGTGAGCTACAACTCAAACATATTTCTCATTTGTCCAAGGTCATATTAAAACATATCAAAATAAAGTTAAAGAATATAACAACACAGAGTCAACAAAAAATAAAATTGAATAATCTAAATATTCAAACTAGAAAAACTGCAATATATTATATTTATATATTTATATTTATCTGAGAGTAGGGAGGTGGCTGTGTCAAATGCTGGGTATTCTGAGTGTCTGTAAGCACTGTACCCAGAGGAGTAATGCAGCTTTCTTAAGTCTTCCATGCTGGGGTGGGCAGCTAGCTTTGAATTGTCTATATTCCTGTAAGTGGCCCCAAGAAACATACTAGTTCACTAAGCTAGACTGTGGTAGAATCATTTTTTTTAGAAATTAATTTTGTTTTCTTTTTTGTTTTGTTTAGTAATACTTACTATTTATTGACAATTTCACACATATATACAATGTATCTTGATAATATCCACCACACCCAAATCCCTATTTTGCTCAAGACCCTTTTCCACCTTCATGTTCTTTTTTATGCTGTTTTTGATTTTTCCTGATCACAGAAGAGAGAGAAATCAGCCCCATTTCTTTCTCCACACCTTCTCTGAACATTGCACTTAGAAGGAGCCTTGTGTGATAGGTGTGCTGATAATGTGCCCATAATCCCAGCACTAAGGCCGGAAGACTGCTAGTTCAAGGCCAGCTTATGCTACATAATGACATCGTCTACCCCAACTCCACTCCCCCAAACAAGGAGCCTTTCACTGATCAGCTGTGCTGGCTCTCTAAACAAAAGACTATCGAAATGGTGCTCATGGGTTACTTGGACCAGACTTGCTTCACAAGTGAGAAGGGGAATTTGGTACCTCGGAAGGCAGAGCAAGAGGATTCCTAGGGGGAAGCCAGCTGCTGTCAGCCAGCCTGGAAGCAACTGTCTACTGTGACAGATAGAAAGATACTTTGTTTAAAAGGCTACCTTTGGAGCTGGGCGGTGGTGGCGCACGCCTTTAATCCCAGCACTTGGGAGGCAGAGCCAGGCGGATCTCTGTGAGTTCGAGGCCAGCCTGGACTACCAAGTGAGTTTCAGGAGAGGCGCAAAGCTACACAGAGAAACCCTGTCTCGAAAAACCAAAAAAAAGAAAGAAAGAAAAAAAAAAAAGGCTACCTTTGGGGCCAGCAAGATAATTCAGTCAAAAAGGCTCTTTCCACCCCAGCCTAGTCACCTGAGTTCAATGCACAGAACCCACATAAGGATAGAAGAAAAAAAACTGACTCTGCAAAGTTGTCCTCTGACCTCCACATGAACTCAGTGGCATGCATATATAAATAAAAGAGAGAGAGTTTTTACGGGCTACTTTCTACTCTTGTTTAGATGATTTTCCAAATCACTTTTCCACAGACTCTCAAAGCAGTCATCACCATCGAGTGTTTCTTCTTTAATCAAATGACAGTCCCTTTGGACCTCAAAACAAGCCTAAGTGTGAAAAGCAGGATGGGAACCTAAGACCAATCAATCCTCAGCACTGAGATCAAGTGCCACCTGCGAGGTAACATCAAGGGCAACTGTCTCAAAAACTGTCCTCAGCACTGCAGATTAATCCTCAGCACTGCAGATCAATCCTCAGCACTGCAGATCAAGTGCCACCTGTGAGGTAACATCAAGGGCAACTGTCTCAAAAACTGTCTATCAAGTATTCCTCCCCCACAGATGACCTCTTCTCAGCCTACAATCCAGGGCTCCAGATAGTACCAGAAATTCCTATTATCCTTGACTCACTCAGAGGGAAAAAAAAATCAAACAAAAAACCTCAAACTACTTTTTGCACTTTAAAAGAATTCTCCGGTCTCCCCTGCCTATTTTTGTATAGGAATTTGGCACCCGCGGCGAACCTCTAGTATTAGGGAACTCTGTCCTTCAGATGTTTCTATGAATCTAAAGGCTGATCTCCTAAGAATCAAGTTAAGTTTAGAGAAAGAGGGAAAACAAGTTAGACAAAGGCAAAAGAATGACCTTATTCTTTCCAAATCCAGCTTACGGAGCCAGCGAGCAGCTGTGACAGCTGCTGGCGGAAGGATCCAACAGTAATGAAATGCTCATGCTAATCTCCCTCCCCCTCAGGCCTGCAAAGCCCCAGCCGACTGCCACACAAAAAGGCTTTTTCTTATAAACGTCTTTCCCTTCCACTTCTGTCTCCATCTTGAATGGAAAGAAACAACACTTGCGATGGAATGTACATAGCTCTGCAAATATTCATGAGAAAATGCCCTAACGCCCACACGTGGCTGAGCTCCCCCAGCACACGCGTGAACAAGAAACAGGGGATGCCGACAGTCTCTGACATCTGTGTTTCTATAACTCAAAGCAACTGGGATGATGTCTCATAAAATGCAACAAGATTCAAGAAGGTGAGACTGGGGACGTAGATCTGTGCAGAACTGTGTGACTGGCACATAAGAAATGTACTAGGATCAATTCTGAACGCTACAAATTGTTTTGTTTTTTTTTTTTTTGTTTTTTGTTTTTGTTTTTTTTTTTAATTTAAAAAGTCACAGTCTGGAGGCTGGATGAGTTAAAAGTGTTGGCTCTTTTTAATTCAAATTTTTTTTACATTTTATTATTTTTATGTATATGAGTGTTTTACCAGCATGCATGTCTATGCACAGTACTTTCAGGTGCCAGAAGAGGTCATTGGATCCCCTAGAACCAGAGTTACAGACAGTTATGAGCATCCATGTGGGTGGTAGGAATCGAACCTGGGTCCTCTGGGTGGAGCAACAAGTGCTCTTAACTGCTGAGCCATCTCTCCATCCCTAGTGCTTGCTTCTCTTGCAAGTGACCCAAGTTCAGTTCCCAGCATCCATATCATGCTGCTCAAAACCACAGCTCCAGGGGATCCAACATCCTTCTCAGGTCTCCACAGGCACTTGCCTTCATGTGAACATATGCTCATAAACACATAATTAAAAATAAAACCACTGCTAGTGGCGCACGCCTTTGATCCCAGCACTCGGGAGGCAGAGCAGGCAGATCTTTGTGAGTTCAAGGCCAGCCTGTTCTACAGAGTGAGATCCAGGACAGGCACCAAAACTACATGGAGAAACCCTGTCTTGAAAAACCAAAAATAAATAAATAAAATAAAAAATAAAAATAAAACCATCTTTTTAAAGTAAATTAAGTGATCCTTTACGATATATGGCACTAGAAATGCAGGAACAAAACTGAAGGATGCTGCGTGTGCAAGCCTGGACTCGACTGTCATTAGTCAGGGGTTTGATTGTTGGTTCTATTGCTCAGTTGTGTGACCTTAAGCTACTCAGTCTCTCCGAGTCTACAGCTACCCCTGTAGACATGGAGATACAAGTCTGGAAAGTAATACAGTTCTAACAGTGTCTGTCGCTCAGCCAGCTCTCCATCCCACTTCATTTAGTTTCTTCTGTGTGTTTCCCGCTCCCTTTGTGCCTCCAAAGTCTCTTTTCTGTTTCTGCCACTTTCCTACCTTCTTTACTCTTTCCCCCAAGCTTTCATTCACTCTCCAAGTTCAGGAGATTCCAAAGAAGTAAAAGAAGTGAAGGCCAGACTCCTCTCCCACACCCTCCTACTTACTGTCTTGAAGCAGCAGATAACGGATCTCTTCTTTGTTTGGTGACAGAGTGGGGCTCCCGGACAGAAGTGCTGCTTCTGCGACAGCAGTAGCTAATCAAAGCCTGGCACCATTAGAGAACCCGTAACAAGTGCCCAGGATCCCCCCATATTACTAGGTGGCAACAGTGCCACTTTCATTTGACTGAGTACAAAGCTGGGCCAGGGCTGGTCTAACAGCACACTACCAGCTGTACTGGGATCTCTGTGGTGCAGTTCATGGTACCTACCTACCAACACCAGAAGCAGCAGACATTTCTGTGCAACTTAAGGACAATTCTGGATGTGAAGAAAAAAGTGTGTGTGTATGTGTGTGTGTGTGTGTGTGTAGAGAGAGAGAGAGAGAGGTAAAGGAAGGGAGGGAGGGAGGAGGAAGGGAGAGAGAGAGAGAGAGAGAGAGAGAGAGAGAGAGAGAGAGAGAGAGAGAGACTGACTTAATAACTTAATATGTGTCTAGGCCTTCATCTTTGAAATAAGTTTCTTTAGGCTAGGAATATATATTACACAGTAGTTGGTAGAGTGCTTACCTAGCATGCATGAAGCCCTGGGTTTGATTCTCCATCTCTGTATAAAAGCAGATTTGATGATTCGTGTCTGTAATCCTAGTACTCCAGAGGTAGAAGCAGGAGGACTAGAAATTCAAGGTCACCTCAGTTTCGTAGCAGGTTCAGGGCCTCTGGGAAGCTGGTAAAGTCCCGAGTGAAGATGTATTTTGACAAGCACAGCCATGTCAAGGATCCCAGTGTCTCAGATCCATGTGAATGGCAAAGCCTTCATCTGGTCCAACAAGTATGGATGTTAAAAATGACCGACCTTCAGCTAAAACCAGTGTATGCAGAAACTGTCCATCACAGCTTCCTCCTCTTGGATGACTACAGCCTGAAACTGCTTCCCTATAGATATCTCTTACCAAGTTTGGCTAAACCTGCCTCCTTGTTCAGCTGTATAAACCGCTTCCTCAATTCAGGTGGATAAAATCAACTCAGTAAGATTTCAGGCTGCTGCGGTACAACTGTATCAGAACACACGGCCCACAATTCTAGCTTTTCTGTACCGGTGCCTGTCCTTTCTCATTCCCTAGTCGCCCAGTCAGGTCAACCCCAAAGGTATGCAGATTGAAGCCAAGGGCCAGCCTGGGATATAGGAGATCCTGTCTCAAAATTTATACAAAAATGAAAATCAAAAACTGTCTGGGGCTGGGGAGATGACTCAGTAAAGTGTCTGCTCTGCCAGCAGGCAGACCTGAGTTCAGATCTCCAGAACCCATGTCAAAAGCCCAGCAGGCAGCACCTGCCTGTGACGCCCCCTACAGCCCCATCCCCTCCCCCCCACACCCCTCCGCAGGGACAAGCAGATCCCAGAAGCTTACTGGCCAGCCAGCCTAGCCAGATCAAGGTGCTTCAGGTTCAGGGAGAGCCTGACTCAAAAACTAAAGGTGGAGGGCCAGTGAAATGGCCCTGTGGGTAAAAGTGCTGGCCTTGCAGGACTGATGACCCGGGTTCAACCCCCGGGGCCCATGTTGGAAGGAAAGACTGGACTCCATAAAGTTGTCCTCTGACCTCTGTATTTATACCCACCTACATTGATAATAAATAAAATGAAAAAAATTTAAAATTGTAGAAAACAAAATAAAGATGGAATATAATAATGGAAGAAAGACCCAAAGTCAAGCTTGGGCACATTCACTCGAGCACACACACACAAAGTACCTTGAATGGTGTCTAGTACTATTTCCAGTATTGATACACTGGCCTTTTAATTAATTTATTTACTTCCTTTTTTTTTTTGAGACAGGTCTCTGTGTTGCCCAAGCTAGCCTCAGACTCCTGGTATTACTGGTATGCACAATGGCACCTCAATACTCTGAAACTCTACTTAGCTACCACATATCAGAATTTAAAAATCCTCCCTATTTTTTTTTTTCTGGAGCTGAGGACCGAACCCAGGGCCTTCTCTACCACTGAGCTAAATCCCCAACCCCCCTAAGTTATTCTTACATCTCAGTGATACACAATTCTCTGTAAGTTAATTGAAATCTGTTTTATTCTAATGGAAATGCAAACCAGCTAGTTTTCATGCTCCATGGATTGTAAACTTGCCACGTTCTGCACTTGGCATTATCACCCACCTTTGCACAGCTGGGTCAACTTTCTGTCATTAAACAGTGCCATCCAAATGCACACGGGTGGACTGCACTGATGGTAGTTTTCCTCTTGGTTCCTGCAGTCCAGTCCTTTGATTACGGTTTGGTCTCAGACAGTGCTTATGTCCAGAAATGACAGTCTTGGCTGAGCACAAGCTGGACTATAGAAGAATTCCTGATGGCTAGATAAAAGCCAGCATTCCTCAGGAACTTGGGAAACAGTTCCTGTTCAGTTCCATCCACTAAAATGAGTTATCTCCCTTGCCTCTAGCTGCAGAGACATATGGCTCTCCACTGACATACACCCATCACTGAATATCAAAGCCCATGCTGGCCTCCTTCAGTCTCTACTCACAAGCTCATTTCAAAGCCACATGGTCGCCTCCTGGCCCTTCTCACCTCCCCGAGTCCTCCTACACTATGCTAGCCCCCAGGTTGTTCCAGATATCACCCCTCTCCCCAAACCCCTGGCCACCTCAGTTGGCCCCCCTCTCTTCAAGATAGCCCTGGCCACATTGAGTCTGTTCCTTTTTCTCTCTGCTCTGGACTCTTCCAGATGTCTCTGGATGTTCTCTCTTTCTTATCCACAATAAAACCTTCCCCCCAATCATGGAGCAGCCATTTTGGTGGTTTCTTTACTATGTCCCTTGCATACAATCATGTTCCCGAGAATGTGTGGTCCCCCTCCCTAGCCTCTCCAGGTTTCTGGCATTCTCTAAGTAAAGTGGGAAGCTATTATTTCTTTTCCTCTCCCTTCCCTGCAACCTCCCCCTACCCCTCCCTTCCCTCTGTTTTCTTTCCACCTTCCTCCCCTCTTGAAAGGCTTGCAGTGACATACTCCGTGTTGTGTGGTGTTTGGTATTCAGTGTACTATGAAGACCAAAAAATATAAAAACACCAGCAACCACAATCATTCTACTACTGTCATTTCAGTTTTAGATTCATTGGTTGTAGAAAGAAGAATCTCCTCACCCACACAATTTTTAATCTGGAAAAGTTACAAATGTTTGCGTAATGTGTTTTAGCCACATAACAAACTATTTTAAAATGAAGATTCCCAGGAGAGTAGAGGCAATTGCTTTGCAAAGGGTAGGGCAGTTTTTTGTCCCTGAACATGCTTTTTGTTGACTCAGGCTGGATTGTTGCACACGGCCACTGCCGTTCTTGGTGGGAAAAGCTGAGCTAAAGTTCCTCCTGGAAAGTTTTACACATACACAAACAATAGGTCAAATGCAATGTGTGTGAGCAGAGACTCTCCCCAACAGTTGTCCGTCAGCAGGAGGAAGTTAGTGGAGTTCTCCCTGTGGAGCATGCTGGCCCAGGAGGAATACCCAGCATCAAGGAGGGGGTAGGAAAAAGTGTGTACTTGCTTCTCATGTGCTGTGAGAGAACTGTCGTTCATCACGCCAGGATCTGAGCCACAGCACGGAAAAACTCACACCTCTACCCACTAGGAGGGCAATTACCATAAGTACTTTAACAATGCCTTTATCGTATGATAACTCTGAGATATACACTACCACAAAAAATGGTAAAAATACACACACGTGCACAACTAATAAAAATAGGACACAGAGAGGTTAAGTAGGTTGTCCAAAGTAAGACAGCAAATTAGTATCTGTGCCTTAATTCAAATCTGGGTCCAATTTCAGAGCAGAAACAGATTAGCATGAGTATAGAGTCACACCAGGAAAAAGAGGTCAACTTTGAAGAAAAGTTTTGGCTGAAAATCCAAATATTTTTAAAAGGGTATAAATACAATTTTGATCAAGATCTGCCTTAAGAATGGGAAGTTAGACTCCTCCACTGTTGGTGGGAATGTAAACTTGTACAACCACTGTAGAAATCAGTATGGCGGTTTCTCAGAAAATTAGGAATCAAACTACCTCAAGACCCAGCCATCCCACTCTTGGGCATATACCCAAGGAATGCTAATTCATACCATAAAGATACATGCTCAGCTATGTTCATAGCAGCACTATTTGTAATAGCCAGAACCTGGAAACAACCTAGATGCCCATCAATGGAAGAATGGATAAAAAAAATGTGGTACATATACACAATGGAGTACTACTCAGCAGAGAAAAACAAAGAAAGCATGAAATTTGCAGGCAAATGGATGAAACTAGAAAAAAATCATCCTGAGTGAGGTAACTCAAACCCAGAAAGACAGTTATGGTATGTACTCACTCATAGGTGGATTCTAGATATAAAATAAAGAACAATCAGACCACAACCCATAGAACCATAGAGGCTATATATATAGCATGGAGGTCCCTAGGACGACTGTGGCATATAATAAATTTCAGTTTTACTCATTTATTGAAAAAAAAAATAGCCAAATGAATGGAAACACATGAACTATGAACCAAAGGCTGAGGGGCCCCCAGCTGGATCAGGCCCTCTGAATAGGTGAGACAGTTGATTGGCTTGATCAGTTTGGGAGGCAACTAGGCAGTGGGACCAAGTCCTGTGCTCATTGCATGAGTTGGCTGTTTGAAACCTGGAGCTTATGCAGGGACACTTGACTCAGTCTGGGAGGAAGGGACTGGACCTGCCTGGACTGAGTCTACCAGGTTGATCGCAGTCCTCGGGGGAGGATTTGCCCTGGAGGAGGTGGGAATGGAGGGTAGGCTGGGGCAAGGGAGGGGTAGGAGGGGGAGAATAGGGGAACCCATGGCTGATATGTAGAACTGAATGGTATTGTAAAATAAAATATATATATATATATATATATATATATATTTAAAAAAAAAGAAAAACAAAACCAAAAAAAAAAAAAGAAAAAAAGAATGGGAAGTTAGGGCTCTGGAGTTGGATCAGTAGGAAAAGTCTTTTGCCACCCAGCCTGAAGACCTGAGTTTGATCCCTGGGACCCACATGCTGGAAGGAGAGTAAAGACTCCTAAAAGTTGTTCTCTGACCTCCTCACATGTGCTGTGGCGTGCACACAAACCTTCTTCACAAATGAGTGCAATTATGAAAAATGAAAAATAATAGGAAGCTAGTAACACCAGGGTCAGAGAGAGACTAAAGGCTCATGGAATAAAGACAAGTGTGTGATCACTTCACATTCCCCCTCTACTAGAGCTCCATTCTCTCTCTCTCTCTCTCTCTCTCTCTCTCTCTCTCTCTCTCTCTCTCTCTCTCTCTCTCTCCCATTCTTCTTCTTCTCTCTCTCTCCTTCTTTGAGACAGGGTCTCTGATAGCCCTGGCTGGCCTAGAACTCACCATGTAGACCATGCTGGCCTCGAACTCACAGATCCTTGCCTTTGCCTCCTGAACACTGGGATTAAAGGTGTGCGCCACCTCCCCAGCTCTCACTTTTGTTAACATCTTGGTTACCTTTCCTGTTGCTATGTTAAATGCTTGATAAAAGCAACAGAATGGGGAAAGTTTTTCTGACTCCAGTTCAGGTTACAGTCTATTATGGCAGAGAATGAAAGACGGCAGACCCTGAAAGGGGCTGGTCACTACATCAGTCAGGAGGCAGGACATGATGGACACTAGTGCTCCGCTTACCTTCTCCTCTTTATAAAGTCCAAGATCTCAGCCCACAGAATGTACTATTCTCAGTGAGAGGGTCTTCCTACCTTACTTAATCAAGATAATCCCTACAGGCAAGCCCAGAGGTCAGTCTGCCAGGTGATTCTAGAGCTCATTAAACCAACAACAGAAATTAATCATCATCACACAACATCTATCTGTGAATTACTAACATTAACATATGTTTTTTGGTTTTTGAGACAGGGTCTCAACTGTGTAGCCCTAGCTGGCCTGGAAGTTGTTATATAGACCAGGCTGGCCTCCAATTCACAGAAATCCTCTTGCCTCTGCCTCCCAAGTGCTAGGATTTCCATCACACCTGGCTCTAGGTGACATTCTTTTTATTATTATTATTATTTTTTTCTGAGACAGGCTTTCTCTGTGTAGCCCTGGCTGTCCTGGAACTTGCTCTGTAGACCAGGATGAGCTGGAACTTAAAGATCTGCCTGCCTCTGTCTCCCAGCACTTGGGATTAAAAGTGTGCGCCACCAGTGCCCAGCTCCTAGATGACATTCTTGTTAACATTTACCAATAAACAGAGAAATCTTGTTAACATCTATCTATGAATCATGACACCTTGTTAACAGGTATCTCTGAAAGCTAACATCTTATTAACCATTATCTATGAATGGTGATATCTTACAATCTATGGATTGTGACATCTTGCTAACAGCTATCTATGAATGATGGATGACACCTTGTTAACATCTAATTCATATATACACACATTACAGAAACAAGTATGCCAACCTCATAGGTAGTCTGAAACAGCTCTTAGAATGCTCATACTTTTTGTTAACTTTGGAAAGACCAATGTCTTCTACACAGCTGTTCCTTTCCTAGATCTTTGCAGATCTCGGTGGAAGTGTTACAAATATGTGGGAGGCCAGCTCCCATCTTTTAAAGGGTTCCTATGAGGAGAAGAGAGGGATAAGGAACTTTTAGATAGAAAGATATCAAAGAGGAGAAAGAAACACAGAATAGCTTTGGGAGAACCTGGATCGAAACCCAACAGCCCTTTCTGCCTCTTCAAAAGGGCTTTTTATAACAATGCCAAGGGGTGGGGCAAAAGACCTCCTCTTGCTAGATCAAAGCATACCGCACAGCCAAGTGGAGACCCTTCCAAACACCTGGTAACCACGCCCGTGGTCAAATCATTCCCTTATGCAGCCCTGCTGGGTAAAGCAAGCTCAGATTCTTGACCCTGAGTAAATTCTCACTAGGAAACCTCTATGGGTCTCTACACAAATACCAGCAGGCAGATGACTTATATACATTGCATGTTAAAATTAAAAATAAAGAGCCGTGGGTTTGGGAAGAAGGTTAAGAATGCATACTGCCCTTGCAGAGGACTTGAGTTGGGTTCCCAGCATCTGTGCCCAGTGGCTCACAACTGCTTGTAACTCCAGCTCCAGAGGCTCTGATACCCTCTTCTGGCCTCTAGGGGTACTGCATGCATGTGCACAAACCCACACTCTCAAACACATATATAAATAATTAAGAATAAAAAAAAGGTCTTATGTATCATTCCATAACTCTGAAAAAGGTAATTTGTATTCACATATTCTCTATACAAATTCACACAGGTATGTGTCACCATGCCTACCTGGCACATATATATACATATATGTATGTATATGTATTATATGCATACACACACACACACACACACACACACTTTTTTTTCTTTTCTCAATTTTAGGGTTAGACTGTCACAAAGTACCCTAACAACTGCCAGGACGAGGATGATTTTTTTTTGTGGTCTAGCAAGGCTTACTGTCATTATGGGGATGGAAAACATAACCTTCTACAGTGCTCAACTGATACAATACAATACAATACAATACAATACAATACAATACAATACAATACAATACAATACAATACAATACAACACAATACAATACAATACAATGCTACTGCTTCCAGAAACAAAGATGCCCTAAAGATGCACTGCCCAGACCTCTAGATGCCTTGGCAACTTGATAAAGAGCTAAACAAAACTACAAGGCATGGAGAAGATGACCAGCAACACCTTCAGTCAGCAAAGCCTTGGTCCTCTTAACCCTCAGCCAGCAGATCTTTGGACTTCACCTTCTACACACTCGTGCAGTCTGGCAGACTAGCTGTCTATTCCTTTCACATTCTGTGTAGGAGCACAGATACACATGTAAGATCCTAAGAAGATATTAGCCTTTAGGAGTCCTTAATCTTTCTGCTGTACACAATTCAAGGTCATGTTTGGGGCAAGCCTTACTGACTGTTTGGAAGGAAATGGCCCCCATAGGGAGTGGCACTATTTAGGAGGTGTGGCCTTGTTGGAGGAAGTGTGTCACCGTGGGGGTGGGCTTTAAGGTCCTTTTCTCAAGCTTCACTCAATGTGACAGTCAGTCAACTTCCTGTTGCCTTGGAGTCAAGATGTAGAGGACTCTCTGCTCCAGCACCACATCTATCTGCCTGCACACCACCATGCTCCCCATCCTGATGATAATGGACTGAACCTCTGAAACTGTAAGCTAGCTACCTCAATTAAATGTTTTTATTTATCAGAGTTGCCGTGGTCACAGCAATAAAAAACCCTAGGACACTGACCGATTACAATATCAGAAGACTATCTGCACTAACCCCCAATCTGAATCACACTGAGGCCCAAACTGCAGACAGACACTAGCCAAGCTCCGACACCTTCACCAAGCAGTCTTTTTCCACCTCTTTGTAGCATTTTTTTAAAACTTATGCCACTCACTACCATTTCTCAGATTAAGACATTATTAGTTTCTAACCAACATATCATAAAAAAATAGTCATCACCCAGATTCCATGCTAATTTACCTAAGTTTCCAGTTATAATAACAGAGGAGACAATGCTATCATGGAAATAACTTTTAATGTTCCACAATGTATTAGTGTTTTCCTCTTGAAAACCAGCTTTCATTGAGATTTTCTCAAAGTTTAAAGTTCCGATTAGGGCTGGAGAGATGGCTCAGAGGTTAAGAGCACTGACGGTTCTTCCAGAGGTCCTGAGTTCAATTCCCAGCACCCACATGGTGGCTCACAACCATCTGTAATGAGATCTGGTGCCCTCTTCTGGCCTGCAGACATACACGCAGGCAGAACATTGTATACATAATAAATAAATCTTTTAGAGTAATAAAAATAAAAAAGAAAGTACCAATTAGAGTACTTCCAGTCTGCAACTGCCATAATGACCTTGAAAAGTAAATTTACAGCAAACATTTGTAAAAAGAATGGAAGGAAAATGACATTACCACTTCCTGAGATGCGTAGTGAGGGTCCTCCGGGTTGACTGACCAATAGCAGTAATCAAAGCCAAATGCTACAACCTTCTCCCGGGTGTCTCCAAAGCTCTCTGGTCGACTGCTCACCTAAAATTAAGCACAGCATCCAGTGTCTTCCCTGTCGTATCATTGGACTCTGGACAGTGGCTCTTCATTATGCTCTCCGATAATTACAGACCTGGACTAACACTATAATGTTCACGACAGCCACAAAAGGAGAGAGGTAACATCTGTCTCCATCTCACTAGAACAAACAGACGCAGGAACTAAATATGCCTATTTCTCTAGCATGTGACTGCGTACAAACACGTGAGGTATAGGACAGCTCAGGAGAGAAAGCCTCTTTTAATGGACAGCTTTAGTGCTCATTCCCTCCTTAAGTATTCCTGCAGAGGATGCAGAAAGCATGAGTAGCACAGTCTGTGGGTCCAGCAGATTTCAACTTGGAGCTTTCCTTGAGGTCCTTTAGGAATCTGCTCTCAATGACTTGGAAATAGTATTTTTTTTTAAGATATATTTATTTATTTATTTATTATGTATACAGTGTTCTGTCTGCACACCAAAAGAGGGCGCCAGATCTCATTACAGATGGTTGTGAGCCACCATGTGGTTGCTGGGAATTGAACTCATGACCTCAGGAAGAACAGCCAGTGCTCTTAACCTCTGAGCCATCTCTCCAGCTCCGGAAATAGTATTAAATGGAAGCAGGAATAATCCAGTGGCTGAAGGCAGAGGAGGGTAGGGCCAAAACTTGGAACTGTGCTGAGCTCTGGGTACTGGGGAGAATGGCTGGCATTCTTCACAGAAATGCCTAGTCTTAATATTTAAATTTAACTGTGGTATTCAGGTGACAATAATCTCACTATGAGAAAATGCCTCTTGCAAAGATCTCCTTCATCCTCTCCAGAGAGAAGAAACTCAAGAATGGACACTTGGTGCACACTCTGAATTCCTACTTCATGGGTGTAAAATGGCCAGGATGCTACAAAGTCATCACAGTCTGTAGGCATGCACAGCTTTGAGTGCTGGCTGCTCCAATGTCCTCTGCCAGCCTCCAGGAATGAAAGCATGGCTTACAGAGGGGTGCTCCTTGAGGAGGACGCACGCAGCACTAAGAGTGACCAAATCAAGGTCAGGGGAAAATATACCCAAAAAACACATTTTTAGACAAGTTTCAAAAAGGAAAGGCAACTCTGACATTGGTTATTCAAAATCTACAGAAGAATATGGATGTCATAATGAGAAAGAGCTCATTTGTGGATAACTGACCTTAGGGAAGTCAACAGCTGGGGAGGTGCAAACTAAAGTTTGTTCTTGGGTGCTTGAGAGGTGGCTCAGAGGTTAGGAGTGCTGGCTGCCTGTCCAGAGGCCCCTGGTTTGATTCGCTGCACCCATATGGTAGCTCATAACCATCTGTGCCTCCAGGCCTGGGGGATCTGATGCCCTCTTCTGGCCTCCTAGAGCACTAGGTACTTTTGTGGTGCACAGAAATAGATGTAGGCACAACACCCACACACATAAAATAATACATTTTTTTAAGTTTGCTTTTAAATTTTTCTCTTGGGCAAACTTCATTTTCTAGACCCCAAACTACAAGATCTTACAACAAAAGAGCTGAAGTGTTTAGCAATGTAATTAGTCTGTAAGAGAAGGCAGGGAGTGAAAGGTCTTGACTTTCCAGGGGCTCCTGTTTAAACTTTCACAGGACGCAGTCTCTTTTAACAAGAGCTAACGACAAGAGGAAACAAGTCTCATCTCAGAAGGAACAAGGGAGAGGGCATAGCTCTGAGCCTAGGACTAGATAACCTTCACTCTGCCTCAGCTTCCTCAGTTCTGGGGACTGCTGGCTTTACATCACAAGCTAACGACAGCATCTGTCATGTGATCACCTCCCTGGCTTTTTTCCACTGCTCCAGGTCCACAAAAGAAGAACCCCTTCATCTTCCTCTTCCGCATCAGGAAGGATGGAGGAAGTTGACTCTGGAGGGCAGGGTAAGGAGGAGGGAAGGAAGTTCCCCGCGTCTGTTCAATTGTGCTCCAAAGTTAAGTAGAGTTGTGGAAAAAAAAATCTGCAATAAGACTCAGGCCAATGACCAACTCCCTTCTGGGTCTGAAGGCTGATGTCTGACATCTGGACCACATTATGGCCAAAACAAACCTTGCATTATCAGGCAAATACTAAAATTCCTAATAATGCCCCAGATAAAGTACTACCAGTTGAAGGACTCAGGATGAAGTTTAACTGGTGGCCAGCTGAGTTACATAGACATATAACTTTTCCCTGGCAGGAGTTAAGCTAATCGCAGCCCCTATTACATACCCTGGGTTTAGTTTCAAAGCAGCTGCTATCAGTTTCCAAAACAGCTGCACTATTCTATTTAACAGCATGGACTACAACGCCACATTTTCTGGACTTTAAGCATAATTCTTTTGTTTTATTTACTTTGTGATTCGTCTAAGCTTTTCCCATAATCCTCTTACATCTCCTGCTTTCTAATATATCAAACATATTCACCCCCAGAGACCCCTTTAATTATAAAGATTCTTATCTATAAAAACCAACACAATTTCAGGCTTACCTTTACATTCCTGACTTTTGCCACTTTGTCATCAACTTCCACAATAATTCTTCCCCCTTCTTTGGTCTCCCTAAGAAATAAAAACAGAATTCAAATGAGAAGAAACACTTTTTTGTTTTCTGAGACAGAATCTCAGGTAGCCCAGGCTGCCTCAAATTCACTCTCTAGCCAAGAATGACTTTGAGCTTCTGATCCTTCTGCCTCTTCTTCCCAAATGCTAGAATTACAGGCATGTGCCACTACATCTGGCACCCACTTAAAACACACACACACACACACACCAAGAACAAAAACATAAAGAAAGAAAGGAAATTATTTTTCTTATTACTGTCCCTGTTCCAGTAAGTGGAATGCCCATCTCCATAAATAGCTAAAAGCGTATAAAGACTCTGTTGAGGGCATAGTTTCCTGACCATACACTGTGACTCTGAAATCACTAACTGTCACCTTATTTTGGTAATCTTCTATGTACAAAGTACCACATTAGGTACAGATACTGTAATTTGTCCATCTACCCTATTCTTCTGATACGGCTTCTTAGCATATCTTCATTTTGACAGAACTTTAAAGTAAAACCTAGAGAAATCGCATAACTTGTCCAAGGCCACCCAGCCAGGACCAGTAGAACTGGGATTTAAGTCCAGATCTGTCTGATACTTAACTATACCTTAAAAATCAGGCTTGGAAAGTATCTTTGGCCCAGCACATGACACAACTACTCATTGTCTCTAGACCACTGAACAAAGTTCTAATAAAGTCCTCTCTGCTGAAATGTTGGGCATACTTTACATCTGAAGTCAGGGTGAAAGCCAAGGCACTTAAAAATCTTCCTATGTTGTCCTTACATGGTAACAAGGCCAGCAACTAGCCAACCTTTACATTCACTTTAAACTTCTTTCTTGTAGTGTTGGGGACTTAATGGCATTCATTTTAATAGGCTTATCTGGTGATCCACACATCTGAAGCCCACCTTCTTCATAACAAAAACCTTCAGCTAGGGCGAGACGGTTCATCAACTGAAGGCACTTGCTGTATCTGGAATAAAGCCCTAGATAAAAAACTTCTCTCTAGCTGGGTATTGGTGGCACATACCTTTAATCACAGCACTTGGGGGGCAGAAACAAGCAGATTTCTTTGAGTTGAAGGCCAGCCTGGTCTACAGAGCTAGTTGCAGGACAGCCAGGGCTATTACACAGAGAAACCCTGTCTTGAAAAACCAAAACAAACAACAGAGCTAAATGGCATTTTTGTTAGTTAAATTTAAGTGTAGGTTGTTTCTTCCCCCTTAAGGCCTTACTGTACTTTCTTGTCCACTGTACAGAAGACAGTACATGAGAGAGAGAGAGGTAATCTACTGTGGTAAAGGGGATCAAACCCAGTGCCTCATACATCCAGGCAAGTGCTTTACTACTCAGCCACACTCCAAGTCCAGAGATGTTCCTAATCTCCCAGGATCATCAGTCCACAAGAAGGTAAAATTGTTCCACCTTCCTCTGCTCACCTACAGAAATGTTGGCATTAAATTTTAAGAGGGCAGAAAGGATAGCAATCTTAATTAAGAAGCTGGTTTCAGCTGGGCAATGGTGGCACACGCCTTTAATCCCAGCATTCGAGAGGTAGAGGCAGGCAGATCTCTGTGAGTTTGTGGCCAGCCTGGTCTACGAAGGGAGTTCCAGGACAGCAAGGACTACACAGAGAAACCCTGTTGTAGGATGAATCTTAAAAGGTTTTATTAATAAAAACAAACCTGGAGCCAGGTATTGGAGTGAATGCTGAATGGTCAGAGAAACAGAACAAGCCACATTCAACCTCACCTTGCCAATTTCTCAGCTGATATTGTTTCCTCAGACTGAAATCCTCTGAATCTTCATCCAAATGGATCTCAGCTGAACTGCTGCTAAAAGCTTTAAAAAGGCTCTAGTTCCTGATCCTTACACCTTATATACCTTTCTGCTTCCTGCCATTACTTCCTGGGATTAAAGGTGTGTGTCACCACACCTGGCTGTTTCCAGTGTGGTTTTGAACTCATAGAGATCCAGACGGATCTCTGCCTCCAGAATGCTACGATTAAAGGCGTGTGCTACTGCTGCCTAAACCTATGTTTAATATAGTGGCTGTTCTGTTCTCTGATCCCCCCAAATAAGTTTATTGGGGTGCACAATATATCAACCACACCCTGTCTTGGAAAAAAAAGATCGACATGGTTATCCCTATTTTATAAATAAAAAAAGTGGAATAAATTAATGTATCATGTCAAAGTACAGGGCAGTGGGGCAGAGTACAGAATTAGCAGGTGTGTTCCTCAGTGGTGAATGACTTTGGACAGACAAGGTCAGCATCTCCTAATGAAAAACAGAATTTCTGATTATGGGAAACAACTTGGGGTCAAGGGTAGGACTCCAAAATCACTTCGGAGCTGTTATTTCATTCAGGGTTTTCTCTGGTCCTATGGAACAAAGGAACCATTTGGGCACCTTGGGAAGGAGCAGTGTGGTGCAGTGAATCAAATCCTGCTTTTAGAACTTAGCAAGACCATGTTCTCATTTGGAAAATACTAATGTAAGCTTGAGCTAAATGACTTCAATGGTTCCTTCACAAGCACAGTATCAGTGCTTATGACTTATCTGAACGTTGGAACAGAACATAATCAGCAGATTCTCCACATGCAAAACATGTCAATGAACAGTGGGTACCACCATCATCTCTGCAGAATTCTGTGGGAATTGAAGTATGGTCTGGTCTGAACTTCTTAGCTGAGATCACACTGAGTTTTTACATAACTACCCCTGAATCAGTGATTGAGAAACTGCAGCCTGCTAAAAATCAGCTCACACCTGGAGATCTTGACAATCTACCACTTTCTCTCAAGCCTCTTCACTGGAGCTAAAAGTAAATATGCTTCCTGGTTGTCTTCATTTTTGTTGGATGAGGTATGTTATTCTCTGCAACGACTGCAAGTAACAAAGGCGTTTCAACATCGTTTTCTTAATGAAATCCATGCTGTTTGAATTTCCTGGTTCCCAAGGAACTAAAAAGTCAAGAGTGGTCAATGTTGCTATCCTAAAAACTCTAAAAAATACTTTGGAAACAGATCTACCAGCAGCTACCTCCTCCTGGATAGCAGCTGCTCCCAGGGAACCTCCAACCCAGAGTCACCACAGGCAGTTATGCCAAGTCAGAAGTTTAAAAACCACCCTGGCTGTCCTGGAACTCCCTCTGTAGACCAGGCTGGCCCCGAACTCACAGAGATCCTCCCCACCCCCCAGTGCTGGGATTAAGGTGTGCACCGCCTCTGCCTCTGCCTCTGCCTCTGCCACTGCCGCCGCCACCACCACCACCGCCACCACCAGCATGGGTACACGCTTATGTGCTCCTCCTACCTCACGCTTCTCATTCTGTAAAGACTTTTCAAAGCAAGTGGCCTCTGCAAGGACAAACCTAAGCCCCCGAGGACAAACCTAAGCTCCTGTCACAGGAGACAAGGCTTTTCTTGATCTCTGTCCCCACTTATCATCTTGTGTACTGGACATTTTTAAAAAAATTCTACAATGAATTCCAATACATGTCGTCTGGTCTAGAACCACACTCTGCCAATTTTATCACCTCTCACCTGCTTCTATCCAAGCACATATCCAAGGCTCCCACCTACACCCTAACAGCCTAAATTCACTTTCTCTTCCTGCTCTTTAGAGAGCGCTGCACTTTCCCCTATCCGTCAGAAAATTCAAAGATCATTCAGAACAGTTCAGACACTCAACTGAAGAGGATGAAATCCTCAGCTCCACACTGGATGCCTCGAGGTTTGAGAGGTGCAGAATCAGGCTCACTCACAAGGAACTAGCACCGAGGTGTTAACTTCCCCTTTCCCTAGGTCACAGTTCTGTTCTTAAAACACGTCAGCTGTTGAGCACAGCCTGAAACCAGTCTCCCTGGGCCTCGGTTTCCCTCCCACATCCTGACAGTTGTTCTTCCTATGTCCCCACAGAGGAATCCCATGTGTATGTACGCACACACAGCCTCCAGCCCTCACTTGGGTACTCCCGGGACACCCAGAGGAGAGGAGACGGCCCATCCCTATGCGCCTCCTCACGTCGTTATGCATGAGAAAGGCCCTACTAAGTGCTCCAAGACCCGAGTCAGGCGCCCTAGAAACTTGTTGGCAAGATGCCAGGGACATGCACCCAGGGCAAGCGACCCCTGAAGCCACACAGGAGCCGCTATCTCCTAGCACGCTACTTGAAGCCCTGTCCCTCCGGGCCTTCATGGCTTCTGGACGCTGAGCCCTCCGGGCACTTTGAGTCTGGATTTTTCTCCGCACCCGTCCGCCTAGAGGAAAGCGGGGATCTCGCGCTCCTCTCAGTTCACTTGACGCCTCAGGCGCCCCCTCCTGCCAGACTCACCGCTTGCTGAGAGGCCGGACCCTCACGGCCACCCGCACATTCGCCATCCCTCCGCCACAGCCCAAGACCCGCACAGCGGTCGGGCGGAAGCATCGCTGGCCGGCGTCCAGCGCACAGCCCCAGCCCCAGGCACAGCAACCAGCCCGGACTACCCCGCCCGCCCCACGCGCCTCCGGGCCGCAGCCCGGACCTCGCCCGAGGGGGCGGGGCCCCTGAGCCTCGGCCAATCCTGACCAGGGTGGGCGGGGGGACGCGCGGGCCGCTCCGCCCCTTTCTCGCTCTTTCCTCCTCCCCTGACGCTCCCGCCCCAGTGCGAGCCACCGCCCGACCGGGCCGGGGCCCTCCCAGCCTCCTGCCAATTCTGAGACGGGCGGGACAGGCCGGGCCACTATGTCTCGCCCTGTCCCTCGCACTTCCTCGGACACCCGCGCATGCTGTGGCACCTCCTTTGTTCTAAGATTTGGTGACAAGAGTTTTTGGTTAATACTCGAAAATTCATGAAGTAAAATTGCTAAATATTGTTTTTTACCCTTTTGGTCTGAGATGTCAAAATTTTAGGAGCAAACATGAGGTGGAGCCTTTCGTGGAGGCTGAGGCAGGAATATTATTGTTAATGAGTTCAAGGTTAACCTGGGCAGTACATGGTGATTTGAGGTCAGCTTGGAGTGCAGCGTGAAATCTTGTCTCAAAACAATGAAATGGGCAAAACAAGTGATTTTTACAGTTCCAAGCAGTGTTTAATGAGGAGGGTTTTTGTTTTTGTTTTTGCTTTTTTTGGTGGTTTGTTTTTTTCTTACTAGCAAGTTTCTCTTTACTGTCCTGGAACTTCACTGCCCCCCTAGCAGTATTTATGACACAGTAAATGGTGTCTGATCAGAACTGTTTATACCTGTCAAGTCTCAAGCTCAGCCCAAACGTGAAGGGACCAAAACCCCTTCCCAAGCGGTGGTGCTGATGAACACTTAGAGTTCTAGCAATGGGAAGTTCCAAAACAGCCACATAGGAAGCTCCTGACTCACACAACAAAAACAGAAACACGGGTCTGTTTCTGATGGTGACAAATTTGTGTTCACTGAAGTCTTCTCAATCTTCATACATCATGATTAGAGGGGGGCAGGTGCAGGGTCAGCATTGCTGAATTATTAACTGTAAATTTAAAGATTCACAGACAAAATAAAAACACAATAAAATAAAGTCACTTCCTTCATGGAAATTGGGATCTTACGGAAAAGGAAATAAATGCCTACATGTGTAACATGGTGAAAGACATTGAGTGCAAGGAAAAAATAAAAGGGAATAAAATAGTCTTTATGTACCTAGAGAGGAAGTTACATTCTATAGAGACTCTTTGAGCAAGCAGTCACTGATAACACGGTGATATTCTAATATATTTGAGGAAAGTAAGGCTGGGGAGTCATTCAGAGACAAATTCTTTTCCTCTAGACCCAGAGGTGTTAAAAATTGGAATTATAGCCGGGCGGTGGTGGCGGCGCACGCCTTTAATCCCAGCACTCGGGAGGCAGAGCCAGGTGGATCTCTGTGAGTTCGAGGCCAGCCTGGGCTACCAAGTGAGTTCCAGGAAAGGCGCAAAGCTACACAGAGAAACCATGTCTCGAAAAACCAAAAAAAAAA
Organism: Peromyscus leucopus; assembly: GCF_004664715.2. Taxonomy (NCBI): domain Eukaryota; kingdom Metazoa; phylum Chordata; class Mammalia; order Rodentia; family Cricetidae; genus Peromyscus; species Peromyscus leucopus. The sequence continues at coordinate 96,587,675 of NC_051066.1, read as the reverse complement.
AAAAAAAAAAAAAAGTTCCTAAAAAAAAAAAAAAATTGGAATTATAAATCTAGAAGCATATGGACTGATAGAGAATGAGCAATCATATAACCACATGGAATTAATGGTTTTTTGCCTCTCTGAGAGCTCTTTTGGCGTGGCTGTAACCATTCTCAGTTGTAGAAAAATGGAGGATTCTTTGCTTTGTTATGTTTTGAACTATTACCCAATGGATTTGTCCATAGATTTATTTAAAATGTCCACACAAGTGCTACACAGGATCTGCACCACCTGGGAAATTCTTACAAGTGCTCATCTCAAGCAACCAAATCCAAATTTTCATTTCTAGCATAATCCCAAACTGGATATTCATGAAAATGTGAACAGTTCTGGTCAACACAGACTCTCCTTCTAGATCATGCATTATAACATTTTTATGAGATCTAGCATGTTGTTTGTACAGCCTATCATTTCTTCCAATTTCAAAGAGCTAAGACTCCTTAATCATGACAATAGGCTTCTAATCTGTAGGTGTCATTCTTGACTACTCTATTTTAAACACACACATACACACACAAAACCATACACTGAATTCTTTATATCATACACTAGATTATCTTTGGATTTAGTGATGCTTTGTGTGATTTATTATACACATGACTGATTATCTCCACATTATATATAAACTATACCAATCTATGAGCCAACTTCAAGCCACACCAGATTTAGAAAAGACAGGATGCATGACAACACTTAGTTCTACCTCTTAAATGCACATTGGTGATAGCTGCTCACTTCATGTATTTCAGTAGTGAAATATGATTATCAAAACAATGAACTGAATTTTCAGATGAATACATTAGGAACACTGTGCCTGTTATAATGTTTGCCTAGCAAGCACAGGTTTCTGGGTTGGTCCCCAGCTAAAAAGAAAAAGAAAAAAAAGAATGTATTATATTTTTCTCCAAGAATACATTATTTGTATATATTATGTGAGTCCTCAAAGAATGTCTACTAAACCACTATGTCATCTAAAATGTATTGTCGAAAATTAAAATTAATGTAAGGCTTTGTGTGATATTTGATTACACTGTATAAAAATATGTCACTATGATTGGTTTAATAAAAAGCCAAATGGCCAATAGCTAGGCAGGAGGTAAAGCTGGACTTCTGGGCAGAAAGAACTCTGTGAAGAAGAAAGGCTGAATCCAGCTGGTCACAGGGGAAGCAAGACATGCAGGAGGAGAGGTAAAAGCTAGGAATCACATTGCAACACATGGACGGATAGAAATGGGTTAATTTAAGTTGTAAGAGCTAGTGGGACAAGCCTAAGCTATAGGCTGAACTTTCATATTTTATAAGTCTCTGTGTCATTTTTTTGTGATCTGGTGCCCCCCCCCCAAAAAAAAACCCCATCCATCTACATATAGTGCCCAACATGCAGCCATGTAGATCCACATAAGGCCTGAGAAAACTAAGAAAAGTTCTCACTGGGAGCCAGATGTGGCTTACTAGTCCTGCAGTCTCTCAGGCTGGCTGGTGCTCAGTGGTATACAGATGTGCAGCTACCAGCTGCTGCCTGTGGACTGAGCCAGCTGCTCAACTTCCTTCATTTATTTTCTGTCCTCTCTGTAGGTCCTAATCTTCATCCTCCTCTTCATCACTATCCTTAGTTCCTAACACTCCTCAACTCTGAAAGACCTCACATGCCACTAATATGTCAATGCTACCCACCATTAAAATTGTTTTCTTCAAACTTCCTAAGTAAAAAAAAAAAAAAAAAAAATACAGCCAGCCAGGCGGTGGTGGCGCCCGCCTTTAATCCTAGCACTTGGGAGGCAGAGTCAGGTGGATCTCTGTGAGTTCGAGGCCAGCCTGGGCTACCAAGTGAGTTCCAGGAAAGGCACAAAGCTACAGAGAAACCCTGTCTCGAAAAAACAAAACAAACAAAAAAAAAATACAGCCATTTAATATATTTTATTATTTAATAAAAATCACATGAGTAATTTTTAGTAGAAAATAATTTCTATTCTGTTGTTTAATTTACTTCAGTCTTTGTTATGCGTATTAGTGAATATGTTGTGTGCACATGGTATATGTACGTGTCAATGCAGGTGCATACCTGTGTATGCTCAAACAGAGGCAGAAGAGGACACTAGGTGACCTTGACTAACACCATCCACCTTATCCCATGAGACAAGATAAATCACTGAGTTTGAAGCAAGGCAAGAAGTCAGAATATCTCAGTGATCCTCCTAACACTGTCCCCAAAGTGCTGGGTTACAGGAGTACACCAGCCATGCCCAAATCCCCCCCGCCCCCCAAGCTGAGGACCGAACCCAGGGGCTTGAGCTTGCTAGGCTAACGTTCTACCACTGAGCTAAATCTCCAACCCCATGCCCACCTTTTTATGTGAGTCTAGATATAACTCAAATCTTCATTCCTTCATAGCAAACTCTCTTTCCCTACCAAAGATTCAACTCCCCAGCCCTCTGTTCTGTTTTTGTTATTTTTTTATTCTAATTTATATTTAAAATATTACCTCCTTTTCCCCTGCCCTTTCTTCTCTCGATCTGATCCCATGGACTCCAACCTTCCTCTTTCTGGACTCCATGGCCTATTTTAATTGTTACTGTCACCCAAAAACACATATGTGTGTATACATATGCTTTAATATATAAATAAAACCTGATCAGTCTGTTTAGTGTTACTCTGTCCTGTTTCAATTATACATTTCTTCAAATTACTTTGTATAATAAGATTTCTCATCTTTCCCCTGACTGAAACCTGACTCTTTACCTCTTCGGCCAGTAACCAAGAATAAATAAACAATCAGAGTAATATTTACCAAATGATTCATGAAATAATATTTGTCTATAGTAAAGTAAATCTACCTCTGCATGATGCAGTTTGTCGGACATTAATGACCTTTTGTAACGGTGAGATGGTGATGAAAATTGGAACAAGTTTTCCTTGCTTCTCAAGCCAGTTTTGTTACATGAAGACAACTTTTTTTTTCATATTCTCAACCCTTGCATCCTTGCTTTCTTTCTTTCTTTCTTTCTTTTTTTTTTTTAAAGATTTATTATGTATACAGCATGTATGACCAGAAGAGGGGACCAGACCTTATTACAGATGGTTGTGAGCCACCATGTGGTTGCTGGGAATTGAACTCAGGACCTCTGGAAGAGCTGCCAGTGCTCTTAACCTCTGAGCCATCTCTCCAGCCCGCATCCTTGCTTTTATACTCAGTACAGTAAAACCTTTGTCCTTTTTTTTTTTTTTTTTTTTTTTTTTTTTTTTTTTTGGTTTTCCGAGACAGGGTTTCTCTGTGTAGCTTTGTGCCTTTCCTGGATCTCACTTTGTAGACCAGGCTGGCCTCAAACTCACAGCCTGGCTCTGCCTCCTGAGTGCTGGGATTAAAGGCATGTGCCACCACCCCGCCCAACTCCCTTTTTCTTTATTTATTCCTTTATTATTATTTTCATATTTATTATTGCTCATTCCCCGTACTCATTTCTTCCTTACTTCCCCAGAGACACTGCATATAAGAATGTCATGAACTGATAACCGTAAGCAAACTCCGTTAGTAGCAGCCTCAGTGTCCCTGTTGTTAAGACTGGTAATAGGTACCATCGGTGTCCTTTCATTTCCACTTTTCACTGGTGTCCATTGACAGGGAAGTCCGTTGACTGCTAGATCCATCAGTACTCATGTTAGACACAGATACTCTGTCAAATAACACTTTACAGAATACAGTTCTTACCTTCCACTGTTCCTTTTGCTTCCTGTTTGTCTCTTTGATCTCCAGCCCCACCTAAGTTACTAGGACATTTAGCAGGAGCATGCTTAGAAGAACTTGGCTAAAATTAATACCAAAAATAAAGCAATTAATGTTTTCTTACTCATTTTAGGATATGTGAATTTCCCTTGTTAAAAAAAACTATACATAAAACAAAAAAAGAGCCGGGCGGTGGTGGCGCACGCCTTTAATCCCAGCACTCGGGAGGCAGAGGCAGGCGGATCTTTGTGAGTTCGAGGCCAGCCTGGGCTACCAAGTGAGTTCCAGGAAAGGCGCAAAGCTACACAGAGAAACACTGTCTCGAAAAACCAAAAAAAAAAAAAACCAAAAAAAGAATGTGTCTAAAAACAATTATTTCAATACCCAACCTTATACATGCTGTCTACATTAAGCTTATCTCTCACCACTGTGTAAAACAAAAATGGAAGTTTACAAGACACATGTTCATAAATTACTTGTCATCTAATTACTTATACACATTTTATAAAAGAAGTTAACCTTATATTGCCGAACTCTTACATTCCACATAGAAAATGAGTATTTTTTTAAAATTATTTCTTCTTAAACATCCCAGTAAAAAATTATTTTTAGCCAGAGAATTTTCCATCTCCTCTCCTTGGCAATCAAAACATAACAATGCTTTCACAAGAAATGTGCTTTCTCTCTGTCTGGAATATTTCCCAATTTCACATTTTTTGATAAAATAAAGAAAGTACCTCAATTTCAAAAAAAAATTCTAGATTTTACCAGCAGACGGCTTCTAAACCTAGACGGCAGGAGAGGAGAGGAGAGGAAGGAGTGAGCATAGGTGGTGGAGAAATGGTTTTGCCTGCTCGAAGTGAGGCAGAACAGGCGCTAAGAAGTGAGGTGGTGGCTGCTCTTGCTCCCGGAAAAAGCTGAATTACACTGTTCATCAAGAGAGCCGGTAACAAACACAAACGCCACGGCCCCGTGCCTTCTTCCTTTGAGAAAACTGACCTCCGTCTGAGTCACTGGGACTCCCAGGGTCGCATCCTAGCCCAGGAAAAAGAGTGCCTACAGAACAGAGACCCACAACTGACTGGACATGTCCGGCTGTGTTTACATTTCATCAGTAGCCTATCTGCCAATCTCTCTAGTTGGTTGTGGTGTCAGGTCAACCATGAGATTGGCCGACTCTGTGTGGAATTACAGTTTTACTGTGCTGTGTCTAACTTTGGCCAGAGATTTATTTCCTTTGGAAGCTTTGGGTTGGAGAAACAATTGAAGACACCCACAGCCCTGCAGAGTGGCAGGAATAAGACACCCAGAGACCCCACCCAACACATGGTCCAGCCACAGCATGAGCCACTATGATTGTGCAAGTTTGGAGTGGAGAGATGGGAGAGAGAGAAGCAGAGCAGCTTGAGCACTATGAAGAGAGGTGGATCTGGAGACTCAGTGATGGAGAAGAACAACCTGATGTGAGTTTCCTCCGAAGTCATCTGAAGCTATGATAAAATCCTAGCCTGCACTGGTGCTGGGGGGCATTTCTGGGTCTGTAGCCATTCAGAAGCAGGGGTCTGTGCTATGCCCATGGCCCATGTTACCACCAAAGGCCATGTGGTTGTCCTTGGTCTGCACTGTTGCCTGGGACCACACTTTTATGAAGGGCTGCACAGTGTTTGCCTCAGCTCTCACTCGATGCAGCACACAGGAGAGCGGGCCCTGCATCTCCCTTGGGTAGCACAGTAGGGCTGGCCCTAGGGGAAGGGGTGTGAGTGAGCTGGCCCTGAGGGCATGAAAACTGGAGAGCTGGCCCTGCTCCTTATCTGCCATGCAGTGGTGTGAGCAGAAGAGCCGGCTCCACCCTTTGCTGCCCTAGGCATTGTGTGAGCTAGCCTGGGCAGTGCTGGAGAGCGGATCCTGCTGGTGAGGACGTGGGAGCTGCCAGGCTGACCTACTCTGCTGTCACCCAGGTTCAGATCCAGGGCTATGAATTGGCCCATCCCGACATCCACCCCATCTGTGATCTGCTGAAGCACGTGAAGGGACCAGTCCTGCAGATCCAAAGCTGCGGGATCTCCATGACACAGGGCAACAAAAGGACATCCAAGAGGAGTCCCAGTGAGAGTCCAGTATTGATAGTGTAGCAGAAACCAGAGGCCTCAAACTAGACCAAGGATTCATTGCAATGAACACTTGAAAATAAAGATGTATGGACTAAAGTGGGAAAAGAGAAGATAGGAAAATATAAAGGAAGCCCAGGGGGGAGCTTGAAAGAAGGGGAGAGTAGGATGCAGATGTCTGAAAGGGGAAAAATGGGACAAGCAGATTTTAACTACAGGAGAACGAGAACAATAATACACAGAGAGGAAGGAAAGCTAAAAAACACTAAGGATGTTTGAAAATCCATACAGAGCATACTATTGTGTGTTTACACAAAAATATATATGATATATGTATGTGTGCATATATAAATAATTTAAATGAAGTTACACCACTTTGGAAGATGCTGCTTCCCCAAGAGCCATAGACTGTCTGACAAAATTTTCAGCTCCAGGCAAGGGAAATGTCCCTTTGAGTTGTTGCTCAGTGGATTCTAAGAGACTCCCAAAGAAATATAGGCTCTTCAGGTTGAAGATAAGACTCTATTACTGTATTATAAGACACCACCCACCTCAGACACAGGACTCATAGAAATCCAGAAGGAACTGGCCTGGAATGCTTTTTCATGAGGGCTGACTTTCATAGCATCCCAAAAGCACTATGCAGGCTACCAGGAGAGAAAAGCACCAACAGCCTACCTAGTTGCAGAGCCTGTGCGCCACATCAATGACTTGTTGAACAAGATATCCCCAGTGGTGTAATAATACTACTTTCTTCTTAGTGGTAACCAATAGCTCTCTAGCTTGATGTAAGGCCTACCCAGTAGAAGGCAACTCATACCTGGTACTGTAAATCTGGGCAGCAGTCCTTGGCAGTGGAGGTCATTGAATCCACTAGAGAAGAACCTACTACTGCCATTTCCCCCAATCATTATAGTTTCTGGTTTCAGTACCTACCAATGAGTATAGTTCTCACTCCTCACAAGATAGGTTTCCTTTGTAGCATGTAGAGACTATCAAAGAGTCATAACTGGTAAAAATGAAAATAACTGGCCACTGTTGGGTTCTTGACACTTCCTGGTAGAGTTACAGTTTCAGTCCCTACTCCTAATATTCAGGGAACATCAGGGAATAGGAGTCAGAAAGACTGAAGAGTCAGAGAGCCAGTATACCTATTGCAGATACTGTCTTCTAGACATGAATTGAAAGCTGCACCCATGAAATTTTAAGAATATGTTTTCCAAACATGACTTGCATAATGAAAATATCAGTAAATACGCCAAGGTGAATGGGAGAAATTTCATGAGGTATCATCCCTAGATGAAATAAAGAATCAGTTTTCTCCAGGGACAAACCTCCTGACAGGTTACCTAATCTCAAGTGGTCAGCCCTAGATACATGTATGTGTGTACAAAACGAAATGTTCTCAGTAGATTATATATACATATATATGTGTGTATTTATATATTTATATATGTAAGAATAATAATTAAACAATAAGAGGTCATGAATTTGAGAACAGATAGGGACATATACAGAAGAAACTGGAGTGGAGAAAAGGCAGGGCGAAAATGATATAAATGCAATATTCATATATGAAAATTTAAAAAATTAAAAATATTTAAATTTGCCTGGTGGTAGTTGTGCACACCTTTGATCCCAGCACTCAGGAGGCTGAGACAGGTGGATTGCTATGAATTCAAAGCCAGCCTGGTCTACATAGCAAGTTCCAGAATAGCCAAAGTTACAAAGAGAAACGCTATCTTTAAAAAAATAGTTTTAAGCTTGGTTTGGAGCATGCCAGATAAAGCAGACCACTTCATCCCTGGAACTGAAGGATGACTTTGGCAATGTAGAATGTTTGCATTCTCAAATAAAAGTTTTCAATTCTAGAAGAGAAAGTTTATGTGACTATATAATTAAGTCTTTATAACTACCAATATTATTCAAGAAAAAAATGTAGGTTTTTCTATCAACCTATAAACAGTATAATAATAATTCTTTTTTCTAATTATGTCATACAAAATCGGTACTTCATGATTGAAGAAAAATCCATTATGAAAATATCAAGCTATCATTACCCTTCCAGATGGTATTTGAGCTAATCCTTTTTATTTATTTTATTTTTTTTTTTTTTTTGGTTTTTTCGAGACAGGGTTTCTCTGTGTAGCTTTGCGCCTTTCCTGAAGCTCACTTGGTAGCCCAGGCTGGCCTCGAACTCACAAAGATCCGCCTGCCTCTGCCTCCCAAGTGCTGGGATTAAAGGCGTGCGCCACCACCGCCCGGCTGCTAATCCTTTTTAAATACAGTACAAATGTGTGTAAATCTGTATCCAGTATTCACATCAGGAAGGATAAATTTGGCTAAAATCTTGATTAGTGTTTTTACAACTTTCAAACCGCTAACAGATGACTGGGAATTGGAGTGAACTAGGAAGCAGCTCTGATTGTTGGAGTCGCCCTTGCAGCTGTGTGGTAGAGCGCTTTCTACATGTACATTACAACCTGGGCTCAAGGTCTACACCCACAAAGAGACATAGAGTAACAAAAGTAAAGCCTACAGCTATCACAAAAGAACATGAATGCTAAGGTGAATGACTTTGCTAAAAATGACATGAGATATCCATCTTGCTGGAGATACTTTAAAAAGCAGATATCAATCTTCCACAAATAATTCTGTGTCCTCTGGTAGGAATCTCTTCTTCATTATAATTCTGTGATATTATCATATTAGTATGGGTTATAAGTCACAGTAAGTGCCATTGATCCAAATATTATTTACCATATTTGAAATCTCCTCTTCTATGGAATTTCTATTCCTAATACAATTCTCCTAAACTGTATATTTCACCCCTTTCCCTATTACCTTAGAATAGTTACTTGATCTTTGTTGTTTATCAAGTTAAAGAAGTATTCAATTAGTCACCAGCCACAGTCTTATGAAAACATCTCTTCTCATCAACTGTCTACTGTTGTCAACAGAATGACAATAGGTAGACCACTACAGAAGCTCAAGAGTAAGCACCCTAGAAACACATTTCTGTACAAATGTATTAAGTTCAAAAAGCAAAATTTTACCTTGTCATCAAAAACACCATCATCCTCACTTGACTTAGACAAGGTGGATCCAGAAGTAGGATCATCGTGGTGCCTACAAGAGGAAATACACAATAAAAATGATGAGTGCAACTTAAAAAAAAGTCAAAAGTCTCCATATTAAATTACATTTCATAGTCATAACTGATATGAATAGAGTTTGACATCTCATATTATTAAAAACAACAACTTCCCATTTCCAGTTTCCTCTTTGCTTCTGCCTCTTCCAATATATAAGAGTAAATATGTTCAGATTCTTTATTCCATGTGAATAGTGACGACAGATATATTGGCAGGGCCTTAGGTGAACTTAACTTCAAAAACTGCCTAAACTTAATGAAGGATTCAGAAACTATTTAGTGCCTCACAGAACTCGTACTACTTTAACCTAGAAAAGCCTGCTTCAGAACCTAAGTTGTTCAACTGAAACATGGAAGTCATGTTGTTCTGCAATGAGAACTACTATGGAAAAGCAATCATTAATTTCCCTTTGCACTAAAATAGTAAAAGGAGCTCCCTGAAACATCTCAAATGTCTTAAAGATAATTTAAGAATTAGATAGATGATAGATAGATAGATAGATAGATAGATAGATAGATAGATAGATAGATATAGATAGATAGATAGAGGTCAAATATCTATGTAGTCAATGGGAATGCCTTTACCAAAGAGAGTAGAACAGAGAACAATGTAAACTATTTTTACTTCAACATATAAAATTGACTTTTGAAACTGATCTGATGTGCTTCTAGGTCCCAGGGCTACATGGGCTTCTTTCAATCTATGCTAATGAGCAAGAGAATACATGGGAAACCAAGTCAGACTGATAGTTAAATCATGGGAGCCTTATTCCGAGTGACAGATGTGTAATTAGAAAATCATGTGTTATAATAGGAAAAACATCGAACATTTATTATGGTAGTTATAAGGAATAACTAATGTTAACCATAAAATATTGGGGCTACAACAGAGTAGAATGCTGAACAAATATTTATTTATCTGCACATTCCAAAATTTGGAAACAGGATTTTTATAACTATATGAATCTTACTTGGCTAATGAATTGTCTTCAGAATTCTTGTATTCTATTTAAGAAAAAGAAATGTATTTTAAATAGAACAATTAAAAAACTCTAAAATATTAAAAACATAGTGACTCTAAAGGATTATTAGGAAGCATTCCTTTCAGATCATCTCTAAAGAATAACATATTGTGGGTGCTAATTATAATGCTTATTGAGTAATGACTGCTCTAAAAAAAAATAAATCTACTTCCTGTTTCCTATTTTCTAGGCCCAAAGGAAGAAGACTATAACTTACAAGAATTTGACACCTAGAAGTAAAATGCAATGTCCAGTGATATTCATGGTAACTCAGTTCTAGAGACTGACTTAAACAGAGTCATAAGCTGACAGTGCCAAATAAACAGCAGAAAATATGTGCAGTGTGACACTGAGCTTCCTTAAGATAGTATTTCTTATCACAAACTGAAATTTGGACCAAATACTTGATATAATTCTTTGTGAATAAAAAGATAAGCTCAACATGTCAACAGTGAACTTTGCAGCATGGCACACATGGAGCTAGACCAAAACCAAAAGGATTTGCAAAGACTTTTCAGCTGTAAATCAAGAGGGATACAAGTCATCCTCTTCCAGGAACAATCTTAAAAAATTCTTCCAATCACAGCTATTTTCATGTTCTTATATCTGGTGCAAATGGGACTCAGACTCATCTGATACAGTTCCTGCAATAGAAAGAACTACTGCAAGATCAGACCTGAAGGATTTACCAGTCCTGAACTGTGCTAAATAAAGAGACATTCAAGCTTAAAAGAACACAGAGGTAGCAACAAGCTTCTAGAGAAATGTATTTGATATGTACTTATAAAATGAATAACCTCCTGAGATTGTTGGACATGGTACCTGAACTGAAGAAAACAGGCTAAACAGTGATGCTAGTTCAGAGTGTAACTTCTTTCAACCTTTTTCATTAAGTGGAAAATTGCTATAAAAATAAAGCTTTTTCCAATGTGTTTACCATCATATCCTATGCTTGTGCTCAAAAACAATGGGTAGAAAGGAGCTGAGGGAGCAATGGCTACAGAGTTTGCTTAAAAAGGTATGAGGTTCTGTGTTTAATCCCTAGTTACACAAAAATTTATTGATTTATTAAAGAAAGCTGCTGAGTGTGCACTGCATGCCTCTAACCTCAACTGAGAAGTTAAGACAGTTTGAATCAGGAGTTTAAAGCCAACCTCAACTACACGGTAAGATAGAAGCCATGACAGGATAACTGAAATAATGTCTCAACATAGACAAAAAAATAAATATGTTCAGTGAGGTTACTATAACTACATATCAAAAAGACAACCTTTAATGGGAGATAACTTAAAATTAGAGCAACAAATGTGAGTGCTGTTGCCTAAATTAAAATACTGAAAATAAGGGAAGAAGTTTCAATTGTATATGCTTAGAAAACATGTAATAACAGTGTTGGTTTATATTGGTTGTGTGATAATCATGAGTTTAATATTCACTTCTCATTGTCATATGACTTACCTGGACTGCCATCTTTATTTTTAATATGTAACTTTATTTCATAGTCCATAAGAATCTTTCGACTACTGCCAAGTGAAAAAAAATTCCTATTTTAGTATTGATATGAAAAACATCTTTATGCTATGTTGAATTTTCCAGAATACTGCAGACAATATCAAAGGCATTACCATACTTGAGTAAAGCCCAATGTATTATTTCTTTTCACAGCTTATATTCAGTTATTATAGCTATCTAGAAAACATGAAATCTTTTTCTAATTTCAGTTCTTTTGCTGTGATAAAACAGCCTGGCAAAAGAGAATTAGGGGAAGAAGGGCTTACTTTGACTCACAATGGTAGTCATTATTACAGCAAGGTTGAGACAGCAGGAACTTGAAGTAGGTAGTTGCATCATATCCACAATCAAGAGCACAAAGGAATGCAATGCACGTTCCTCACATACACTATTCTTATACAATTCAGGAATCCTGTTGTTGGTTGTTTTCTTTACTTTTTTGCTCCTAGCTTTTTAGGGAGCCTGCCACTGAGCTCCCAAATAAATTACACACAGAGGCTTCTTCTTTCTTATGAATGCCTGGCCTTAGCTTGGCTTGTTTCTAGCCATCTTTTCTTAAATTATCCCATCTACCTTTTGCCTCTGGCTTTTTCCTTTTCTGACTTCTGTTATTCTTACTTTCAATCTTATTCTATGGCTGACTGTGTGGCTGGGTGGCTGGTCCCTAGCATCTTTCTCCTTCCTCTCTAATTCCTTTATCTTTTCTTTCCTAGATGTCTCCTGCCATTTGTTCTCTCTGCCTGCCAGCCCTGCCTATCCTTTCTCCTGCCTCGCTATTGGACAATCAGCTCTTTATTAGACCATCAGGTGTTTTAGACAGGCAAAGAAACACAGCTTCACAGAGTTAAACAAATACAACATAAAAGAATGCACACAACTTTGCATCATTTAAAACAAATGTTCCACAGCATAAACAAATGTAACACACCTTAAATTAATATTCCACAACAGACTCCTGCCTTGGAAAAGATGCTACTCACAGTAGGCTGGGTCTTCCCACATCTATCAACAATCAAGACAATTCCCCACTGACCATCTTACAGGTCAATCTGATCTAAATGATCACTCACTGACACTCCTTTAAGCTTTAAGCTGCATAACTTGATAATTAGAATTAGCCATCATAAGCCCTCTAAATTTCATTGATAGCTGCTCTAATTTTATCTTATCATTTAGAAAAAATGAGCTATGTAACAACTTGAAAATACAAGCTTTTTATCATGTGATTTCTTTCCAGTAAATAAAATAATTGTGCGCTATTACCAAACTCTCAATGACCAAAAGCTGAAAACTAAAACTTTACAAAATGTCACTTAGTTACTTGTAGTCTTCCTCTACCTAACCAAGCTCTGAACCTGCAGATCCTTGTTAAAATGATTGATTGTTCTGTTTGTCTCCAAATTCCTTCGAAGATAAGATCCTATCCTACCCATGGATTCCAATGGGACATAATGTGAATGAGGTCTCTTAAATACAGACTAAGGCCGACAGCTACTCAGAGAAGGATGATATTGGCTCTCATAGCACCCAGGAAAGGATGCTGTACAGAATGCAAAGGGGTCTGGTTCTAGCAGTAATGAGTAAAGACTTGTGATATTCCCTGCAATATGATTTGAACATTCATGACAGCTTACAATGATCCCAAGTCATATTTTCTACTGAAAGAGATGAACAAACTCTTCACAGTTAATAAACAATAAAGGTCTAGGGTTAAAATGACATGTGGCTCCATGGAAGGTTCTGAATAAATGAGAATGGTCAAATAGGTAACAATGAGTGTGGCACAAGCTGAAAAGCCCGGCAGCCAAAGGAAAGCACTGTCACTTTGGGACTAATAGCTCAATTAAAATATTGTAGCTTTTCAATGTAAGTGTGAACTGCCATAAATCATTAGAGATCTGATTCAACAAAGGCAGCCTGGTCATGGAGGTCAGGCTCTACTGATCTCCACGACAAGTGTGACTAGCAACATTGCAGCAACAGAATCATAAAAACAAAAGAAGGACTAGATGCCCTCTTCTTGCTCCACCTGTCTTGTGAAAGAGAGTACTCCTCCTGGGACTTAGGGAACCCAGGAACCTTTATCTTTTTCAAGATTCAAAAAGTAGTATATAGAAGAAAGCCCACCAGAGGAAGAAACACTATTTTCTGCAACACTGTAACTAAAGACTAAAACAGCCAATTAGAATATCAAACATCTGAATATCTATATAGTACAGAGTTTATAGTTGGATGAAATGGAAAATGTTAGGATCCATTGTAGTGGGTAGCCATTCCAGCTTTGATCTGGAAGTTCCAACCTCCATTGAGGCTTAGGTAACTGTCAATGCCTACAAGGCGGGACCAAGAGAGGACCCTGAAGACCCGAGATCCTGATGCGCCGGCTCTCTTGGTTCCTGGACCCTGGACGCTGGAGGCAGACCGAGCAGAGTTCTCCAGAGAACACCGCCGGACCGCACTACACCTTTCCCAGACCCTGTAAACTATCCCTTCACTTGTAAGTTACCCCACAAAATAAACCTCCCTTTTAACTACGTGGAGTGGCCATAATAATTTCACCAATAATCCATAGTTTTTAAGGTCTGGAAAGTTCTACACAGAGATGTAGCTCACTGATAGAATTGCCCAGCACAAATGAGGCAGGCACTTCGTTCAGTCTTCAGCAATACCAAACCAAGTCATGAGATAAAGAAACCCTTCTTCGTTTCTACTTCTAATGGTATGCATTTTGCATACTGGATAGTCACTGCTATTCCAAAACAACCTAGAGTGCTGTGGATATTGTTCTATATAAATAAAACACTGATGGCCAATGACCAGGCAGGAGGTAGGTGGGACAAGGAGAGAGGAGAATTCTGGGAAGCAGAAGGCTGGGAGAGAGACACTGCAGCCACCGCCAGGAGAAGCAGCATGTAGAGATTCTGGTAAGCCACCAGCCACGTGGCAAGGTATAGATTTATAGAAATGGGTTAATTTAAGATAAAAGAACAGTTAGCAAGAAGCCTGCCACGGCCATACAGTTTATAAGTGATATAAGCGTCTGAGTGATTATTTTATAAATGGATTGTGGGCTGCGGGGCTTGGGGAACCTGGAGAGAAGCCCTCCAGCTACAAATGGCGCCCAACGGCTTGAGTTTCCACCTTAAACCTGAGAATATTTAATAACCAATTCTAAACAGAGCCAAAACCAGGTTCCTGCTTCTTGTCTCATATGAGCAGGTAGACGCCGCAAAACGCAGGTTTGAACACTGGCGGGTTCCTGGCGGGTGCGTTTGACCGGCAGTATGGCGGGAATGAGGGGTCTGCCAGAGGCACATTATGCTGTGTAGTAGATTTAGTCTTTACTAGTATTTTTTTAAAAAAAAGGTTTCTGGGCTACATGCTGCTTTGATAAAAGCTTAGACCCACTATTTCTGAGACTTGATGACTCCCAGAGCTGGCGAAAAACGTACCACTGCCATGTTGGGAAGCTGAAGTGGGCGGAGCCAGCAGCCACAGCGCTGTTTCAGGCTTAGAAGGATGCAGTTTAAAGCAATAGGCTCACAAAAAGACTGATTCAGATAACATCGTTTACAATGTGTGTAAAATATACGTAGGCTTAAAAGAGACAAAAAATTAATGTAAAAAGACACGTAAAGATGAATATTACACAGACAATCTGGATTGTGTTGTCTTTGGTATTTTTAACTGCAAAAAATCATTTGATCAAAAAAGATGTTAAATTAAACCAATATGTATATTTTAAAGGTAACTTGACTTCAAAATTTGGATTTAAGGATATGTTGCTTTGGAAAAGAGGTTCTGCTTTTGTTTCCACAGAAAGCCAGAGGCTATGGATTTGTTCCAGATTAAGATACATCAGGTTTCACCAGCCAAGACCCCCTGAAAGGTCTCCGATGACACCATGGCCCAGATGATCCAACATCCAGAGCGGTTTCAAGGCAACTGGTTCAAACAATACAGCCTCACGGACTACCCCATAGGTCTAAAATTTTCTTTGTATCCCCATAAGATACAGCGCCCCCTCCAGCAGGAAGTAGTAAGAGATGCTACGCCCAAATTCCCAAATATACCAAGCTGGCTTTAGAGGTGGAATTGGCTCACTCCCCTCTAAACCCAGACATATTGCTTTAAAAAAAATGGTTAAAAGATTCTTGTGTCCCAAATCAGAAGAGCCTCTGGTGTGGGACAGAGAAAAACCAATATTTTTATTTAAAACAGGTTGATTATAAATGTGATCTCTTTTTAAAAAAGAAAAGGGGATATAATATAGATATATAGGAGGATATGGAGATGATAAGATAAAAGGGTAGATTAATGAACCTACTTTTAAAGAACAACTTGTTTAAAATGTTTTACATTGGTATAGATTTTAGTTTATGTTTAAAATGTTTTACATTGGTAAAAATTTTAGTTTATTAATACAAACTTAAAGTTAATTTTGTTATACTGTATATATATATTTCTATTCTTGTTTGAGGTATTATGTTTAACTCATTTAAAATTGTAATGGATGATTAAAATAGATTAATAATCAGTCATCTATGATAATCATATTTGTAGCCATGTTAGTTAAGTCTTCTAGGTATACATAGATATATTTCAGATAGATAGGTAATCTTCAAACACTTCATAGACCTAGAGAATATGGCATTTAAATAACTTAAAATTCTGTTGATGTGAGACACAATTGCTCCTGGCTGCACCAATTGATCCCGAGAGAATGTTGGGCTTCTAAGACATTTCCATTTGGAAGTTTGTCTTTTTGGCACAAAATGGCCTACTGGGCAAAGAATTGCCCTTGCCTTGATGGCTGACAGTACAAATGCAATGCTGTCCTTTCTGGACAAGCGGGACACAAGGAAAGCGACTACTGTACTCTGCCAAGACAGGGTAAGATGGTCTCTTAAAATTCCTGCTTCTAAAAATGGTCTGTCAGATACTCTAGGCCTGTAGCCAATTTGAATGCACCAACAATGCTGAGAAACATTAGGTGACTGTCCAGGCTGCCAGCTGTCTTGGTCTACTCTTGCAAGATTCCCGAAAGTTGCTTGCATCCATCTACCATTTCTCAGGTACCATTATGTTCCTTCTCAGGTCTTTGATGTGGTTGAAGACTAGATAGTCGTAATTTCCTCAGTTATGATAAAAGATAAGTTAGCTATAAAACCTTAAACTCACAAATATAAGATAGATAAGACATCTTCTTTAATATTGTAACTATAATTCTTGCTCGGTAATTGTTTTGTTATATGTAATTTTACCATGTTAAAGTTAAAACCTTCCTTTTTAAAAAAAGAAGAAAGGGGAAGTGCTGTGGATATTGTTCTATATAAATAAAACACTGATGGCCAATGACCAGGCAGGAGGTAGGTGGGACAAGGAGAGAGGAGAATTCTGGGAAGCAGAAGGCTGGGAGAGAGACACTGCAGCCACCGCCAGGAGAAGCAGCATGTAGAGATTCTGGTAAGCCACCAGCCACGTGGCAAGGTATAGATTTATAGAAATGGGTTAATTTAAGATAAAAGAACAGTTAGCAAGAAGCCTGCCACGGCCATACAGTTTATAAGTGATATAAGCGTCTGAGTGATTATTTTATAAATGGATTGTGGGGCTGCGGGGCTTGGGGAACCTGGAGAGAAGCCCTCCAGCTACATAGAGTCAACATTGGTACATTATGTGAGGGAAGATGAAGACTTTGTGATTAGTTTGAACTGCAAGTTAATGTTGACTAGCATTACAGTGCAAACACCTACCCTTTACTTGTGCCTTCAATAGCATAGCGTAAGGCAGTCCATCCAAACACATCTTTAAAGAAAAAGTCAATGCCTTCATCCAGAAGTAGACTGACCATATCTGTTGAGTCCCATCTTATGGCATATAAGAGTGTGTTTCTGAAATAACACAAAATACTTCATTATTAGATAACTTAATTAAAACTGTAAATACTTGGGTGTATTTTATAAATTTAAAGTCTTGCTTGTCTGTTTGGAATTGTCCTTTTGTTTTGTTTGTTTGTTTTTTTGTTTTTCGAGACAGGATTTCTCCATGTAGTTTTGGTGCCTGTCCCGGATCTTGCTTTGTAGACTAAGCTGACCTCAAACTCACAGAGATCCGCCTGGCTCTGCCTCCTGAGTGCTGGGATTAAAGGCATGTGCCACCACCGCCCTGGAATTGTCCTTTTTCTACACAGCCGGGCGGTGGTGGCGCACGCCTTTAATCCCAGCACTCGGGAGGCAGAGCCAGGCGAATCTACACATATATATTATTGGTTACAAAGATTCATCTTTATATATGGTGTGCAAAGATAAAATAAGAAAATGAATGGGAAGCCTTTGGCAGTGTTTTGCATGTTCTTAGTAGAATTCTTAGATTTATCAACTTTGATAGAATATAAGTGTATACAAGTTATTCTTCTTAAGTAGATAAGGACTTAAATAAAGATGTTTCCATTTTCTTTAGTTTACTGTAACATATAATTACTAATCAGATAACCATCAGATAATTGAAAATAAACCTATTTTCATTATTTAAGGTATAACAACATTATAAAATACTCTTAATAATAAAATTCATTATAGTTACAGTTAGTAATGATGATAACATGTGCTATGCACTGCCCTAAGTGTTACATAAATGATCTCATGAAAACCTTTACAAGGTATTGTCCTCCTTTTCATATTTGGTGATATGTAACACTAGCAGTTCAGACACCTAGCAACTAGGTAGCTGACATTTTAACCAAGTCATCTATGAATCTGCATCTACCCACCTATTTCTTAGCTTCATTAATGTTTCTCCTAATGAAGTGAATTTGCTTTCCTTTCCCAACACTATGTAAGTATAAACACATCAATACCAGTTGTACAGGACAAAAGGGGGTGGGGTTGAACAGCATCCTGCAATAACAATTCTAGTCATTATAGGATAATCTAACCTCATTATTCTTTAAAGAGAATTGAAAGGTAAGAGTCATCTAATATACTGTGATTGTCAACTCTTTTTATGAATAATATGGCATTTTATAGGACGATCATATAAGAGCAAGGGAAAACAATACAAAACGATTGAATTTTGTTGTGAATCAAAATTAATCAAAAAGTCTAAACTTATTAAAAAATTAGTAAAACCAAACTGAAAACCAATTAATGTGCCATAAGATAAGTTGTCCAATCAAACAAAATATCAAATAAGAAGCATCAATCAATATAATAAGGGGATATGAAACATAAATGATTTGTGATGCTTACCTCAACTTATTGCTTTGCTTACCCAACTAATTAGACTGATGACTAGTGGATACCTGATCACTGAATCCCTGTAAGTTAGTCTTCTTCCTATCAAGTTGATATTTCTTGGTTGTGTGATTGTTATTTCAGTATGTCACATTTTTTAAAAAAAAAAATTCAAACAACAGTACCTTTTCATCTTATCAAATACGTGTATATTTGCCCCCTTCTTTACTAAAAATTTTGCCATCTCTATATTGTTTTCCTTGAGAGCCAGTAAAAGTGGTGTAAAGCCATCCTGCAAAACAAAACAAAAGAATCTGTAATCCAAAATCATTGTAATCTTCAACTGAGTTGAGCCTTAAACAGTCCTTATGAATACAAAGCCTTGCTAGAGTGAATAAGCAGCTTCTTCTCTCGAAGGCCACTGCACATTCCTTGTCCTGGAAATGCCCTACATCTACCTACATGTGACAAATGAAACCTTATTTTAGATTATTTGGGGACTACAGTGCTGTGAACTATACCTTGTTCTTTTGTTCCATGTCTGCATTGTATTTAAGCAAATATTCAGCCAGCTTCTGATTGTCTTCAGACACAGCATAGTGAAGAGAAGTATTTCCATTTTTGTCCATACGATTGGGATTAGCACCGTGCTTCAACAATGTACACATGCATCTATATGACCAGTTTTGTACAGCCTAGGGATTATATCAAGAAATAAATTGCTTGTTCAATGAATTCAATATAAACATCACATAGAGTTCACCAAGTAGTAATATGTTCATGGGGTAAGTTTGTTTTATAATCATTTAAATTAAGTCTATGGCATGCTAGATTTGGACAGCTATACATACCTTCATCAGAGGTGTGATGGAATTCCTGTCAACAGCATCAATGTCACAATTATTTCTCAGTAGAACACTTACTACTTCTTCCCGGCCATAGACACAAGCGAAATGCAGAGCAGTCCTACGGAAATTAGAAAGTTTAAATGAAATTCTAGAACACTATCTTAAAATTAACAATTTCTCATGTAATCATAAAATATTAAATGGCACATAATTCTTAAACATTGAATGATATATGTTTCTTTCACCTTCTGAACAAATAAGTCCTTGTGAAAAATGGAAATATTTAGTAGCTTCTATTACTCACTATATTGGTAAAGACAAGATTTTCGATGGTGTCTTTTGTGTGGTGCTGTGAACTGAGCACATGGCCTCTTCCATGCTTAGAAATTAATCTGCCATTGAATAATACCCCCAACCAGGAGCAGGTTTAGAGAAAAAGCTTGGCATTTAGGTTAAATAACCATAGGTTTAATTATAACTTAAACTTTGCTATCAACTACTTAGACTTTCTATGAATCAATTCTCTCATCAGTAAAGCAAGCATCAAAAACAGTAGTTATCTCACAGAATACCACTGTGATTCATCAATGGGAATCATGCAAAATGTCTAGAATAGCTCCCTGCACTCCACATCTCAATTTAATATTATCACTGTCCCTTCTGCTCAGCAAACAAGATTTCAAGTACACAAAATTATATGATAATTATATTTCTATTACGTTTAAGTATTACTAATTTCAAGGATTCTAAATTGTATTTAAAGTCTCTAAATTCGCTTAGAGGGGGTAAAGCAGCAAGGTTTTAAGAATAGTACAATGAGTATGCTACATAATAGATGTTCATGTTATCAGTGGTGAATAAATTACTTGGTAAATTTGTGAATTATTAGGATAAATTTGCAGGCAGGGTGGGACAATCTGGACTAGAGACCTCTAGCTGGAGTGCAAGTCTGGAGAGAGCACTGAGGATCCAGAGAAGACAGAACATAAAGAGGCCCTCCCCTCCTGCTGGCTCCCCTATGCTGGTCTTTGAATATAACAAGGGCCGTATCACATACTCCACACAGGCCGCTCCCTCCAGCTCGTAAGCGCTGTTACCGTTCCTTAAAGTCTCTGTCATGCACACCGTGTTTCCCAAGGCTTATCATTCTCTGCAGTCGCTTGACATCACCTTCACTTGCAGCCTGGTGGATCTTTTTGAGAGGTTTGTATCTGGGTTTGTTTGGGACAGAAACGCTTTTCATATCATGTAAAATGTCCAACAACTTTTTTCTTGGGACATCGCAGAAACCCATAGGTGTCTTTTCCTTAATTCCACGAACCAAGTTCTTCATGACTGAAGCTACTGGTCTCACCGCCTGGCCCTGACCCTTCGGATTTTCCCAAGGACTGGTCCTTAGACCAACTAACTCGCAAACTAAGTATTAGCTTAGAGAAAAATCAAGATATGTCCACAAGGTCCCCCACCAAGATTCCATGGTGAGAGAAAGAGCTTATGACACACCTAAAGACCGTTGATCAACTCCAGGTTGCCAAGAAACACCGTGACCATTGGTGTACTGTGCGCATGCGCAAGAGCGGGCCTCCTGTGCTGCTGACATTCCTAGAGCTAAAGAGTGTTCATTGTGAATGTACGGGCCACTTCTGGCCATCTCTCTGCAGGAAAACAAGTGTGTTCCATTAAATATTCACATCACTCTCACTTTAGACAATGCTGCTCCTCAGCTTCCTTCTCTCACTCCCAGCTCCGGCTCCTTCCTTACTCCCCTCCTACACCTTTTTCTTCTCTTCTTCCTTCCTCCCTTTTCCCTCCTTTACTCACACAACCTTAAGCTCTTTGTCTTCCTCTTCCATTTTTCACTACCCCCTTTTGAACCTCATGCTTCTCCCCCAGGAGCTGCCAGATTTTGAAGCACCCCCACCCGGCTCCTTCATCTCTTCAAATGCACCCCTGGAAAGTCCATCCTACCTTACCTCCTTCTCTCCGCACCCCTTTCACTCCAGGTTTCCCACAAGATTCCAGATGACACCTATCTCCTCTTCCTGCTGACCTTCACCCACACCATATAATCTCACCATTCACTCACTCACCACACACACACAGTGAAAAGCAAGCAAACAAGCCGTGATGGTGCCCATTTTAATCCTAGTGCTCAGGAGGCTAATGCAGGAGAATTTTGAGTTTGCTGCCAGCTTTGATTAAACTTAGCCCCAAATAAGAAAAAGTACCAGAAACGTCTGGAAGGCAGTGCTTAACTGTTCAGGTGTGAAAACAATGGATAATTTGTTACTTCCATTTCCACTAGTGCTTTTTAAATAGTCTAAAACATTTATTTCATAATAGCCAGTAAATATGTAACCACTGAATAACAAAAATGTGGTATATAAATCATAAACAACCAATAAATATGTAATAATATATGGCTAATAACTAATAGATTTGATCATTTAATTATCAATTTGGAATAAATTATTCACATTTATCAAGCTGTTAGAGTAGGAATAATAAATCGTGTCAAAGTGGAGGACGTCATTTAACATTTGTGTTTATAATACAGTATTCAGGTTGTACATTCTCGTGAGGAGCTTAGGAGACCCTTTTCATACTCAGGAGTTGTTTACTCAGTCTCTTCATTGCCACCTTCATGTCTTTGTTCCTCAGTGTGTAAATGACAGGGTTCAGGATGGGCGTAATCATGAAGTCCAGAATGGCAAGAAACTTATCCACTGGAACATTAGGAAATGGCCATATGTACACGAAGATGCATGGTCCAAAGAACAAAACCACCACAGAGATGTGAGCAGAAAGTATAGAGAGGGCCTTGGACAAACGTCCCAAGGACTGTTTCCGTACAGTGAACAGTATGAAGATGTAGGAGACAATCAATAAGAAAAAGGTAGTGACAGAAATTAATCCACTGTCAGCAGTAACCAAGAACTCCATTCTGTAGGTGTCTATGCAGGCCAGTTTGATGAACCTTGGAAGGTCACAGTAAAAACTATCTATCTCATTAGAACCACAAAAGGCAAATGGACAACAAAAGCTAACTGAGCTACTGAGTGAATGAGACCAATAACCCATGAATAATAATAATAATAGTAATAATCAGGAGCAAAAGGCACATCTGTGGGCTCATGATGGTCAGGTAGTGGAGGGGCTTGCATATGGCCACATATCTGTCTGAGGCCATGGCTACCAGCAACACCATCTCACATTCCTCCAGGACATGAAGAACAGCAAAAAACAAAACAAAACACTGCAGAGGTTTAAAAAAAAGACCACTTAGTGATGATTAAATAGAAAGTCACTGGGGAACATTAAAGAAGAATTCAGTGATCAGTTCATTATTGACCCAGAAGAAAAAAATAGTTTTTCCACAACGTTATGACAAATATTTGAGAGGATATATAGGTTAACCCTTATTTGAATAATACACAATATAAACTTATATATACTTTTGTCAAAACATTCATGGTATATACATTTTTTATGTAGCAGTTAAATCTTTATATTTCAAATTCACACACACACACACACACACACACACAAAACAAGCAAGAGATGAAGACACAATCACAGGGATAAATGACAATATATTTTTCCCATCAAAGGAGCTTTAGTTAGGCCTAAAACTTGTAGTCATTTATTGTGAGGAACCCAAGGCATGCACATTTAGAAGTACAAAGTTGTACATCCTGTATTTACAAAGAATAGGCATAGAAAAGCACCAAGACCAAAAGTCAGGGCTGCAGAATTGGTTCAGCTGGTAAAGTGTTTGTTGTGCAAGCATGAGGTTCTGAATTTCACCCAGGAACCCAGGTTAAAAATTCAAGCATAGTGATGTGAGTTTGTAATTCCAGTATGCACACAGCACATCCCTAAATCTTACTGGCTGAGCCAGTCTAACCAAATTTGTGAGCCTCGGGCCTGTCTCTCTCACACATACTCAAACAAAACCAAGACAGGTGTCATTTGAGGAACATCAACCATCATTGTTCTCTTGCATCCACACAAACGTGCACCCACACTTGAATAAACATACCCACTGTATGCACAAACACTAACAGAAAGCAATACTACTAGGTTTATTGTTTGTTTCTAAATGATTGGGCAACTGACCAGTTTACTCTGACTTTCTTTTTATGTCAAACTGTTCTTTGCTACTTTTTGATTATGGCTTGGAAAACTATCATCATTTTACTATTATTGTTAATGAAGAATCAAAGTAATCATGCTGCAAGGAGTAGATCTAATTTTAAGGAGAAGGAAAGTATGTGCAGAGAACTCACAAAACAGGCATGCAATGGCCAATAGGCTTATTAACAATCAACTTTATCAGTCATGAGTAGTTTGGTAGGTTTTAGTTTAACAATCAACATAGTCAAGAAAGAGATCAACAAAAGTGATAAAACATAGATGAGAGAAATAATTCTCAGTATTATCAATGTTTCAGAACAAAATTTTTCTTTCACTCTTGATTTATAAGTTAAAAACATTAAAACGAGATACCAATGATTTCTAGAAAACTAACACCAACACAAGTTTTATGCATAAGTAACATTTATTATACCACCTATATCATGGATATTATTAATGTTGAATAGTGCAAACCTATTAGATATATAACTGTGCATTTATGCAATGGAATAGCTTGAAGTTATTAAATTAAGTCATTTTGCATATGTAAATCTGGAAATATTTCTAATTTGAAGATTGGAGAGTATTAAATTAAATTAGTAATAGGAAATTTTTTATTTGAAAGAGAAATAATGTTCAAGAATGCACATTAAGTACCACCATTGGGGAATCTGAAAATATTAGCTCCCATGTGGCTTTTACCTCTTAAATTTATATTTATGTGTTATTCAGATGGCTAAAACAAAGTTGTAGGGTGTCAAGTTAAAAGTGAATTATTTTACAAAAGAAGATAATCGAGATAAACAGCTCTACAAATTCAATACAGTAATGTCAGAGTCATTCAAACAAACTTTAGAAATTATGACAAAGATTACTAATATGAAACCAGTGGTTTTTCTTATGAAATATCACAATTCAATTAATAAAGAGCATTCTCAGCAAGAGTTTTATCACTAATATTAAATTCAAGTTTGTGAACAATCCATTGTTAGATTTCCCTAAAATATATCCATCCTTAGTTAGCTGATACTAATAAGGGAGTAAGTGAAAAGCCAATGGAGAAGAGAGGAAATGGAACATGGACACCGAGCAGAAAGAAACAGGAGAAAATAGAAACAAGCAAGAAGAAATACCATAAACACTAAAGGAGAAGCAGTTGACAAGCACACCTCTGGAGTATTTCTTGATGCTTCTCTGCACCACCCACTGCTTAAAAATCTCTAGTGAATTCTGCTTGCAGACATTTTGTGTGTAGCAGAAGGGTTCTTGTAATCCTTTGATGAATCAACTGATGTAACAATATTGATAAGAAGAACTGCATTAATTCATTGGAAAACACTAATTCAGCCTTGCATGGTTAGAATAAATCTAGCAGTTGGCCATGGCTACAGTTTGCATGCTTACTGAATTTAATATGCTATTACTTTATTACATAATTTTTCCCAACAGATAAAATTTCTGTTTCAA
Organism: Peromyscus leucopus; assembly: GCF_004664715.2. Lineage (NCBI taxonomy): Eukaryota > Metazoa > Chordata > Mammalia > Rodentia > Cricetidae > Peromyscus > Peromyscus leucopus. The sequence continues at coordinate 96,562,432 of NC_051066.1, read as the reverse complement.
TTTTTTGTAATGTCTATAGTTTGATTTCTCCATATGAAATGGTCAGGAGTCTCAACTTGTACCTTCTTTTGTGAAAGAAATCTTAAAGCCGGGCGGTGGTGGCGCACACCTTTAATTCCAGCACTTGGGAGGCAGAGTCAGGTGGATCTCTGTGAGTTCGAGGCCAGCCTGGGCTACCAAGTGAGTCCCAGGAAAGGCGCAAAGTTACACAGAGAAACCCTGTCTCGAAAAACCAAAAAAAAAAAAAAAAAAGAAAGAAATCTTAAATAGTTGATATCCATTCTTCCATAATGTTTGATAAAATCAATTGCATGTTTTAAGAAAATTAGTAATTCTTGATTAAGTTTTGCTATTAGATATTAACACGTTCTTATATTTATTTCTCTTTAATATGATATTTGATCAATTTGTTTCTTTTCTAGGAATTGGTCTATTTTGTCTGAAAGATCAAATATTTTAGTTTTTAAATTATAATCTCCTAGTTTTTGTTTTGAATTTAGTGCTGTGGATATCACTCTGTATACATAAACACTGACGGGCTGGTAGCCAGACAGGAAGTATAGGCGGGACTAACAGAGAGGAGAACTGAGGAAACAGCTCTCTGGTGTGGGACAGAGAAAAACCAATATTTTTATTTAAAGCAGGTTGATTATAAATACAATCTCTTTCTAAAGAAAAAAAGGGGATAGTTTAGATATGATAGGATGAAAGGGTAGATTAATGAACCTACTTTTATTTTATTTTATTTTATTTTTTTATTTTTTTTGGTTTTTCGAGACAGGGTTTCTCTGCATAGTTTTGCGCCTTTCCTGGAGCTCACTTGGTAGCCCAGGCTGGCCTCGAACTCACAGAGATCCGCCTGCCTCTGCCTCCCAAGTGCTGGGATTAAAGGCGTGCGCCACCACCGCCCGGCATGAACCTACTTTTAAAGAGTAACAACTTGTTTAAAATGTTTTACATTACTATAGATTTTAGCTTATTGATACAAGTTTAAACTTAATTTTGTTATACTGTATATATATATATATATATATATATATTATATATATATTTCTATTCTTGTTTGAGGTATTATGTTTTTGTAACTCATTTAAAATTGTAATGGATAATTAAGAAATAGATTAATAATTAATCATCTATGATAATCATATTTATAGCCATGTTAGTAAGTCTTCTAGGTATACATAGATATATTTCAGATAGATAGGTAATCTTCAAACACTTCAGAGACCTACAGAATATGGCATTTAAAATGTTTTAAACATTTAGACTTTCTGGACAGTGAGACATGTCTGTTCCTGACAGCACCGATTTACTTCAGAGGAGGATGGGCATCGAAGACACTCCATATGGAGTTTATCTTCGCCTTGACAAAGATAGCCATTTGGGCAAGAAACTGTTCTTGCCTGGACTGCTTGATCAACTGGACATGCAGGACCCATAGGAAGGTGACCACTGAACTTTGCTTGACAAAATGGTCCTTCAGGTTCCTGCTTTGCAGAAGAAACTGCCAGACATTCTACAGGACACAGGAAAAAGTGACTTAAAGACTCTAGGCCTGTGGGCTGAAGACAGATGCCCCAACTTTACAAGAAAACTTTGGATGACTGTTCAGGCTGCCAGCTGTCTCTGTCTACCCTGCAAGACTCCCGAAAGTTGCTTGCATCCTTCTCCCATTTCTCAGGTAGTATTATATCCTTCTGAGGTCTTTGATGTGGTTGAAGACTAGATAGTTATAATTTCCTCAGTTATGATAAAAGATGGGTTAGATATAAAACCTTAGACTCACAAATATAAGATAGGATATCTTCTTTAATATTGTAACTGTAATTCTTGTTTAATAATTGTTTTGTTGTATGTAATTTTACTATGTTAAAGTTAAAACCTTCCTTTTTGAAAAAGAAGAAAAGGGGAAGTACTGTGGATATCGCTCTGTATAAATAAACACTGATTGGCTGGTAGCCAGACAGGAAGTATAGGTGGGACTAACAGAGAGGAGAATTGAGGAAACAGAAAGGCAGAGAGGGAGACTGCTTGGAGCCACCACCAGGACAAGCAAGGTGTAAGGTATCAGTAAGCCACAAGCCACGTGGCAAAATATAGATTAATAGAAATGGGCTAAATATAAGAGTAAGAGCTAGACAATGATAGGCCTGAGCTAATGGCCAAGCAGTTTAAATAATGTAAGCATCTGTGTGTTTATTTTATAAGTTGGCTCCAGGACTGGCAGGACTTGGTGGGACCCGGAGAGAAAAACTCTCCAGCTACATTTAGTTTTAAATATTCTAGTTGTTGAATTACAATCTTTATCTGTTTTCCAATGTTTTTATTGCTGTTATAAAGTTTTGTACAATAAATGTGTGGCACTGTCTTTCTGTTTCTGAGTCATTTTTCTTAATGTATGATGTAACTTGCATTTATTTTAATGTTACTTATAGTCTTTCATGACTCAGTATTATTCAGTTATGTGCATATGTGTGTCTCCATTTTCATTAATCTGAAAAGCACCAGCCACTTGGGTAGTTCTATAACTTGGATATTGTGAGTTAGTACCTCAGTTTCACTGGGCTCTGGCTCCAGACTCCTCTCAGCTCCCTAGTCAAAAAAAAGTCAGATAACACATGTTCATACTATAGAGCATAGAGATTATTAAAGAGCAAATAAAACATAGTATTTCCAAGGGCTGGGAATAGACAGTGACCAAAAAGATATTTGCTTGGTCTTACATTTATACAGGCTCTGTGTGTGTGTGTGTGTGTGTGTGTGTGTGTGTGTGTGAACTTTTTATTCATTCAACTTCCCACCTCTTTTTTTTTATTTTTTACATGTTCTTTGATAATGTTGTACAAGATATTTGATATTGTTCACCCCATCAATTCTTTTTTTTTAGAATCTTTTTTTTTTAAATTTTACAATAGTATTCAGTTCTACATAACAGCCACAGATTCCCTTGTTCTCCCCCTTCCTGCCCCCCTCCCCTTCCCCCCAGCACACCCCCCATTCCCACCACCTCCAGATAAAGGCCACCCCCGAGGACTGAGATCGACCTGATAGACTCAGTCCAGGCAGGTCCAGTCCCTTCCTCCCAGACTGAGCCAAGCGTCCCAGGTTTCAAACAGCTATCTCATGCAGCGAGCCCAGGACCTGGTCCCACTGCCTAGTTGCCTCCCAAACAGATCAAGCCAATCAACTGTCTCACCTATTCAGAGGGCCTGATCCAGTTGGGGGCCCCTCAGCCTTTGGTTCATAGTTCATGTGTTTTCATTCGTTTGGCTATTTGTCCCTGTGCTTTATCCAACCTTGGTTTCAACAATTCTCGCTCATATAAACCCTCCTCCTTCTCACTAATTAGACTCCCAGCGCTCCACTCAGGGCCTAGCCGTGGATGTCTGTATCCAGATTCCTCAGTCCTTGGATGGGGTTTCTGGCACAACTATTAGGGTGTTTGGCCATCCCATCACCAGAGTAGGTCAGTCCCGGCTGTCTCTCGGCCATTGCCAGCAGTCTTTTGTGGGGGTATCTTTGTGGATTTCTGTGGGCCTCTTTAGCACTTTGTTTCTTCCTTTTCTCGTGTGGTCTTCATTTACCATGGTCTCCTATTCCTTGTTCTCCCTCTCTGTTCTTGATTCAGGTGGGATCTCCTGTTCTCTTTCCCTCGACCCTCAACGTTCATTGCTCCCACTCATGTCCAGGCTGTTCATGTAGATCTCATCCATTTCTCCGTCATTGGGTGATCCCCGTGTCTTTCTTGGGGTCCTGTTTTACAGGTAGCCTCACTGGTGATGTGAGTAGCAGTCCAGTCATCCTTGTTCCACATCTAGTATCCTCCTATGAGTGAGTACATACCATATTTGTCTTTCTGAGTCTGGGTTACCTCACTCAGGATGATTTTTTCTAGATCCATCCATTTGCCTGCAAACCTCATGATGTCATTGTTTTTCTCTGCTGAGTAGTATTCTATTGTGTATATGTGCCACAATTTATTTATCTATTCTTCAGTTAAAGGGCATCTAGGTTGTTTCCAGGTTTTGGCTATTACAAACAATGCTGATATAAACATAGCTGAGCAAGTGCTCTTGTGGGATGATTGAGCATTTCTTGGGTATATGCCCAAGAGTGGTATAGCTGGATCTTGGGGGAGATTGATTCTCAATTTTCTAAGAAAGCGCCATATTGATTTCCAAAGTGGTTGTACAAGCTTGCATTCCCACCAGCAGTGGAGGAGAGTTCCCCAAGTTCCACATCCTCTCCAGCATAAAGTGTCCTCAGTGTTTTTGATCTTAGCCATTCTGACAGGCGTAAGGTGGTATCTCAAAGTTGTTTTGATTTGCATTTCCCTGATGATTAGGGATGTTGAGCAATTCCTTAAATGTCTTTCAGCCATTTGAGTTTCCTCTGTTGAGAATTCTCTGTTTAGTTCTATAGCCCATTTCTTTTTTTTTTTTTTGGTTTTTCGAGACAGGGTTTCTCAGTGTAGCTTTGCGCCTTTCCTGGAACTCACTTGGTAGCCCAGGCTGGCCTCGAACTCACAAAGATCCGCCTGCCTCTGCCTCCCGAGTGCTGGGATTAAAGGCGTGCGCCACCACCGCCCGGCCTTATAGGCCATTTCTTAATTGGACTGTTGGTCTTTTTGATGTCTAATTTCTTGAGTTCCTTATATATTCTGGATATCAGTCCTCTGTCAGATGTGGTCACCCCATCAATTCTTACCAGATGCTCCCTTTTCTTTACACACTCACTTTTGTGTCCTTTTTTAATTTTATCAAAACCATTTGTGTTGCTCAAAAATTCGCAAAAATGCTATCTTCTATACAGTGGCTAAATGACCAGTGGCTGGAGGCTGGAGAGATGGCTAAGTGGTTAAGGGCACTGACTGTTCTTCCAGAGGTCCTGAGCAATTCCCAGCAACCACATGGTGGCTCACAACCATCTGTAATGAGATCTGGTGCCCTCTTCTGGCCTGCAGTCATACATGCTGTATACATAATAAAAAAATAAATCTTAAAAAAAAAAAAAAAAAAAAAAAAAGACCAGTGGCTGACTATGACCAAATAGGTCATAGGCCCCAGGGAAGAATCTATTAATATTTTCCAGTACAGAGTCATAGATTTAAACTTTTTATTATACCTGTATATTAGTGTATCTCTCAATCTTTATCTGAGAAGCATCTATTGGCAGTGGATGGAGATTAATACAGAGAACCAAAACTGGTCATGAAGCAGAAATAAGAAAGGAACTGCAGATTCATCAGCCTTAAAATGGAACATCTATATCACACACCCTCTTTCCAAGGCTCAGGGATCATTACAGAGGAGTGGATGGAAGGATTTTAACACAAGGCAGAAAATGACTACAGAATAACTGTTTTCTGGACACAATCAGGAAGGGACATATGTGAATTCAGAAATGTAGCAGCGGCATACACTGCTAGCTCAAGTCAGACCAAACTAAAGCATGAAGAGAAGGGGGCAAGGAGTCTCAACTCTAGCTGAAGAGCTACTAGCAATTGGTAGCTGCTGAGAGAAGAGCGTTTTCTTTAAGGTGTCAAGCCAATTATGCTCCCATTGAAAGCCACATATTCAAGAGTATGTGGGCTGCACAAACAGTATCTGACAGGCTAAGAAATGAATAATATACAAAGCTGGGTGGGAAGAAAAGGAGAGTGAAGTTTAGAAGAGTCAGAGGAACAGGGTGAATATGACCAAAATCTTGTATGAAATTCCCAATGAACTACTATAATCAAACAAGGGACCCCAAAGAAGCACACATAAAATTTAATTTACCTGTATAAAGTTGGCCTCATTTTGAAAATGCAAGGATGATTCAATATATACAAACCAATATAAGCAATACATCACATAAATATACTTGATGACAGAAAAGATCTCAATAGATACAGACAGGCAATTTTGACTTATCTGTATTATCATAATCTATTCATGATAAAAGCACTGAAGCACATGTTACTTATATGTGGATATCAGCTGTTAAGCCTTCGATTAGCAGGCTATAATCCATATATATACAAAACTACAGAGTTTAGGAATAAAATAAGGGGCTGGGGGGCTTGAATCCTCCTAGAAGAGGAAACAGATAGATAGCTATGTGTGTCTCTGCATGTATGTGCATTCCTTGTGCTTCTTCTGTTTGTTTTGCCATACTTTGTTTATATTATTACAATTATTAAGTATTATTAAAAATGCCTATTTCCTGTCCTAAAGAGAGAGAGAGAATGTGTGGATATGAGTGGGTGGGGAAGGAAAGTGGTGAGGATCTGGGAGGATTTGAGAGGAGAAACCATTTTCAGAATATATTTTATGAAAAAAATGTCAGTAAAAAGGCAAACCTTTTTCCTACACCTTTCAAAAAGCATTGAAGTAACTAGGGAAAGAAAGATCATTTCTCACCATAGTAAGTACTACATACGGTAAGTCTGCAGACAGTATCATACTAAGTGAGTGGGGGGCACTCAGTCATATATTGCAGGTGTCTCTGTTACCACCACAGGCAGCAAAGTAACAATCCACAAGAGGCAAGAAGGCAGTTCAATTTAGCAAGATGAAGTAGCAGGTACTGGTTCAAACTCCAGGAGTCTGACCCTAAGTAGTTTATTTTAGGTAAATTTAAGAACAGCACAATTTGATGAAAACTTTTCTGGTGATAATTTACTCAATCCAATATGTGCAATAAAGCATACACAAATCTCTTTGATGAACAAATAAACTGAATAAAAACCAGACATGACTACATCTAAACTCTTTGTAAAGTACATGTGACACCTTTCATAAAGATGGGCTTTATAGACTGACTGAGAAAAATAAGGTCATGATGGGGTCTAGGGGAGCATCTGGTGTGGTCTTAGTCACACAGGTAGTAAAAAGGTCACTAAGCTATTAACCATGGCTGCTCTCTGACTACTGGGTAAATAACAGATTGTTCATCCCTCCCTTTGAAGGAACAACCCTGTGTGTTTAACATTCCTGGCTCCCCCAAGCTTATCTTTGAGCACAAGGAACTCGTGACTCCTAAAATGTATGCCAAAATCAGTAATAAGGCAAAGATGTCTTCTTTTTCCAGTCTGGTTTAATATATTGCTTGACATCTTTGTTAAAGCTTATAGACATGAGTGGAAAAAATCAACAGGAAGGGGAAAAAAATTAAAGTATCCTTATTTACAGCTATAATTACTACACATATAAAACACTTTGAAGACTCCACCAGAAAATTTTTAGTGTTTTTTTCTTTCTTTTATTTTTGACATTATATAATCACATCATTTGCCAATTCAGGCTCGTGTTGTCTTTGGCTAAGATTCTTAGCTGGGGTCATCCTTTGCCCTCCCTCTATTCCCTCCAAAGCCTCCCATAAACCTTTCCTTGCTTTCTTTCAAATTTATAGACTCTTTTTTGTTAATTGTTGTTACCTGCATTATATATGTTTTCAGAGATGGCCATTTTGGTGTTGGATAACCAATTGATGTGCTCTTTTGTGGGAAACACTATTTATCCAATATCGAGCATTCTTTATTTGCCTGTAATTCTTTTTTTGTAATTTTATTTATTTATTTTTACATCCTGGCTGCAGTTTCCCCTCCCTCCTCTCCTCTGGGCCCACACACACACACCAATCTCCCTATGTTCCTAACCCCCAATCCACTCCTCCTCCGTTTCTGTTCAGAAAAGGGCAGGTCTCCCATGGATATCTACAAAGCATGGCATATTGAGTTGCAGTAAGACTAAGCGCCTCCCATGCATTAAGGCTGGGTAAGCTGACCCAATATGAGGAGTAAGGTCCCAAGAGATAGCTCTTGCTCCCACTGGTAGGAGTCCCACAAGAGGACCAGCTTACACAAATGTAACATATATGCAGAATGTCAGCCCTATGCAGGCTCCCTGCTTGTCGGCTCAGTCTCCGTGAGCCCTCACCTCCTTCCCACCCTGGGATCCCCTGCCTGGGCCCCTTCGCAGGCCCAGTCCCTGGGTTCACCTGCTGGAGCTTTGTCACCCTGGCAGCTTAGCAACCAGGAGTCAGAAGCGGAAGGAGGGCAGGACCCCGCCCTCATCCTAGGGATGCTGCGAAGCCCTGGGATGTCAGGCAATTTGTGTTTCACACACCGATGTATTCATTCATCTCAAACTTTGCAGACCCAGTCTAGGAACTGAGGAGTATAGTGCCAGGAGCCTTCACCCTATTTTCTAGCTTTAGTTTAGTTTTCTGGTTTTAGTAATTTACTTTGTTCAAGAGGGCTGAGGCTTCCTTCCCTTTGGGGGCTAAGGGTGAGGAGGGACAGAGCTGTAGCAATCAAGCAAGCTTTATTTAAAAAGGGAAAGCAGAGGTCAGTCCTAGTAATCAGACTCATTCTAGTTAACATCATTTCTTCTACCTTTGATAAATTTAAAATACCTTTCTTTCCACTTTTTCTTGATTTGAATTGATTTAAAATAGAAGTTATTACTTAAAAGACTTCTCTCTCTCTCTCTCTCTCTCTCTCTCTCTCTCTCTCTCTCTCTCTCTCTCTCTCTGTGTTGTGTGTGTGTGTGTGTGTGTGTGTTTGCATGCATATGCCCGTGGATGCCAGGCTTCAGATCCCCAAGGAGCTGGTTCCCTGCAGTTATGATCTGAAGTAGGAACTGGGTGCTGGGAACTGAACTGCTAGCCCTCTGAAAGAGCAGCAAGTACTTTGAACTCCCGAGCCATCTCTCTGGCCACCTCTCCTTTACTTATTTTTCATATTATTGTGTTTCCATGTGGACATAGGTAAGGCAAAGAACTTTGTGGAGTCAATTCCTTCCACCTTTGTGTGGGCTCCAGGGTCTAAAAGTTGCCAGGCAAACACAAACCTGTTAGGCTATCTAACCAGCCCTTATTCCTTTTAAAAACTGTTTTGTGTTTGTATGTGCACGTGACTGCAGATGCCCACTGAGGTCAGAGATCTTTCTAGAGCTGGAGTTCCAGGCAGCTTTGAGTCCCTAATGTGGGTCCTCTGCAAATTGTGACCAAACCCTCCTGACCTGCTTGTCTGACACCCTATCCCACCCCCAGAAGCCACTCAAGGATTCCACTCCTACGCCTGCCTGCTCCTTAAATTATGTGAAATCTCTGTATGTGTACAACTGGAGCCACAGATAAGCCCCGACACATGAATGGAAGTCAGAAGACAAGCTTGAGGGCTAGCTGTCACCTACCTTGACAGTGTCTCCTGTTTGCAGCTGCATGTGAGAAGCTAGCTACCCTCCCTTCTGTCTCCCATCTTACTGAAGGGTGTCCAGTTTTATGTGGGTTCTGGGGATTTGAACTCAGGTCCTCACCCTAGCATGGGAACTTCTATCCACTGAGCCATCTCAGCTCCTGCCTGTTTTCTTGACCTCTAACTGATAGCTTTCTCTTCTTACCCATCTTTCTCTTCCGTGCATCTACAGAGAACTCCAGCTTGCCTACTCTCAGAACTGGCCTTGTGTTTCACACACACAAAAACAAACACTGGTTCAACACAGCGACATAGGCCTGCATTCCTAAAATTTGGTAAGCCGAGGCCAGAGGATTGTTGAATCCAGCCTAGGTAACATGAAAAAAGAACTGATTCTCTCTCCCTCCTAGGCAACTTTAATTCAATAGACTGACTCACTCTATTTCTTGCTCTCTCACATAAATCAGCACTTACTGACCACACCGTACAAAATTAGCTTTTCTCTTTACATTAGAATTTAGGTTAACTTACCTTAAGCTTTTGTGAGTGCAACAGTTTGAATGCTTATACTACATTAAGCTAAGAGTATTTTCTTTCTGTTACTTCGTATTCATATGAAGCCACATTTAGTTGAAATTAGTTTATTTTTACATCGTGAGGCATTAATAGGAAATAAAAATACAAAACTACCAGGGATATTAATAGTGGTAATATGATAATGAACATATGTATACACATAATACACAAGAAATCACACAAGGAAAATGACTAGATGTTAAAAGAGATTTGAGATGAAATACAAATAAGGATTTTGATGACTTGTCTGGGTGATGTTCAAAATCTCAACACCACTCTTGTATGGCACATTTATAAAGGCTGTAGACTTTTTCAAAACAATGATCTGTTGTTTTAATAGCGTTTTTTTTTGGGGGGGGCGTGTGGAGGGTAAGGAGCCTGTGTTTTATGAACATCTACTTTACAATCTAACAGGTGAAGTCTTATATTGAGAATGTGATGAACAAAGGTCTGCTAAACTCCCATGACACAGAATGTAACAGTATGGAAATGCTGATGCACACATTTTAAAGGAAAACAGAACCTCGGTTTACATATAAGCCAGAAGTACTTCCAGTACCAATGTAACAAGAACAGCTTAAGGCAGTTGTTACTGTCTCTACTTTAAGGATACTAGTGTCTATTTTATGAATAGCCCTAGGTAGGTAAAATATATCATATTTTTCATTACAAACCTCTAAGCTTTAGCCAGATATGATGGCACGTCTGTGATTCCTGCACTTGGGAGGCTGAGACAAGAAGTATCATGTGTTTGAGACCAACCTGGGCTACACAGTAAGTTCAAGTTCTGCCTTGGCTACATATAAGAAGTATCAAAACAAAAATTTTATCACAACATGCTCCCCCACCCCCCCCCCAATCTTTCTTCTTTGGGTGTCCCAAGCTGCCAGCACACATCCTCAGCACTTGTTTCCCAGGCCCTCCTGAGAACACAGCCAGGTTCAGTGATCTGCTAAGAGGTTATGTAAGACTTAGCATCATCACACTCACAGCTGTGAATTGGTACAGCACCCGAACTGTAACACTGTGAAATGCAGTCTACCACCAAAACTGCTAGGGCTATGGTGCTCGAGAACTCTGCCAGAGACCAGTAACAAAGTACTTCCTGCCTGGCATGTACCAACATCCTAGACTCGCAGAAGGAAAGCAAGTGCCCCATATAAACCACACTGCACAGCCTGGTCACCCTGAGCCCTCCTCATCCTCCTATTACATAAGTTTCTAGCTGTGCCAGCCAAGGAACTACACTTTATCAAGCCTTCAAGGGAACAGACTGCTATGTGACTATTCTGCAATTTCCTAGGAACAGTCACCATAGAAGTTTTCAGACTCAGAAATACTCCACTTCAGAAACATTTTTAAAAGACATAATACAGAATCTGCTGTCTGAAGAATGTTCAACTCACTTATAATAAGTTATCAAACACATATTTGATCTTTTTTAGCTTTACCAAAGAGAGGAAAATAGATGAAAAAAAGGTATGTGGATCCTAGGGATTGAGCTCAGGGTGTCAGGCCGAAGCAGGAGCTTTTTCCTGCTGAGACATCTGTCTGGTCCTGGTACTCCAATAAATAAGAGGCTCTTGCAGTGTTGCTAGCCACAAAGCCTATCAATATCCTTGTCACAACCACCTAGAAATGGACTTGAGTACACGTAATTACCAAAAGTAAAGATGGCGATCACTTGGTGTTAACAGTTTGGGCATGGACTTTAGAAACAAAAGATAAAGGAGGTACTACATCAAGTCTGTGAAGATAATTTTCTTCAGTCAGTATTTTGGGGATATCCAAGGAAATTTCCTTTTGTTGTTCTCGCCACCTGAGTATATTCTCTGCCAGTTCTTCCGTCTCGTTCACCAAAATATCCATCTTGGCTAAAGCCTTGCTCTGTGACATTTGAAATAAAGAGAAATAGAAAAAAAAATCAGTTACTGATTACCATTATGTTAGAAACAGATTCATCAAAATTAACATCTGATCTTTTTCTAGTCCCTTACTACAAAAATTCCTTTAAAACTGTGTCTCTACCCCCACCCCAACCTACATATCTTCTATCTGAATTCACTTCTCCTTTACCATCAATTTTAAACTCGATGCAAATAACCTCAGGCTTTCTCACTGTGCCTGGCTGGTCTGGAATTCACGGTAATCTCCTATTCCACCATCCCCAGGGCTATGATCACAGGCATGTGTGTGTCACCAAAGTTGTCTTAAACTGATGCTAAAGGCGTAGGGTGATTAAATCTGCAATTCTACAATTTTCTTTTCTTCTGGTGCTGGAGAAGGTGCAAAGACCTTTCACATACTAGGAAAGCACTACAGCAAGCTGATCCTTGGTCCTGAAAGTCTGTATTTCTAACATGTTCCACATGGTAATGATCCTCTGGATCCATACTTTGAGTGGCAGGGCTCAATCTAGTCTATTCATTTTTTTTTTTTTTTCATGAGTAAAGCACAGTGCTGACCAATCTACTCCTCTGTATTCTTCCTTTACAAAATGAATATGGACTGGAACGATGGCTTAGCTGTTAAGAGCACACTGGCTGCTCTTCTAGAGGACCTAGGCTTGATTCCCAGCACCCACATAGAAGCTCACAACTGTCTGTAACTCCAAACCCAGAGGATTTGGTATCCTTTTCTGGCCTCTGAGGCATCAGACACACATGGCACAGACTACACGCAGAAAAAAACATGAATACATACAAACAAAACAAAAGTGAAAAACAAGGGTCTGGAGAGAGGCATCAGAGGGAGAAAGTGCTTCCTGGTCTTCCAAAGACCTGAGTTCGGTTCCCAGCACCCATGGCAGATATCACAACTGCCTCTAACTCTAAAGGATCCCACACCTCAGGCACCTGCACTCACACTCTATTGATTTTACTGATTCTTCAAACTAACTCTGAAAACTTTCTAAAGTCTTTCTATGTCCTATCCTGTTCCCAGTCCCCTGTATTGAAAGTAATCTTCCCTGTGATCAACAGATAGCAATTCCTAATCATTTTATTTTATATTTACACAAATATAATCTATGAAGTAAAAAATATGTATCTTGGTACATATGGTGGCATATGTCTAAAATCCCAGCACTTGGAAGGCAGAGGCAAAAAGACAGTTTGAAGCCACCCTGGGCTATACAACAAGACCATGGAGGTGGGTAGGAGGAGGGAACCAGATGGGAAGGGAGAAAGAAAATGGAAACCATGTTAAAGCAATACTTTTAAAAAATTTTTTTTTGTTTTGAGACAGAATCTTACTTTGTAGCTTAAACTAGTCTGGAACTCACTAAATAGTGCAGGCTAGCCCCAAACTCCACAACAATCTTCCTCAGGCACCCAAGTACTAGAATTATAGGTGTAGGGAACCATGCTTGGTTAAGAAAATGTTTACATGAACTATGAAAAAGGCTGAGGGGGGGAGGGGCGAGGGGAGGCAGGGGGGGGGCAGGGGGGGGGGAGGGGGGGGGGGGGGGGGACTTGGACTGAGTACAGGGTCACAGTCGGGGGGGGGGGGGGGGGGGGGGGGGGGGGGGGGGGGGGGGGGGGAGTAGGGGAACCATGGCTGATATGTAAACTGAATGTATTGTAAAATAAAATATATATATATATATATATATATATAAAAGAAAATGTTTCTTTTGCTTCATGATTTTATTAATGACTAACTGAAAAAAAAAAGTGAAATTAGCCAAGCTCAGAAAGACAAACACCGAAGTCTTGTCTCATATGTGTACTCTAGATTTGAACTGTGTGTCATGAATGTAAGGGAAACAGTGATGAGAAACAGGATAAAAAACATAATAGAATACATGTGACATGCAAACAAAAGGAGACACTATCCAGAGGAAGCAAGAGGGCCAGGAAGAACTGGAGGAAAGAGATCAGAGAGGACAGCAGCAGATGAGAATACAGTGGAACAAAGAGAAATTGCACATCCATGTGAGAATGTCATGATGAAAAACATCACTTTGTTTGTTAATTTAGGAGTCTGAGGCCAGCCTGAGCTACATGAGACTATCGAAAAAAATAAAATAAAAACCAAAAAAATTAAATGGGACGGTCACACAGTTGAGATTCTAGTATAAGAACTAAGAGCAGCTATATTAGTAATACTCACCATTTGCTTTAGGTTTTCTTCTAAATGAGGGATATTTCTAATTGTTTCCAGATGGGTTTCCAATTTCTCAATGAAAGTCACAGCTAATTCCAACAAATGTACCATATCTCTGAAAGAGAGTGCATGGGTGAGTGTAAATTTACCCCAGGCTCCGTGTTTGAACACTCGGTCCCTATTGGGTGGTGCTGTTTGGGGACTCACTGGAGCTTTGGGGCCCAGGGACTAGATGGCAGATATAGCTCAGTGAGGGCAGCCCTTGAAGGTGCTTTCCAGTTCCTGATCCACTAAGATGCGAGCAAGCCATGCCACAATCCCGCCACCGCCGACGGAGCTGCCGCGCTGCAGCCGTACAGCTGAGTGAGGAGAAAGGCCCCCCTCCCCCGCCCCGCAAGCATGACAGCTCCAGGCGAGTCCCCAGCGCAAGTGTTCCAGCTCTGAAGGGAAAGGCATCCTGGCAGTCAGGAGCCAAGAAACACCACACAGCTGCATCGCACAACAAACCTCACACAAGAGATTTACAGGGAAAAACCCAGAAGAATGGCGGCCTGGATGAGGGTGAGAGGTGAGAAGCACTAGAGAAGTGAGCAGAAGACAGGGTTTATAGAGGTTTTTTGGAGGGTGGAGCTTTCCAGGGTGGGGATTGGTGGGTTTTCACGTCCAGGGCATTCGAGTGTTAGTGGGTGGAGCCTGAGTTAGAAGTCCTCAGGGACACGGCCAGCCACTTGAACCAGCCACAATGCCGTACCTACAATGTAAACTGTAGACAAAATAAGCCTCAGCTCAACTAAGTTGCTGTTAGTATTCTGTGACAGTGGTTAGAAAAGAAAAGCAGTACAGGGAGGAAAAAAATTAACTTTTCTTCTTCCTCCTCCTCCTTCTAAATATTTAGTTTGGGGGATGGGGATTTAGCTCAGTGGTAGAGTGCTTCCCTAGCAAGCGCAAGGCCCTGGGTTTGGTCCTCAGCTCTGGAAAAGAAAAAAATATTATTTTGTGTGTGGGTGTTTTGCCTGCATGTGTCTATGCACCACATGCATGCAGTACCCACGGTGACCAGAAGAGGGCATTGGATCCTCTGGAACTGGAGTTACTGAAGATTGCGAGCTGCCATGTGGGTGCTGGAAATTAAACCTGAGTCCTCTGGAAGAGTAGCCAGTGATCTTAACTGCTGAGCCATCTCTCCAGCCCCTTAACTTCTCTTCTTTAGTTGTTTTGTTTCTTTTCCTTTAATTAGGACTATTAATTTGAAATAAGCAAATCTAAGGAGCATCATTAACAAACATTTTAATGGAACTATCAATGGTGAAAAGGTTCTTCTCTTTCACTGAAGCAAAACTTAGATCGTCATCCAAATAGAAAAATGGAATGAGCCAGGCATCATGATTTGATCCTTTAATCCCAGTGCCCAGTGCTCAGGAGGCAGAGGTGGGTGGATCTCTGTGATTTCCAGGCCTGCCTAGTCTACACACCAAGTTCTAGAAGAGCCAGGGCTACATAGAGAAACCTTGCCTCAAAAGACCTAGAAAAGAAAAAGAAAAATGGAAAGAAATAATATTCATGATAACCGAAATCTAACTGCTGGAAAACCCTCAGTGGAAATGGTTGTGGTGATACGTGTCTTTATTCCAAGCACTTGGGAGGCAGAGGCAGGAGGATCTCTGTGACTTTGAGATCAGCCTGGTCTACATAGTGAGTTTTAGGCCATCCAGGAGGCACATATTGAGCCCTATCTCAAAAAAGAAAAAAAGGAAAAAGAAAACCCTCAATTGTTGGTAATAACCATCTCACATAAAGTCATTTCCCTAGACAAAACCTCATATTGGTTCAGAGAACAGAGAAGACACCAAGGAAAAATACTACACTGAAAGGTATCATATAATTTTTTTTGAATCTGCATTATAAAATCTTCAAAATCATCTTTTTGCTGTTGGCTTTTGTTTTGTTTTTGAATCACTTGCCAGACACTTTGAGATATATTATCAGTAAAGGTAAGAATAAAGTCCACTTTTTTCATCCTCGGCTACACAGCAAGTTTGAGGCCAGTCTATGTAAGACCCTGTATAAAAAAAAAAAAAAAAAAAAAAAAAAAAAGGTATTTCCAGTTTTTGTTGCCTCCCCCTTCTGTCTTTTTTTGAGACAGGGTTTCTCTGTGTAGCTTTGGTGCCTGTCCTGGATCTCACTCTGTAGACCAGGCTGGCATCGAACTCACAGAGATCCGCCTGCCTCTGCCCCCCAGAGTGCTGGGATTAAAGGTGTGCACCACCACTGCCCGGCATCCTTCTGTCTTTTTGAGACAGTGTCTCCTTACGAAGCCCTGTACTGAAACTCACTCTGTAGACCAGGCTGGCTCCAAACCCAGAAATCCACCTGCCTCTGCCTCCTCAGTGCTGAGATTAAAGTCGTGTATCACTATGCCTAGCTTCAGTTTTTGCATCTTTTAATGTCTTATCTTTGTTAAATATCAACAGAATTTTTATACATAGGTAATGATAAATGTATTTCATAAAACGGTCTACACATAATAAAGCAGATCTTACCGTGCTGCATGTTAGGGATCTAATATTTTTTGTCAAAATCATGATTTATAATTCCTAAAACAACTGGCAAAACAAAGTCCTTTCTTTTCTTCCAGTTATAATTATTAAAAACAAAGAACACTTTCCGGTGTAATGTATCAACATTAGTAATGTTAATAAATACAACCAACAATATACTGTTTTGTGAATTATGCTACAACCTAACTGCCAGGCTAAACAACAGCTACTCTAAAAAGACATGCATCAGTCTCCGTCTCTGCTTCGGGCTCTAACCTGTGATAAACAGCTTCCAGGGGCAAGTTCTCCTGGCACGTGGGTCTCAGCAGTCTTTGCCTGACGGCCCGCTTCTCTTTCAGCACGGCTTCCAGATGGTCGCTCATGCTCTGCAGAGCGTCACACTTCTCAACTACATAAACCAGAGATGGCAACCGCAGTCAGCGACAGGACAAGCACGTTTTAGACTCTCTTTCTTCCCACTGCACCAAGGCTGTGTCACACTGCAGGCACCGGGTTCCAGAAGCCTGCCCACGCACCAGGGACAGATCCCGATCCCCCTGCCTGGTTGCCCCCCAAACAGTTCGAGCCAAGGACCTGCCTAGGCTCAGTGTGCTGGGCTCTGCTGACTCCCCATGGGAGACGTTGAATTTGGGAGATGTGAGGATGCGGGGTGGCTTGGGAGAGAGGGCTGGGGAGTGGGAGGAGGGAGGAGCTGTGGTATGTGGGGTGAGTAGAAAATTTCTTAATAAAGAAAAACGAAAAAAAGTTAAAGAAAATATTCTATCTATCCTATAAAAAAATCTCTTTCTTGGTGAGTGCAGAGATGGCTCAGTGGTTAAGACCACTTGCTGCTCTTCCAGAGGTCCCACATTGGCAGTTCACAACCATCTGAAATTCTAGTGCCAGGGGATCCTATGTCCACCTCTGGCCTCTGTGGGCACTGCACACACACAGTGCCCAGACACATACCCATACACATGAATATAGTAAAAATAACCCCAGTCAGCATTAACCTAAGGCTGGGTATAGTGGCACACACCTGTAGTCTCAGCACTCCTCAACCTGAGGCAAGAGGATCACTGAAGTTAGGAGTTAGACCTAGTCTAGGCAAGAGATCCTTATCTCAAAAGCAGACAGACAACAAACAAATAAATCAAATAAATTAACTTCACAGTCTCTGAACATCTTTCTTACTTTTCTTTAGTAGCATCAATTTAATCTTCATTTTTGACTATTTTCTCTTATGTTTCCTACTAACAACCAAACTCTAGTACTAAATTCTTTCCTGTGTTTTTCAAATCTACTTTTTATTCTGCCTTAAATCCAGGGCCTATTTTCATATAATAATTATACAATAATCATAAATTTTAAAATTTAATTTCCTCTCTCCCCATCTACATGCCCCTTTTGTTTTCAAAAGGACATGTTTGAGAGTAGATTATAGACAGCATGACCTTTTATTCTTAAAAACACAAAAATTACATTAGTGTATATGTATGTGTGTGCAGGAGTGCCTACATGTGTGCCACAGTACTACGTGACGGTCAGAGGACCACTGTCAGGAGTTGGTTCTCTCCTTCCATGTGAGTCTTAGGGATTAAACTAAGGCATCAGGCTTGATGGCCAGTGCCTTTATCTGATGAGCCATCTAGAACACCCATGATCTTTTATTCTTTTTTTGTTTGTTATTTTCTTTGTTTTTCAAAACAGGGTTTCTGTGTAGCCCTTGCTGTCCTGGAACTTGCTCTGTAGCCCAGGCTGGCCTCAAACTCACAGAGATCCACCTGCCTCTCTCCTGAGTGCTGGGATCAAAGGTGTGTACCACCACTGCCATTGATCTTTTATTCTTAAAACTTTATTCCAAGAACATATTCTTACGTAACTTATGTAATTACAAAACATTCCCAAATTTGGAATTTTTTTTCTCAGAAAATTTATTCATTTTAACGTTTTTTGCAGTATTGGAGACTGAACCTAGGGCTTCATACACGCTAAACAAAGATTCCACCATTAAACTACATCCCCAAGCCTTTCCCCCCAATATTTGTTTAACATTTTTAAAGACTATTAATTTAATTCTGTGTATATGTGTGTATACGTGTGTTAGCACGTGTCACAGTGTTCATGTGGAAGTCAGAGAGCAACTTTTTGGTCAGTTCTCTGCTTTCACTGTGGTCCCAGATCAGAACTCAGGTCATCAGGTTGAGCAGGAAGTGCTTCTACCCACTGAACCATCTAACTGACCCTGTTTGTTATGTTGCATTATTATCTGTATGTGGGAGTGGATGCATGCACGCATGCCGCAGCACATTACCAGAGACCAGAGCACACTTTTGGGAGGAGGTCCTTTCCTTCTACTGTGTGAACCCTGGGACTAAACTCAAGTTCTCAGGGCCAGTGGCAAGGGCCTTTACCTGTGGAGATACCTTGACAGCCCTGGGTTTGTTTGCTTGTTTTCAGTTCTTCTGAGACAGGGTTTCTTTATGTAGCCATGGCTGTCCTGGAACTCGCTCTGTAAACCAGGCCAGCCTCGAACATACCAACCTCTGTCTCCTGAGTGTTGGGATTAAAGGCCACCATACTAAATATGGAGTGCTAGGGATTAAATCCAGAGCTTCATGAATGCTAAACAAACACTCTACCAATCTCAGCTACATACACAGTCTTTCAGAAAATCTAACATTGATCTCTTCTTGTCTTTGAGAAGCTACTGTGGTTTGGAAACTGTGTTGGAAGTTTAGTCTTCACTGTGGTATTCTGGGGGGTGGCGGGAGCTTCAAGAGGAATGGGGAGCAATTAAGTCAGTTAGGGCTAGGCCCTTGTAAAGAAGTTAGTTCAACTCATTTTCAAGACCCCTCCCTGCTGGACATGGCGGCATATGACTTTGATCCCAGGATTCAAGAAGCAGTGGCAGGTGAATTTCAGAGGCTTAAGGCCAGCCTGGTCTACACAATGAGTTCCAGGCCAGCCAGGACTTCATAGTGAGACACTGTCGCAAAACTGCACAAAACAAACAAAAACCCTTCTTGATGCAGAGTGCTATTATTTTACTACTTTTTTTAAGTTTTATTTTTTTGTGTATGGGTGTTTTGCCTGCATATATGTATATGCTTTATGTGTGTGCCTGATGCCCATGGACATGGATTTCTCATGATTGGAGTTACAGATGGTTGTGAGCTGCCATGTTGGCGTCTGGAACTGAACCTAGGTCCCCTGGAAGATCAGCCAGTGATCTTAACCAATGAGCCATCTCTGCAGTTCATCACTCTACTTCTTACACTTTGCTTGCTTGCCCTTTAAAAGGACATCAAAACCTGGTTCTGCCTGATTTCTGATTACTGGTTAGTTCTCCTGGACTGGGTGCTACAAAGGAGCAAGACTGACCCTAATTACTCTGGATTCTTGTCCTACAATATGATGTCTCCTTGCCACGAGCTCTGGTGCTGGAATGGCATCCACCATGTGGACCTCACCATTGTTGAGCTATGTACCTTGAAACCTCCAAAACTGTAAGCAAAATAAATCTTTTTTCATTGTACATTATCCAGCCTCAGATATTTTCTTGTGGCAACAGAAAAGGAGATTAATGGAGGAGCCAACCTGGTCACTTTCTATATGCTATTTTTACTAGTCAAGTCAACTGGACTTGTTCCAAACTAGCCAAGGCTAAACAGTAAGAAAACAAAACAAAACAAACAAAAACCCTGAAAACATATTAGTTATGAGACAATACCTGGGAAAGGTTATGACATTAGAATTCTGCCGCCTGGTGGTTATATACAATAATTCAAGATCAAGCTGAAATCCTAATGATTACTCTCTTAAGCAACAACTTACCCAAATAGGAAGGATGAGTAAGATCTGCTGTATCCTTTTCCAGTTTCAGAAGTTCAATTTCCAGGTTGTTCTACATGATGAACAAGAGGAAACTTTAGCTCACTCAGCAAATGTCCTGAAGTTCAAGGCTTCAAACACTGATAAAAAGGACACGCTATGGAAACACAGTATAAGACATCTACATGTTCCTTAAAATGAGATGGAAGGATGGTTTATATAAAAGCCAGGGTATACCACTGGAACTTTTCATTTTGGTATCCTGATTCCTGTTATTACAGTAACTACTACATGTACCTACCAGCCAGGCACCAGGCACTGTTTTAATTGCAAAAGAATGCTATTCAAACCAATTAAGAGGTTTTTTGTTTGTTTTAGAGTTGGGCATCAAACCCAGGACATTTTGTATGCTAAGCATCCACATTTTCTCTGAACTACACCCCAGCATACTACACACTTTTTTAAATGGAAAAATAGAAGAGAAAAGCTCATAATTTACCTGGGAGATTTCAGCTTGAATATCTGAGATCTGCTGTAATCTGGAGAAGTTCACAAAGCAAGGAGCTGTTTTCTTAGATATATCTAACATCTCCTATTGGTGAATGAACAGGGAAAGTATAGTAAGTTACAAAAAGTATGCATACTAGAATAACACACACAAGGGACTAAAAATAACACTGTCATCAGGCAGTGGTGGCACATGCCTTTATTCCCAGCACTTGGGAGGCAGAGGCAGGAGGATTTCTGTTAGAGGCCAGCCTGGTCTACAGAGAGAGTTCCAGGGCAACCAAGGCCACATAGAGAAACCCTGTTTCAAAAAAATAAAATAAAAGTAACATTATGTCCAAAACTGCACCTAACACAAAGAAGGCATTAAAACTGTAGCAATAAATATCTTCTGTTTTTATTTCATTTTGATGATATCTAATGTAGCCCAAGTTAGCCTTGAGCTTGCTATGGCCAAAGGATGACTTCGAACTTCTGATCTTCATAACTCCACTTCCCAAGTGTTCAGTATAACGGGATTTTGTGTTTGTGTGTGTGTGCACACACTAGAGTGCATGTTTTATGAATGCATGCTCATATACATGCATTTATGTGTGTATTTTTGTGGTGGCCAGAAGTCAACATTTGGTGTCCTCCTCCATCATTTCTCCATCATACTTTTTGACCAAGTTTCTCACTGAACCCAGAACTCACATTTAGAGAGAGGTAAATTAGGAGATGGTTAGCCTAGGACTCTATTTGGTTTTTGTTATGTACAATCCCCACTTGTAACAATGTGCTTGGCACACTAGCTCCTTTCCTTGCTTATGCTAGGTACATGTACTTCTCTTTAAACAGTGCACACAGCAACCTTAGAATCCTCTAGAACTCCTCACTTGTACTGCGCTACATGTACTCTCATGCCTGAACAATAATATAGTTTCTCTGCCTCTGGTAAGAAGCAAATTTAGACAGTAAAGAACATTTTGGCCTGAACTGCAATGTACAGAAAGGCAGATGACTGAGTCCTCTAGTAAACCTTTAGGGAAAGCCCATTACTACTGTATGCCTGTGCATAAATGGGTCTATATCTTAGGAACTTGTCTCTTGCTGTGATTAAAAAACCATAACCAAAGAAACTTATAAAATAAAGTGTTTAATTTGCATTATGAATTTGAGAGAGTTAGAGTCCATAATTGTATTAGTCAGGTTCTCTAGAAGAACAGAACTGATAGAATGAATCTCTATGTCTACAGAAGGGCATTTATTAGAGTGGCTTACAGACTGTGGTCCAGTTGGTCCAACAAAGTCTGTCTGCCAAGAGAAAGTCCAAGAATCCAGTAGTTATTCAGTCCACAAAGCTGGATGTCTCAGCTGGTCTTCAGTAGATGCCAGGATCATGAAGAAGGAGGCTCTAATGCCAGTCAGGGAATGAAGTTGCCAGCAAGAATAGGGCAAGCAGGCAAAGAACAAGCACGTCTTTCTTCCATGTCCTTATCTAAGCCACCATCAGCAGTGTGGCCCAGATTAAAGGTAGATCTTCCCACCTCAAAAGATCCAGATTAAAGGTGGCTCTTTCTACTTCAAATGGTTTATTAAGAAAAATCTTAGCAAGGAGGTATGGCACACTCCTTTAATCTCAGCACTTGAGAGGCAGAGGCAGGCAGATCTCTGAGTACAAGGCCAACCTGGTCTACAAAGTGAGTTCCAGGACAGCCAGTGCTATACAGAGAAACCAACGAAATAAAACAAAATCTTTGCCAGGTGGTGGTGATGTAAACCTTTAATCTCAGCACTTAGGAAGCAAAGGCAGGTGGATCTCTGTGAATTTGAGGCCAGACTAGTCTACAAAGTGAGTTCTAGGACAGCCAGATCTGTTATATAGAGAAACCCTGTCTCAAAAAATAAAAAACAAAACAAAACAAAAAATCCTTCAGGTGGGTCAAGCCTCTTGGGTTTTAGTTAATTCCACAATGTAGTCAAGTTGAAAACCGAGAGCAGTCATGACAAGTTCACCCCTTGTCAACTTGACATACAATCGTGCTTACTTTCCAAATGAAAACAATAATCAGATCATAATTATACCTAATATGATATAACAATCACATATACAACTGCAAACACTATAAATTTTAGAACAGGTGGCAATGTCCCTAGAGGGACATTCTTTTAGTGCCTCAAAACTTAAAATATGATAACCACTGATACTCTCTTAATTAACATTACATTACAAGATAAAGAAATCAAGGAAAGAAAACACAAATATTTGCACAAATACTTTCTTAACAAAATATGACAGAAACATTCAATTACAATCCTTGTTTCTGTAACTGGTCACATAGCCTTAGCTGGTATTTATAACTACCTCCTTCTACTACCCATTCTGTATTTCCTCCACCCTCAACAGGTCCTGGTTCTTTTCCCAGAGGAGTGACCCATACTTTCATTCTTGATGGATCTGTGCCCTTTGTCATCCTGCCTGGATTAGGCCATTGTAGCTTCCCATTGACTTTAATCACAGGACATGGCAGCACCAAGAGACTCCGTAAAGGATCTCCCACACTCCAGACATAATCTGTCACCCCCAGACAGCAGGAAGTAAATGTAAGAACATGACACCCACATTCCCAAGAGGTGGGGTGGGTAGTTTTTGGTCTTTCAATGGATTATGGATATTTGTCATTGTTTAGAGTGGCTGGTTACAAGCTGTTACTAGTAATGGTCAGGCAAAATTCTGAACAAAGGAGTTTAGATTCAGGGTTCTTGTTTTGAAAAGAAAAAAGGAGGATACAGATATAATAGGATAAAAGGGTAGATTATTGAATCTACTTTGAAAAAAGATACAGATATGATAGGATAAAGGGTAGATTATTGAATCTACTTTGAAAAAAGATACAGATATGATACGATAAAGGGTAGATTATTGAATCTACTTTGCAAAGAAAAAAGGGAGGATACAGATATAAGATAAAAAGGCAGATTACTAGCCGGGCGGTGGTGGCGCACGCCTTTAATCCCAGCACTCGGGAGGCAGAGCCAGGTGGATCTCTGTGAGTTCGAGGCCAGCCTGGACTACCAAGTGAGTTCCAGGAAAGGCGCAAAGCTACACAGAGAAACCCTGTCTCGATAAACCAAAAAAAAAAAAAGGCAGATTACTGAATCTACTTTTAAAAAGCAACTGCTAGTTTTAAATATTTTACTTTGGATTTTTATATAATGTATACAAATTTGAGATTAATTTTGTTAGAACGTACTGTACATACATTTTGTTTAGATTTTTTGTTTGTTTGTTTGTTTTTCGAGACAGGGTTTCTCTGTGTAGCTTTGCACCTTTTCCTGGGACTCACTTGGTAGCCCAGGCTGGCCTCGAACTCACAGAGATCCGCCTGGCTCTGCCTCCCAAGTGCTGGGATTAAAGGCATGTGCCACCACCGCCGCCTGGCACTGTACATACATTTTTAATCTTGTTCAAGGTACTGTACCTACACAACTTATTTATCAATGTAATGCAAATTTCAAGTCCTTGAACGTTATTATTACAAGCTCTTTAGCATAATGAATAAATGCAATAAAACTTGTAGTCATGTTAGGTATGTTTTCAAGGTCAAACAGATATTTTAGATAGACAGGTCATCTTCAAACACTTCAGATATCTACAGAATATGGCATTTAAGATGTTTTAACAACATAGGTTCTTTTTTTTTTTTTTTTTTTTTTTTATGACAATGAAACATGTCTGCTCCTGGCAGCACCAATCTACTTCAGAGAAGATGATGGGCATCAAAGAAACTCCATATGGAGTTTACTTTCTTTGTGGCAAAAGTAAGCCACTGGTAAGAAAGTCCTCTTGCCTCAAATGCTGACAGTTGCTGTCCAAACTGGACAAGCAGGAAACAATAGAGAGTGACTCCAAGCCTTGCAAAGGCAAGGTGGGACAGTCCTTCAAAACTCCTGCTTCATAAAAAAGTCTGTTGAATATTCTAGGCCTGTAGGATGAAGATTGATGCCCCAACATTGCAAAGGAACTTTGGAGGACTTGTCCAGGTGGCCAGCTGTTTCTGTCATTTCTCATAATTTTTGGAAGTTGATTGCTTGCACTTCCTGTTTACTGAAGTAATATTATTTCCTTCTCAGGTCTCTGGAGTTGAAGAGTAGATAGTTATAGTTTTCCTTGTAACGAATTCAGAAAAGAAATTCACTAAAGAGGTATAAAGTGTATAAGTTTTGAGAGACATCAAAAGATAGTTTTCAGTTGGTAATACAAGTTAGGATAGAAAGTGAATTAGGTACAACACTTTGGACTCACCAAAATAGGATAAATAATAAAGTATTTTCTCCAAATCTGTCAAGTGTTAATGGACTAGACATTATTGATGTAATTATTGCCTATATATTATATATAGTTATTGTACTTATTATATATAATTTTTCTTATATTAGGTATAATCTTTTTTTTTTTTTTAATTTTAGACAAAAAGGGGAAATGTGGTGCTCTAACAAATAAAGCTTGCCTGGAAATCAGAGTGTCAGGCTAGCCACTAGTTAGCCACAGAGGCCAGGCAGTGGTGGCACACACCTTTAATCCTAGCATTCCAGAGGCTGAGGCAGACAGATCTCTGTGAGTTCAAGGCCAACCTGGCTACACAAGATTGATCCAGTCTAAAAGAGAAACAGAGCCAGGCAGTGGTGGCACACATGCCTTTAATCCCAGCACTAGGGAGGTTGAGACAGGAAGTGATATGGCTGGGTGGAGAAAGGAATATAAGGTGGGAGGAGACAGGAGCTCACCCTCTTTTGGTTGAGGATTTGGTAGAGGTAAGAACTCTAGTGGCTGGCTGCTCTGCTTCTCTGATCTTTCAGCTTTCACCCTGATATCAGACTCCGGGTTTTCATCAGTAAGACCAATTAGGATTTGTGCTACACTGTTACTCCTTTCTTAGCATGTTGGCCTAAGGGCACTGGAAGCCTAAAGTGATCAAAAGGAAGTGTGAGCTTCCAGCTCAATGGAATGTTTGTTGTGTTTCCTGGCAGGCACTCCCCAGCTCTGTAACCAGCAGAACTTAAGGTCACAGGAATGGGAAGCAAAAATTTCCCTAGTGGGTCACTAGGGGTGGTAGTGAGTGTAACCAATTCCTTTCCACCCACTGCTATGAGAGAAACCTTATCCTATACTGGATGCTGATTCAAAGTATAGACTGCCCCCTGGAGAACCCTGCCCCAGACCTCCAGAGTGCTGTCACCTGACTGGAGCTGTAACTGTGTCTTCAAAAGGCCATTCCATTGTTCTATCAGGCCAGCTGCTCCAGAATTGGGGGAACATGGTCAGACCAGTGGACGCCTTGATCGTGGGACTGCTGTTGCTCTTCAAAAGATAATACGTCAAAAAGGAGAGGGTTCTGGGATGGAATTCTGCCAACTTGCTGGGTGGTATTGGAGGAATTTCTTGGTCTTTTTAGGTGTCTCTTTTTTGTTTGAGACAAAGTCTCCTCACTCTGTACCCTAGACTAGCCTTTAACTCTGAGCAATCTTCCTGCTTCCACATCTCCCAAGTGCTTAGATTACAAGTCTTGTATCCACACTTTAGTATTTCAGAAGTCGCTAAGGACTCTTATATGAATTAAAAAATAAATCTTCCATCAAGTCTGCATTAATAATTTCTACAAATGAATTACTAACTTTCCTAACTTCTTTTTTGGTTTCTGTTTTTGGTTTTTTGAGACAGGTTTCTCTGTCTGTCCTGGAACTCATTTTGTAGACCAGGCTGGCCTCAAACTCAAAGATCTGCCTGCCTCTGCCTCCACAGAGTGCCAAAACATTGGCTTCAACTTCTTTTTTGTATCAGTTTCCTTCCCTTCAATCTTAATGTCCTTGGTCTCTCCCAATTCCTTTCTGTCATTTTCTATTATTCCTTCAAATGCTTCCCCCACTCACACTCCAACAGCGTGTGTGTGTGTGTGTGTGTGTGTGTGTGTGTGTGTGTGTGTGTGCGCGCGCGCGCGCGCGCGCGCGCACACACACACACACACACACACACACACGCACACTTTTATAAGATGCTCCCACAAAGTCCCCACTGGAGTTTTTCTGTATTCAGGGCCTCTTACCCCAAATATGGTTCAGTAATTCCCATAAATAGGCGTTACTGGAAAAGCTGGTTTTAAGTACCGGCCAGTATCTCTTTCTTACTGCCTCCCGCTCTACAGTATAGAGCAGCGGTTCTCAACCTGTGGCTCTCAATCACTTTAGGGGTCGAACGACCGATCTTCGCCGGGGTAGCCTACGACCATCGGAACACATAGATGTTTATGTTATGACTCATAAAAGTAGCAAGATTACAAAGTAGCAACGAAAATAACTTTATGGTTGGGGTCATCACAACATGAAGTGTTATTAAAGGGTCACCGCAGCCTTGGGAAGGTTGAGAATCGCTGGTCTAGTGGAAGCAGATCAGAGGAAGGGGGAAAAAAATGCAGAGCGCTGTTCCATCTCCGACAACCAGCCCGGGATAACCGGCAGGCACTCAAAACACAGAATCCTGGGAACGCCACCTACTCCGTCCCTCACCCTTTAAAAGAACCCGCGGGAGAATGGTCGCCGCCGCGGCCTCCAAGGGGCGCTACCCGCTATTCAACACAGCCCTCCACCGGCTCCCGCACGGCGGAGCCACGAACGACACCTCACAGCGGAATTCTGTCGCCCCCTTGATGACGCCGCGCAGCCCCCCGCGTACCTCGGTGACTATCCCCGAAGCCACCCAGTGGTTCAGCAGTAGCCCAGCTGCACTCGGCGCGGACGCCGGGTCCCACGGGTTCGCGGCAGCCATGGCTCCCACACACCCCCGGAGCTGGCGCCAGGCGTGAGAGGCACCCAACGAACGGTCGCGCGGCTTGATGATGTCACAGGGCGTTCCCGCCCGGGCGGAAGCCCTGGGAGCGCGTCTCAGGCGAGCGCGGGTCCCGGGTGTTCCCTGGCGGAGCCTGCTCTGCACTGAGCCGTAGGAGGCGAGTCTCGAGCTCCCTGATCCCGCAGTGGCTCCCGGAGGCTCCCTGGCCTTAGCTCGGCTGCCAGAGCAGCAGGACCTTGTGGTAGCGCTGTCTACTAGCCTGCTTTCTCCTTGCCGCCCTCTTTGGCTGCCCCCTAGGAAGTAGGGCTAGGCAGAAGGTGACAACTGGGACAGGAGACCCAAACGGGAGGTTTACCCGGGGGCTGTTATGTCTAGACTGGGGCGGTGACAGCTACGCTTCTTTCCCGCAGGGAACTGAGCCGCGGCGCTAGGATGGGAAACAGTGCCCTCCGCGCTCATGTGGAAACAGCGCAGAAAACTGGTGTCTTTCAGCTTAAAGACCGTGGTCTGACCGAGGTGAGAGGAGAGGGGACCGACCCAGAAACTAAAAGGGAGAGGGATGGCGCGGGGTGTCGAAGTTTATTGGTGCGGGATTTTCCACGCTGTGAACTCCCTTTCTCCAGTTCCCCTCAGAGTTGCAGAAGCTGACAAGCAACCTTAGGACCATCGATTTGTCCAACAACAAGATCGACAGCCTACCGCCCCTGCTAATAGGAAAGTTCAGTCTGCTGAAGAGCCTCTCCCTCAACAACAACAAACTGAGTATGGCTTTTGTGCCTGGCTAGCTTTTGCTAGTGATCAGCAGTTATGAAGGGTGCTTTTCCTCGTACAAGCTGATTTTGTTATGAAATCAGTTCAGGGGATGCAGAACGTTAGAGTATTGAAGCTTTCTGCCTCTTGCAA
The DNA here is from genome assembly GCF_004664715.2 of Peromyscus leucopus. NCBI lineage: Eukaryota > Metazoa > Chordata > Mammalia > Rodentia > Cricetidae > Peromyscus > Peromyscus leucopus. The sequence continues at coordinate 96,533,958 of NC_051066.1, read as the reverse complement.
TTAAATCTACACGCCTCCTTGCATAGCATAATCATTATTACTAGGTTAATTTGGACTTGCAAGACTTTTGGGATGCGATGTAAACAGTTACCTAATATGGGGGCAGGGTAGAATTGGAGGCTTTTCCAAACCTCCCTAGATTGTTGTTAGAATATACCTAGGCCCCTTTAAAAAACAACACTATTATACACATAAATGCTTTTCTGCATCTTGGTGGCTCCTTAATCTTCTGAACACTGTTGGTAAAGTGTGATACCTAAACTTGACATGTGCAAATCCTATGTAAGAAGTGGGGACTGGTGATTTGGGCCTGGAATCCCAGCCACTCAAGAGGCTGAGGCGGAAGGACCATTATTTCAGGGCCAGCCTAGACAACTTAATGAGACCCTGTCTCAAAAATAGAAACAAAAACAAAGTGGAGCAGGCCGCCATCTGTCTTTTCATAAACTTTAGTTCTATCAGATTTTTTTAAAAAAATTTTTCTTCACCAGCTGTTCTACCCGATGAATTATGTAACCTGAAAAAACTAGAGACTCTAAGTCTAAACAACAATCACCTGAGAGAGCTACCGTCTACCTTTGGGCAGCTTTCTGCCCTGAAGACCCTGAGCCTCTCTGGGAACCAGCTGGGAGCACTACCACCTCAACTCTGTAGCCTGCGACATCTGGATGTAGTAGATCTCTCTAAAAACCAGATTCGGAGCATACCTGACACTGTGGGGGAGCTGCAGGCCTTCGAACTCAACCTCAACCAAAACCAGGTCAGTTCTTTGTGTGGCTGTGTACGACCCGCCCCCAGCCCCACCCCAGTGTGTGTTTGGGTTTATGGTTTCCTGATACTTTCCTCTTCCTTAAGCGCTGATACCAGAAGCTAAAAGATATACTTCATAAGTTATTTCAATGCCCAATGTTACGGAGTGGGTTGATAGCGACTGTGTAATGGTTCAAGGTGTTTTGAGGGAGAACAGAGCAACAGGGAGAGATATTTAAAAAAAAAATGTTGGAAGCTTGGCAAATCTTCAGTTCCTTTCCACACCACCAATCATTTAGTGAAGAGCCACGTCAGGGATGGAATAGTGCAGGGGTGAGACTTAAACCCATAGAATCTGAGATTCAGTCATCAGACATTTTTTTGTTTTGTTTTGTTAAATATGCATCCTTTTGTTGAAAAATCCTTAAGTGATAGTTTTTCAGGAGCTAGCTTATCATCAGACAACTTTACAACTGAAATGTTTTGCCTTGTTTTGAATCTTCTTGGTTAACATTTGTCTGGGGAAGCACTCTGCTCTAGACAGGAGGCCTAGTGATGAAAGGAACATTTGAGATTAGGTAGCCCTTAGTTTCTGTAGCCACTATGCTTCCAGGTATGTACATCAGCTACCATGGACATGTTGTTACTGTGCTGGACCAGAGTTGACATTATGACAGTCAATCTTTGAGGTTGGCTTCATTTTTTTTCCCTGACATCTTTAGGGGAAAAACTGTCATCTATTAGGCACCAAGTATTAGTTGATGACTTATTCTACATTCCCTATGGCTAGACTGTGTAGTTGGAAGGTTTCTCAGACCTTACTTGAATAACCTGGGGAGCTTAAGGTCATCTTAGTATTTGATTCAGTGAGAGGTCTAAGAATCTGCATTTGCACAAAGTTCCCAGGTGATGGATGGAGATACCAGGCAGTCAACAGAATTTGGTGACCTGGGGCTGGAGAACAGCTGAGGCATGAGACTCTGGTTCATCCTGTAACATGGGAAGGAAAAAAACTTGGAGCATTCAATTGGCCAAAGTGAACGGATCAATAACAAAGTGTTTGGTATTGACCTGGAGGGCCTATACAATGCTGTTGAATGGGCGTGCCGAGTCCATCACTTGAGTCATCCAAATGTCTTAGTGAAAATTGTAGATACAAACTGTACTAGAGGTTAGTAGATAGAACTGTTGATACGATTTTGAGGTCATAAGTGAAATGGCTTTAAGAATGTTTTCTAGAAGGTTGAGAATGTAAAATATTAAGCATTAGGGGTTTCTGCTTGAAAATAATAAAGATGTCAAAACAAAAACAGGAGAAATCCAAAAGAGGAAAAATCTAGTGTCAGGAACAAAGGGGAGTCTCAAGAAAAGGACCGATAGTCCAGTCGGGTGCAGCAGTGCATGGGAAGCATGGAGGGAATCCTGGTTTGGGTATTAAAATGTTTGTGTGGTGGTTCTGAGTGGCAGGTTACTGGCAAACTTTTCCCTTGAACTTACATGATTCTCATGTTTTTTATAATAAATGTACAGTGCCTTTATTATTAGTTTTTATTTCTGAAATGCTACTGGTATCCTTCAAATCGTTTGAAAGTGGAGGAGTAACAGAAGGTATGTTAACAGAGGCTTCTGGAATGAGTAGGCAGTGAGAAACCGGAGGCGTGGAAGAAAAGCTGGGACCCAGGCAAGGTTTGCTACAGTAGTAAAAGTAGCCATTGTGCTCTTTGTACTCTCACTGTTGTGTTGTCCACAGATATCTCAGATCTCGGTGAAGATATCCTGCTGTCCTCGCCTCAAAGTGCTCCGACTGGAGGAGAACTGTCTGGAGCTCAGCATGCTTCCCCAGAGCATCCTCAGCGACTCCCAGATTTGCCTGCTCGCTGTGGAAGGCAATCTCTTTGAAATAAAGAAACTTCGAGAACTAGAGGGTTATGATAAGGTGTGTATAAGCATCTTCTTCATTTCTAGTGTCTGTACCAGAGAAAATGCTGAGGTAACCTAGGTGATGGCTACAGTTAGCATCACCAGGTTCATACTTTGGAGGTAGTTCTAAGACTTGGTCAGACTGTATTGTGCCAAGGTGACTTTTTCTACATTCTGCTTATTGTAAAGCACCTTTTTATGCTTTCTAGTAAAATACATGAAAAAAAAAATCAGTGTGTTTTAATAATCAAATACTTTGCTGAGTGTGGCAGCATGGCTTTAATCCCAGAATTTGGGAGGTGGAGGCAGGCAGATCTCTGTGAGTTCAAAGGCCATCCAGGGCCACATAGTGAGAATCTGTCTCAAAAAGGGAGAAAAAAAAGTAAATTTTGTATGTAATGAACCAAGTCAAATTAAAAAGAAAAAAAAAACCCATAAAAACCTAAGTTTAAAAAATACTCTTATATTTGCCCATACCAAATACCATATGTATATTTTTCTTTCATGTTTTTAGTACATGGAGAGGTTCACAGCCACCAAGAAGAAATTTGCATGATGTTCTCCAGGACAATTAAGGAACCTTAAGGACACTGACTTGGAACCTCTGTTGGAATTTGGCCGAGTTAAAGGCTCCTGATGTTGGAGACACTCCAGATTACATTTCATTTAATGACTTTTTTCCTTTTAAGGACTATCTCAGATAAGCTAAAGGAAAAAGACTTAGGAGACAGGAAGAGCCCTTCATTTTGAGCCAATGGACAGGGCGATGGCCAATGTTGATCTTCAAAACCATCATTGTTAGTTGGGCTCTAAGAACCAGTAGGTTGTTGCTATTCATGCAGTGAGGAACTGCTGCCTGGTAACAGAATGACTCCACACCACAGCCAGAGGTTTTGTTGAGTTACATCGTGCCAGCTTTCATAAAGTCAGTTACCACATCTCTGTGTTAACACTTCATGTTTTTATGAAATTCTAATTTGTGGGAAACTTGTATGGCTAAGGACATATGCTTTTGTTCCAACCCATCAATTCAATAGGAGTGTTTCCACTTGGAAGTTGGGAAGTACATAAATATGTAGCTATCTTAAAGCACGCTTTGTCAAGAGGAACATCAGCACAACAGCCATCAAGGAATGTTCCCCAAGGCTGCAGCAGCAAATTTTCTACTATTGCAGGTGCCTTACTGGCAGAAGGCTCCGAAGAGCTAAAAGTATATGCAAAAATTGTATAGTTTTTGGTTTTTAGATAGGTGTTTGCTATGTAGCCCAGGCTGGCCTCAGACTTACAATCTCCCCATGTCTACTCTTTTAAGTACTGGATTACAGGCATGCGCCAGACTCAGCCTACTTGTAAGATTTTAAATGAATTTTAATAAGATTTTCCTGAAGCTTTGTTAAAAATCATGTGTTATTTCTGGTAATTTCTCCCCCTTTTGTATTTATAACTGTACTAATCAAATTACCTTCAAGAAAACCATTGCTATAATATTTTAAAGTAACCTATGTTTATCATGGTTATTCTCTGAATGAGAGGATATACTAAATAAAATATTTTTAATGAACTTTAGAAGCAATGTTAATCATTTAAAGAAGAACTTATAATCAGTTGAGTGGTCCTTTGTTCCTTGAAAGTAAACTGGGAATATATTTCACGCTCTTGTTTGGTTTCATGAGCAGTGAAACCCAACTGATGTCACTCAGATGTTTCTGAGGAACTGGGAATCATGTTAAGAGAATGTGAAAGTACACACTGAGAGAGAGATTTCAGATTATCACTGATAAGAACATTGCAAAGCAATCCCCAGGACTGGTTTCTGAAGTCTTCTCTTAGCTAAAGATATACTGGTAGTTCTCAATAATAGTTAAAACTAGCTTAAAGTTGAAAAACCACAAGAGCTTACATGAAGCAGCCTTTCTGACCTTAAATTTGATCCAGGTGTTCTTTCCCCCATGTTGTTTTATCTATTTGGGGGCAGGTGGTGTCAGTTTATCAGTATCATGAAGGTTTGTTTGTTTTTTCCCCTCAGATTTATTTTTCTTGAGTTTTCTGCAGTGGTCAGAATATTGGATCCCCTAGAACTGGAGCTACAGATAGCTTTGAGCTGCCATGTGGGTGCTGGGAACAGAACCAAGATCCTCTAGAAGAGCCTCAAATGTTCTTAACCACTAAGCCAACTAACTAGCTCTTTAGCTTGTTTTTTAGTTTAGTATGTATTGTTCTTGCTGATCCACTGAGCAGCTGACTTCTCTTGGCATTTTACCAATACCTCTCACTTAAAAAATCTGAACTTACAAATTTAATAACTTAGATGTATTCATTTGTGTTCCCCACTACTGTGAGAATCACTAAGTACCACCTTTTCTTCAGTCTCAAATGCATGTCCAACCATACCAGATTATACTGCTCCAGAATGCTTTAGTGTTGTTCAGTCAAGAAATGCCCTCTGACTTACTTGGGCCTGCCCTATATCTAAGCTCCTTCCCTAAATCTAATCCGAATTAACTACTCTCCAATCTGCTGATAGAATGCTTTCCATATCCTATATTTATCTCTCTTGCTAGACTAAAGTGCTTGAGGCTAAAAACTATATAAAGTAAGGGGCTAGAAAGATAGTTCAGTGATTTAAAGTACTTGTTCTTGCAGAAGACTCAGGTTCATTTCCTATACATACATGGTGGTTCACAACCATCTGTAACTCCAGTTCTAGGAGATCCAACAGCCTCTTCTGGCCACTGTGGGCACTAGACATTCATGTGCTGCTGGAGATTATATATATATCTCCAGGTCTAACATTCATACACAAAATCTTTAAAAAAAAAAAAAAAAAAAACAAACCTACCCAATAAGCCTTAAGTTTAATTTGGTGTGGAGTAAGTATATGGATGGAGTAAGATCATGGGCTCTGTCCTCAGGGATTAAGGTCTGGATCCAGGGTTTGTTACTTAATAGCTTTCTGGCAATTTACTATCATCTGTAAATATAGGGAATAGTCTCACTTCTCAAGTATGTATTATAGTGAGAGGATACATAAAAGCAACACAAGCAGGAACTCGATGAAACAAGCCCTTTATCTATCTTATCTATAAAGCCTGGACGTACAATTGTGTAAATTATACAGGAATAGAAGGCCAAGAGCTAGCACTATGTTAAGTGGCAAAAACCAAAGACTTCAGGATAAGTGACCTGAATATCAATATGAGAAATACAAATCAAATTAGGAACTCAATCAGGATAACTAAGAATTTTTTTTTTTTTTTTTTTTTTTTTTTTGGTTTTTTCGAGACAGGGTTTCTCTATGTAGCTTTGCGCCTTTCCTGGAACTCACTTGGTAACCCAGGCTGGCCTTGAACTCACAGAGATCCGCCTGCCTCTGCCTCCCAAGTGCTGGGATTAAAGGCATGCGCCACCACTGCCTGGCAATAACTAAGAATTTTAATGAGATCACCCAGGAAACTAGCATTCAAATAAGTTTTGTTTTTATTTTACTTTATTTGGTTTTTCAAGACAAGGTTTCTCTGTGTAACAGTCGTGCCTGTCCTGGAACTCAGTCTATAGAACAGGCTGGCCTCGAATTCAGAGATCCGCTTGCCTCTGCCTCCCGAGTGCTGGGATTAAAGGCATGCACCACCACCGCTCAGCTCACGTTTTTTTTTTTTTTTGGTTTTTCGAGACAGGGTTTCTCTGTGTAGCTTTGCGCCTTTCCTGGAACTCACTTGGTAGCCCAGGCTGACCTCGAACTCACAGAGATCCGCCTACCTCTGCCTCCCGAGTGCTGGGATTAAAGGCGTGCGCCACCACCGCCCGGCTAGCTCACGTTTTTTAATTTTTGTTACATTTATTTTATCTTTTAAAGATTTATTTTTTTTTTTTTTTTTTGGTTTTTCGAGACAGGGTTTCTCTGTGTAGCTTTGCGCCTTTCCTGGAGCTCATTTGGTAGCCCAGGCTGGCCTCGAACTCACAGAGATCCGCCTGCTCTGCCTCCCGAGTGCTGGGATTAAAGGCGTGCGCCACCAACGCCCGGCAAAGATTTATTTATTATGTGTACAGTGTTCTGTCTGCATGTATTCCTACATTCCATTAGAGGGCACCAGATCTCATTACAGATGGTTGTGAGCCACCGTGTGGTTGCTGGGAGTTGAACTCAGGACCTCTGGAAGAGCAGTCAGTGTTCTTAACCCCTGAGCCATCTCTCCAACCCCTTGTTACATTTATTTTATATGTATGTGTACACAAGCTTGCATACACCACGTACCACATGTGGAAGTCAGAGGACAACTTTTATGAGTTGGCTTTCTTTTTCCACCATGTAGGTCCTGGAGATTAAACTCGGGTTGTTAGGCTTGGCAGCAAGTGTCTTTACTTGCTGAGCCATATCACTGGCTCTTTTTGGTTTTTTTTTAAGTAGGTTTTCACATATCCCAGATTGTCCTATAACTCACCGTATAGCTGAGGATGACTTCTGATCCCTTCTGATCTTTTGAACTTCTGATCCTCCTACATTTTCCTACCTAATACCGAGACTGGAGGGCATGTCACCACACTGGCTTACATGGTGATACAGAACCTACATATTCTTGAATACTAGGCAAACACCCTATGAACGAGTGATTCTACAACCCCAGTCCTAAAAAGTTCATTTTAAATGTTCATTATAGGATGTCTAGAATGTAGATGTTTAAGTTAATGGGAGAGTCATAATCCATATGTGATAAGGAGAGATCCAGAGTTGAAGTGAGAATAAAGGATAAATTAAAACTGAAGAAATGGTGAAATGGGTATAACTGTACAAGTAAGATGAAATTTGAGCTTTACTGTTTTGAAGCAAACTGGGGTTACATGCAAGACTCAGTTTTAAAAAAACGAAAAGTTTATGCCTGGCAGTGGAAGCACACGCCTGCCTTTAATCCCAGCACTGGGAGGAAGAAGAAAGCAAATCTCTGAGTTTGAGGCCAGCCTGGTCTAGAGATCAAGTGCCAGGATGGCCAGGGCTACACAGAGAAACTCAAAAAACCAAAATGAAAAAGAAGAAAGAAGATTTGGTACAGGATACTATTTCTTAGCTTTAGTCATAGGTAATGTGTTCAAGGTCACAATGCTAGAAAACTGAAGTCAGATGACAGAGGACTCCAGCTTATGTGAACTACCTGCTATCATCTCTCAAAAACAACAGAAGGATGGCAGCAGGCACAGGCACTTACCATCTGTCTCTGGGCCTTTTTCTCTAGAAAGGGACTATGCTGTCTTTCACAGGTCTTTGACCAAGAACTCCCTCCATTCTAGAGAAAACAGCTATCATTTATTACATTTACACCCGACAGGCAACATTCTAAGAGTTTTTGTTTGTCTGTCTTGGGGGAGAGAACTTAGGCTAGCCCACAATTCACTGTGTAGGTTGATTCTGCCTCAGGTTCCCCAATGTTGGGATTACCATCCTGGTCTCTGAGCCCCACTCACTCGGAGATTTCTAGGCATTACCATTCTGGGAATTAGTTTATGAGGTAGGATGAATTCCCACACACAAGGCAGAGAGACAGGCATACATACATTCACACCAGCCAATAAGCAAGGGGGAACCTGACAGCTGCGTGCTTTAGTACACATTCTAACCAACTTACCTTGGATACCACCTATCAGTATTGTTCCTTCAGCCAAATCAATGTGTTAAGTTTTTAAATGCTTTTAAGAAAAGCACTTTTAGGTAGAGCACAATTTAGTGTTTTATACTTGGTCATACTTTATATATTCAAGACCTTCACCTGACAAACTATCCATTCTGACATGGAGCAGAATGCATATTTTTTTGTTTTGTTTTGTTTTACTTAAATACTGTCATCTTCACCCTTTGAATGTTTCTGAGCTAGCAGTATCATCTTTAGTAAATGACTTGTAATTCTCACTCAGAAATACTCAGTGTATTTAAGTTCAAATGACTAAGACAAGTAATGACTAAATGGACTCATGACAAACCACAGAAACTCCTGTAAACATTTCTAATAAAAATTGGAAAAGAGCTAATTGCAGCTTTCTATCAGAGTGCTTCATGTATAGCCATTTGCTTTATTCAATCTGTTAACAAAAGCTGATAAAATGGTTGCCCTACAAATAAGTTAGAAACATGTTACCTATTTGAAAGAACAATACCATTAGTTACAAAATTTAATTGTAAGAATCAAGCAACGGTTACTGGCCAACCAATCTACTTTGGTAGCTCTAAAGTGTACAAAATGCTCCTTTGTAAACAAAGGTGACAAATGCCAACTCAGCTTTCCTAGGACTTCAGGACCCATACACTTGACTCTACGTATGGCAGACAGAGGGGCAGTGCGGTCATCAATAATTAATTCAAAGACATAATTTTCCAAACAACTTTTAGTAACAAATTATAACTTTTTAAATGTCTAAAACTACACAAAACTCAAAGGACTCTATTTTTTCTACCTGAGATCAAAACAAGTTTTCTTTTTCATATCTACACGTAATTTTTCGTATTGAGGTAAATCTGAATTCACATGATACACTGTCAAACTTTCCCCAAAATTTTGAAGCCCTGCTTTAGTGAGGAAGTCTCATATTTCACATACATATGTACATCTTTAAAAGACTGGTAACAACTTCACGAGGTTAACAGGCCTACATGGGTTCATGATATGAGAAGAAAAGGCACTCATTTATAGTGTCCCTGTATGTGCAATATGAAACGGGATACCAGAACCTACGCACAGACACAAATCACTACGCATTCAAAGGGAGGCTCACTTTAAGAAACACACTGTATTCTCCTTTGGAACAGAAGCTACAAAATAGTGATGTAAAACAAAATGCATGAGTAAAAGCTCCCACCCCAGGCATTAGCCTGTTTTGTTTTGTCTTGGTTTTTTTTGTTTTGTTTACCTGTAGTCTCTTTAATGAGTTAACAACTTCATTTCTTATTCCTTCCTCTTGCTCTTTACCATAAAACCCAAACCAAACCAACCAACAACAAGAGCTACTTATATAGATGCCTCCTTCATGGCTCTTTGGCAATGCTTCCAAATCTTGAATGCAAAAGAAGCTAAGTGAAGAGGCTGACAGACTATGTGTGATGTGCAGAAAGCAGCCTAAGAGTGTGAACTGAGAAAGAGAGACTGTGAAGAAGTCTGAGCAAGAACCTACCCCAAAGGACAGAAAATAAGTAGTAGGAGGCGTTCCTCCTCTGGTCCTTCTTTCACACACTTTCAAACTCTGAACAGGTAGTGGCTTATGAGGAGCTAGAGAACTAAGTAACTGGTAAAGAAGTACAGCATGGCTCTAGCTGTCAATGAGTTTCTTTGCTCTTGTATTGGCAATGTCAATCCGATCCTTGTTGGTGTCAGCCTGGAAAAAAAAGTAAAAGAAAAATCTCAGCATTTGTTCACAAAACACTTTAAAACAAGTTGAATTGAGGGGATGAGAGTATAGCTCAGTTGGTAGAGTGTCTGCCTAGCACACATGGGCCTGGGTTCAATTCCACAGCACTGCAATAAAACTGGGCATTTACAGCACATGCTTGTAATCCTAGCATTTGGAGAGTAGGGGCTAGAGGACCAAAAATTCAAGGTCTTCCTCAACTATATCATGAATCTTAGGCCAGCCTATGCTACATGAAATTCTGTCTCTGGGAGGCAGAGGCAGGCGGATCTCTGTGAGTTCAAGGCTACCCTGGCCTACAATTCTATGGGCCTACATTCAATCCCAAGCACACACACACACACACACACACACACACACACACACACACACACTCACACACAACCACGCGCATGCAGATGCTCATACAGTTTTATATACTTGGGACCTAGATATGAGTACATGCCTATAACCTTGGCACTCAAAGGACTATGACAATAGCAAAAATTCAACATCAACCTGGGTTACCGTCAAACTGTCTCAAAATAACAAAAGAGGTGAGGATATAGTTCAGTAGTAGAGCACTTGCCTACCATACATGAGGCCCTATGTTTAATCACCAGTACAACAAAAAAGCAAAATTTTTGAATTTAATGTGTATGGGTATTTCACATATATGTATGTCTGCATACCGTGTGCCTGTAGAAGCCACAAAGAGGGCATTAGATCCCTGGAACTAGAGTAGGATACCATGTGGGTGCTGGGAATCCATCCCCAGTCCTCTAGAAGAGCAACAAGTGCTGCCCAAGCCACCCAGCCCCCAAGGGTTCCAAACATGCCCCACCATGTCTGGCTTGTATGTGGGTGCTTGAGGTCCAAAGGCAAGTCCTCATGCCTGCATGGCAGGCTCTTCAGCTGAGCCACCTCTATTTATTCTGGAGACTAGATCTTATTACCTGGGCCGGCCTTCAGCTTGTGAGTTCAAGTGATCTTCCCACCCCTCTAAGTGGCTGGAATTATAAGCATGCAACACCATGTCCAGCTCATTTTTGATGAAATAAAGTATGGCAAGAATGTTTCTCAACAGGAGTCTCATATTTGGAGCTACTCTAGTTCTGACCAAGAGAGACCGAAATAACCTTGCCAAAGATCTTTGGAACAGATGTACTGCCACCCACAGAAGCATCTAAATTAAAATGATGTGTAATCTACACCCTAAACCCAGAATACAGCATACCAACACATGAGGAACCATCATTTACTCTAATGGTATATCCTGTAAGTGGCTCCAGCCCAAGTGCCTGAAGAGGCCAGAGGGTGTCACACTCCTTAAAGCGGAACTTGTAGGCAGTGGTCAGCCGCCTGATGTGGTTGTTGGGAATGAACCCAGGTCCTCTCTAAGAGCAGTAAGTGAAGCCAGATGTTTTGGAGCATGTCTTTAATCCCAGCACTCAGGAGGCAGATCTCTGTGAGTTTGAGGCCAGCCTGGTCTACAGAGTGAGTTCCAGGACAGCCAAAGATACACAGAGAAACCCTGTCTCGAAAAAACCAGAAAAAAAAGCAGTAAGTGCTTTTAATCACTGAGCCATCTCTCCAGTCACACATAACTTTTTTTTTTTTTTTTTTTTTTTTGGTGATATGGCATGCGCCACTATCACGCAGCTAGGCTTTTATTTTTAATGTATATTCCACAAGAACAAGTTTTACAGGACTGATTGTTTGCTACTGACTCCTAACATGGAGCTGCAGAATCTTACTAGGTTATCAGTGAAAAAAACAAAAACAAAAATAAAAGCTAACATGCATTCAGGGATGAAGCAAAAAACCACAAGCAAAGTTAGAACAGGATCTACTCAGTATATTGTTTTGTTGTTGTTTTTCTGAGACAGGGGTGCTCTATGTAGCCCTGGCTGTCCTGGGATTCACTATGTAGACCAGGGTGGCCTTGAACTCACAGAGATCCATCTGCATCAGCATCTACTTCCCCAGTCATTATGCCCAGCTTATTCAGTACTTTCTTTCTTTCTTTCTTTTCAAGACAAGGTTTCTCTGTACAGCTCTGGCTGTGCTTTGTAGATCAGGCTGGCCTCAAACTCACAAGATCCACCTGCCACTGCTTCCCAAGTGCTAGGATTAAAGGTGAGCACCACCACCTGGGTACTCAGTACATGCTTAAATTTTAAAATTACATTTATTTATTTGTTTGTCCATTTATTTATTATATGTACATGTGTATAGAGGTCAAAGGACAATTTGTAAGAACTGGTTCTGTCCTTCTACTGCATGGGTCCCAGGGATCAAAGTCAGGTTGTCAGACCTGGTGGCGGGCATCTTTACTCGCCGAGCCACATCTCCAGCTCTACACAATAAATTCTCGGCTTCACATGGAAAGTTTTAAGTTAAACTTCATTCCAAGCCCATGCCTCCCAACAAATCAGCTGCCATGAGCAAAACAGCAGGATTGGCCTTTTGTTTTTAAAAAGCTGGAGCTGCCATCTCAGTGCTGACTGTTCTGAGTAGATAGCATTTATCCCCCCCCCTTTCTCCCAAAGATACCTAGCACAGATGTCGTCACTAAAGTATCACTGGATTGGCGATCTCATTTTCCTGTGCTCTTCTTTTTTTTTTTTTTTTTTTTTTTTTTTTTTTTTTTTACCTTTTCTGTGATCCTCTGTATTTGCTGGTTCTGAGCATCAATTTCATTGCCCATGTCCAGAGCCATGTTCTTTAGGTTGCCTAGGATACTGCCCACTTGAGTCAGGTTCTCTTCCATCTCATCTTCTCTGGCATCATTAGTTATACTATGACAAAAAGAGAGTTAAATCAGAACTTTTTGTTGAGTTACAATGGACTAGTCTGGAATTAGTTATTATAAAAGTAAGTAATCAAAATGATGCTCAGCACATGAAGGAAAGGGAGAATACTACTTTGAGAAACAGTCTACAGTGAGAGAAAGGAACAAAGGAAGGGAAGAAAGAAGAGAAAAGGCAGGCAGGCAAGCAGGCATGGGGCAGGCTAGCAAGATAGTTTAGCAAGTCAAAGTGCTTGCTGCACAGACCTGATGACTTGATTTCAATTCCTGGAACCCATGAGAAGGCAGAATGAGAGACTCAACTCCACAATGCTGTCTTCTGACCTCCACACACGGTATGGCATACATGGTCACACATACATGTATAATACTGATTTTTTTCTTTTTGGTTTTTGTTTTAAAAAGCCAAGCATGTTGGCACATACCTGTAATCCTAGCACTCAGAAGGCTAAGGCAAGAAGATCAACACAAACTGGAGGCCAGTGTGGGCTACACAGACCTTGTCTCAAAACAACAAACAGCAAAGGCTGACCAGGAGAAGAATATCAGAGCCAAATAGAAGACTATCAACACACAACTCTGGGGCAGTGATTCAGAGTTTATTTTCCAGCATCACTGAGGTACTTGTTTATGGTAATACATTAATTTTCACATTCTGTTCCAAATCTGCCCAATCAGGAACTGTGAGTGGATCTACACAATCTTTTTTTTTAATTCAAAAATTTTCCTCCTTAATCAGAATCTCACTATATAGACTAGCATGACCTAGAAATCACTGTGTTTCTCAGACTATTCTTGAATTTGGAGATTCTCCTGCCTTAGCTTTCCAACTGCAGGGATTACCAGGAAAGCAGCTTGGTTCCTACCGGAGATAATTTTAGCACGCTACCTTTGGCTGGCCTATGGCTCCTGGGTTAAAGCAATCCTCCTACCTCAGACTCCAAGCCAAACTGAATCTGTATGTTTTGTTTTAACTTTTACAATTATTTACTTGTAGTGTTTGTGTGCACATGCACATGTAAATGTTTACAGTGCATGTATGGAGATCAGAGGATAAGTTATGGGAGTCGGCTCTCTCCTTTTACCATATGGGAACTGGAAATTGAACTCAGGACAGCAGGCTTGGCAGCAAGCTCCTTTACTGCTGGGCCATCTTACCAGCCCCAATCTGTGTTTAATAAACCTTCAAATCAAGCTATGCACATTCAAATCTAAACAACTACTACTTTAAAGTAGATTGGAAAACTATGGTGTAGTTGAAAATCTAATAGAGTCATTGTATCTAGAGTAAACATCAAAATGAAATAGTTGTTTGATGGAAGTACTTAGACCTTGAAGAAATCATTGAAGAAAACAATGACTGTTTTCTGTTATCTATAAAGTTGCTTTACTGAAGGAGCTTTATGCCTTTACGATTTTGGTCCCAGGCCGATGCTGGCGCACCTGGAATGTCTTGCATTATTAGGTACTGCAAACAGTGCACAGTAAGGACTAAAGTTACAGGGTGGGATGTGTCCTTCGTGAAACACACAGATTAGAGTAGGGCTTTGGTATGAGGACTTCATTTTACCCAAAAAACAACTTTGGTGAAACAATAAATATGCTTCTGCTGATGGAGGTTCAGGCCACGGAGGATGGATCTCCCTGCTGCCTCAGAGCCTGATCACATTTGGAGGGACCCTATTTCTTTGATCACGCTGTGGGACTAAGAACACTGGCACTACGGCATGACTAGGTGGTAGACAGTGGGAGGCTGTGGGGCTGGACAGCAGCTCCATGGGGGACAGATCTTGCTCTGCCTTTTCTTGTACCCCCTCTCACTGCTTACTGTCTGCCAACAAGTCAAAAACAACCTTCACCATATTCCTGCTGCCATGATTTCCTTTCCAAGCAACCATGGACCCTTTGGAATAAGAAGCGAAAATAACCCTTTCTTTGAAAGAAGAAGAGGGGAAGGAGGGAAACTGACGGAGTACTTGTTGAATTGGGGCTTGTATTTAGCTACACACAGTTTTTAAGATGAGCCATTCGTTAGGAGAGCTGTAGAAACAGAAGGAAGAGCTGGCCTACCGTTTAATGTATCCACCGCTAGCTGTTCCTGTGCTTTGCTGAGGCTGACCATTGGTTACTCGGCCTGGTTGCTTAGATACCACATTGCTGGATGAGCTGTCTCCACCATCCCCCCATGTTGCCTTATAGTTCTTTCCAGACTCAAAGTTCTTCGTCCTATATAAATGTCAGGGATACAGGCAAACCGAAAAGCAGGAAAGAGGAGTTAAAATTATTAGTACTTATTACCTTGAATAAGACTCTACCACTCCTGGCTAAAACTAGGTTATCTGTACTATGTCTAACGGCAATAGACAAAAGGGATGAATCAGATAGTTCTACCACAGTTAATCTTTTTTTTTTTTTGACAGGGTCTTACTATGTAGCTTTGGCTGTCCTGGCACTTGCTTTGTAGACCAGGTTGGCCTGGACTCATAGATATCTGCCTGTCTCTGCCTCTCAAGTGCTGGAATTAAAGGCCTGAGTCACTATTTAATCATGTTTAAAAGGTCCAAATACTACTACCCCTACTACCAAATCTTTGCTAAGACAGTAGCAAGTGGCAAACTGAAAAATGATACTTAAGTCTTTCAGCTTATAGCCTTTTCCAAAAAAAAAAAAAAGTTAATGGATACTGGGGGGGGGGGGCACGCGGCGTGGGATTCCTTAAGAAAGGTGTTCTAGGATACACAAAGATTCCTTGGAGGAATCACAGAGATTGATGTGTGGGTTGAAATAAGTCCAAGAAGGTAACAGTTGGACCTATCTTTGTCCCCTGTTTGAACCAGAATAGTTCTGGATGAGACTTCATTGCTTTAGTTTGTGTTTTGCTTTTGTTTTTCGAGACAGGGTTTCTCTGTGTAGCCCTGCCTATTCTGAAACTTGCTTTGTAGATCAGCCTGGCTCTGCCTCCAGAGTGCTGGATTAAAAGCATGCACCATCAAACCCAGCTTTGATATGTGGGTTTGTTTGTTTGTTTGTTTGTTTGTTTGAGACCTGGTTTCATTCAGCCTAAGCTAGCCTCAAATTTATTATGTACCCAAAGATGGTCTTGAATTCCTCCTGCCTCTGCTTCCCTACTGCTGGGCTTAGGGGTGGGTATCCTGGTTTATGTGGTACTGGGGATCCAAGCCAGGGCTTTTCAAATGTTAGGAAAGCACTCTACCAACAGAACAAAAAGCCCCCAAACCTGATTCTCTCTGAACCCAATGAGAGCTTGATGAGTCGGACTGCATCTGCACCTGCACTCTTACATCAAGACGGGTGATGGCTGTGCTGGCAGCTGGACCTCGTGAGTCTGAGGCCAGCCTGGTCTACATAGTGAGCCCTTAAAATAAAACTCAGAGCCAGGAGGCGGTGGAGCACACCTTTGATCCCAGCACTCAGGATGCAGGGCCAGGCAGATCTCTGTGAGTTCGAGGCCAGCCTGGTCTACAGAGTGAGTTCCAGGACAGGTACCAAAACTACACAGAGAAACCCTGTCTTGAAAAAAAAAAAAAAAAAAAAAAAAACCCAAAAAATGAATAAATAAATTAATTAATTAAACTAAAAAACAAAACAAAACTCACCTCAAAGTTTTAGGTGTAACTAGTAAGAGTCAACACATGGGATGTGCTTCTCAACTGATAGATACACTTGGCAAGCAAAAAAGGCTCAGGGAAGCGCTTTTCTTTTCTTTTCTTTTCTTGAGATAGAATGTAACTACATAGCCCAGGCTGGCCAACTCTTGACCCTCCTCTTGATTCTACTTCCCAAGTACCAGGATTACAGGCTGGTGACCCCTCACTTGTGTCATGTGACTTTAAATGTCTATTTCAAAATCGCCTTTTACCAAGTACTTTGTTAGAGTCAAGATCTTACTTAATTTTCATTTTATTTTTCTATTAACAAGAATTAAGCACAATGTTCCTATAATATAAGTCTTATTTATCCTAGGTTTAAGTTAGTCTCATAATAGTAAAAATTGCAAAAGCAGAGAATTAAGTCTATGAAAAAAAAAAGGTGGTTTCTTCCTTAGTGAAGACTCAGTTCTGAGAAAGCCAGAATTGGACCTTATCATTTCTTCTCCAGAAAGGGCTCTCTACCCAGGGTGAAGTGGCACATGCCTATGACCCCAGCACTCAGGCAGCTGAGGCAGGAAATCGTTCAGTTGAGGCTAGCCCCTGTCTTAAAAACTAAAGGCAGCTCGGTGAGTAGAGGTGCTTGCTGCAAAGACTGAAGGCCTGAGTTCAGTTCCCAGAATCTACATGAAATAAGACGAGAACAATTCCTGCAAGCTGTCTTCTGACCTTCACATGCCAAAAAGAAGGTGTGCGTACTGATTTATGTATATGGGGTGTAATTTCTGTTTAAAAACCTCGATTGGCTGACGCCACAGTATGCATGTCGAGGTCAGAGGACAACTGCTTCCCTCGGTTGTTTCAACTGGCCTTCAACCTTGCTGAGGCAGGTTTTCCTCTGCTGCTGCTGGCTGACAAATTTCAGGGCCATGCTCACTCGTCCTGACAGCAGAGCACTGGGTTTACAGATGCACACACACCAGTGTATCAAGCTTCGAAACTGGACTGGGGGGCTTGGGCGCCTAACACTTCAACCTACTGAGCCATCTTGTAGGCCCTTAAAGGAGAAATTTATGAATAGCAAAAAGCTAGTTCTCAAAGTGCTTTTCTTCGTTCCATCCTAAGTTCTCATAATTATTTTTTTAATTCGTAAGATTTTTTGGTCAATCAATCAAGCCATGTTAAATTTTTCCTGGAACAAGGTGAGATTATCTAATTTTCAAATTGATATTTTCATATAATTACCTGTTAATTTAGCAAACCAATTTGTCACGTATACTTTGCTAAAATGTAAGTTCCAAGCAAAAATCTAAAGCAGAGTAATAATATACAAAATAGCCGGGCGGTGGTGGCGCACGCCTTTAATCCCAGCACTCGGGAGGCAGAGGCAGGCGGATCTCTGTGAGTTCGAGGCCAGCCTGGGCTACCAAGTGAGTCCCAGGAAAGGCGCAAAACTACACAGAGAAACCCTGTCTTGAAAAACCAATATATAATATATATATATATATATATATATATATATTATATATATACACAAAATAAATAATATTTCTCAACATTTTAAAAATAAGAGAAAGTTTTATTTTTATATATATATATACACAAAATAAATAATATTTCTCAACATTTTAAAAATAAGAGAAAGTGGTTTCTACTCTATTGTACATATGTGGTGGGGGGCTTCTAGAGTCCCAGCACCCTACCAACGAGCTACAATTCCTGCACAATAGTCAGAAGTATTTATCGAGGTAATATAAGTAGGGCTTTTATTAGGATGCCAGATTGTAAAACAGGTGGGAGAGAGAGTGATGATGAATTTACAAGTGAGTAATAAAATCCAGGCACAGTGGCATGCCTGCTAACCCAGTACTCTGGAGACTGAATAACGCTCGTTTGGGCTAACATACGGTGATCCTGTCTCAAAAACAAAAAATAAAACAAAAGTGACCCATGAGATACTTCATTTTTAAACAATGAATTATAGTCTTCATAAATATTACAAAGATTAAAAATTAAGACTGGCATTACCACATACAGTATACTGAAAGGTTTAACTCCAGTGAAAAATTAGGATTAGTTAACTCTATTAACCAATTTGAAATTATAGAAAGCCAAAGCTAACATATGATAGGAATTATGCAACAAATTAAAGTATATGTGAAGAGAAAAAAACCTTTACCTAAAAATAAAGACAGTATTACATATAGTAACATGTAAATTTTCTTTCTTTCCTTGTTATTCTTTTGTTTTGTTTTAAAATAGCTTTGACTGTCTAGAACTCACTCTGTAGACCAGGCTGATCTGGAGCTCAGAGATCTGCCTGCCTCTGCCTCCCCAGTGCTGGGATTATAGGTATGGGACACCATGCCTGGCACATTTAAAATTGATATTCATTTTATTCTCAATAGGATTAATGATGACTAGATTGACAATTAATTCCTTGATTTGACAGTGGCCTAAATCATGGGAAATTAAAGTACAGAGAAGCAATCTCCAGGCACCAGAAGGTGTGAGATCTAATGGGGAGGACCATGATCAAATTTCTGTGACCAGAGAGATGCAGTCAGCCTGAGTTTCCCACCTTTAAAAGAACTACACTGTAGCCTCGGATTACAAAGGTCAACCATTTAAAGTTTATAAAATTTCAGGAGTGCTTTTAGTTTGCTAATACTAATGTTACTTAGCAAAAACTTAGTTTTTGGTACATTAGTCTAAAGGAGTTATTAACAAACCAGGATCCTTTTGTTAGGTCCATCTTTTGTCTGATGGCGCCCATCAAGACAAATTCACTTCACACTACACACCACAGCACAGCTTTTTCAAACAGCTTCCATCACTCACCAACCCATGCACATGCACAGAAGAGCCATGTGAAGCATCACCTTTAGACAGCACGTTAGCAGCTCAGTGTGTACCTCAAGACCGCATCTTAAAGATCCCTTTGATCAGTTACTGAGCCCGGCTTTTGATGTTAGATCTTCATTTTTAGTAAGCACGAAAGGAAGAGATAAGTGAGAGAATCAGAAGCAGACAACAGTGAATGCCAAACAGAACATTTTAGAGCAGCTTTAGAGCTTTAAACACACGATGCGCTCAAATGCCTGCCTGGTTTTAAAGAAACAACCACCATCTGAGAATCTAGATAAAAAGAAACAAGAAAACAATTTAAGCCATTTCATACTTCATTTTTCCTGAGCATGTCCAAAAGATAATATTCCTCAGTAAAATTCTAAAACTTATTATGAGCAGGAAGTACTGGCTGGCAGCACTGAAGTCCCCTCAATCTTCCTTAGTGGTAGAATGCTTGCCTGCCACATGCTAGGCCTAAGTGTGATCAAAAAAACACACTAAGACAATAGCCTCAGCTGCAGTTACCAATCCCACCATTATGAAGCAAAGTAAACAAAAAGTAGTAATAACCCTTGTCTTCCAGAGTTTTATAGATATCTGAATGGTAGATAAACAATTGTGAGTGAGGGAAAGAGGGAGGAAAGAAGGGAAGAATATATGAATCCAAGTTGTTACCTACTGGTCTAGTAGTACTGCTAGAATGAATTTGTGACTCACAAACAAGGAGGCCTAAGATCTGTGTGTGTCTGAGGGCCTCATGTTATGGCTGATTATGTGCTCAGCCTGAAACAGATTGGCAGGTGAGGTCAGAAAGATCTAGACAATGGAGGGGAAGAAATGGAAACAGCCGAGGGACAAGTGACACATGGCAGCCAAGGTGTCCGTGGTGTACAGACATAGGACAAAAAAGACTCCCCTAGACATCTTTCAGCTAAGCTCTGCTCTCTCTTCATGGACAGCTGTTCTGTCACAGCAGTCCTTGACTCTATCTGGTAAGGATTGCTTTCTCTCCACCCACTGAGAAAGAGTTCTACCAATATTGATGGTGAAAGCCTACTTCAGGGCCATGTTCTACTTTCTCTGCCCAGGTCCAAGAAAAGCTTGTTTATATATGGCAGGGATACACAGAAGAAAAAAACAAAATCAATACACCCATTGTTCTACCCCCATGTACTCTCACTTTTGACGTTTTTTAGAATTCATTGCTATTTTGTTTATTAAGCTACAACTTAGAGCCAATCTTGCTCTAAAGAGGAGTATTTCTTTTTGTTCAAGGAAGTTTACCTACTTTCTCTTCCCTCATTCTTCCAAGATGGTACATGGAACATAGGCGAGAGGAACAAAAGTTCATAAAACATAGCTAAGAGTTTGAGTCACACTACACAGGCATTTAGAATTTGTTTGCTTGAATCAATCTGCTAAACCTGGTTGACACATTGTAGTTTTTGTTGCTATTGTTTTGAAGACAGGGTCTCATGTGACTCATGCTGACCTTGAACTTGATTTGTAGCCGAGGAAGAGAATAACCCGAATGCTAGGATTATAAGCATACACTACCACTCCCAGTTTTATGCAGGGCTGAGACTCAAACCCAGGACTTTATTCATGCTAGGCAAACACTCACTCTACCAACTGAGCTACATCCCCAGGCCCAGTCACAGCTATTCAACTATAAACTTTCAGAGAGTCAACCAAGGTCTAAACAGGTGAATGAGCTTATATTAAAGGTAAAAAGAACAATGTCAAATCCTAAATTCTCACGACAAAACAAAACCAGGAGTTGATCAACAAGGAACTTAACTTTTTTATTTAGTGAAAACTGCACACAAGGGACTGGAGAGATGGATCAGGGGTTAAGAGCACTGGCTGCTCTTCCAGAAGATCTGGATTCAACCCTAGCACCCACACGGTAGCTCACTATCTTCTCTAACTCCAACTCCAGGGATCGAAGGCCTTTTCTGGCCTCAGTGGGCACCAGATATGCACGTGGTACACAGACATCATGCAGCCAAAACACCCCTACACATAACATTTTTCTTTAGTTGAACAGAAAAATATTATAACATAAAAACACTTATCCGGGAGCTGGGGAAATGGCTCGGCAGTGAAGGGAGTTTGTGTGCGGGACGAGGACCTGAGTGTAAATCCCCAGAACTCACATTAGACAGCACAGCAAAAACAAATCATACTTACCTGAAAATATGTATGTATATAAGACTTAACTCATTTGAGGCTAATGCTGGGATTCTAAGCACTTGGGACAACTAGCTGGAAGCACTGTTTATGAAGCTCTGTCACTTAACCTATAAGACGTTCATTTCAACTAAGAGTTCAAAGATGAGCTCCTAAAGATTAATGGTTAACTGCCTCAGTCCAAACTTCACCTTAGCTGAATATCTGTTATTAGTTAAAGATCATGGAGTTTGCCTCGTCCAAGAGTAAGAAGAGAATAGAAATTTTCACAATGAAATAAAACAAAATGAGTGACCAGGCAGGGTACTTTGAATCCCAGCACTCAGGAGGCAGAGGCAGACAGATCTCTGAGTTCCAGACCAGCCTGGTCTATAGAGCGAGTTCCAGGCCAGCCAGGACTACATAATGATACCCTGTCTCAAGAAAACGAAAGGAGTGAAGTCCTTTGTGTCAAGCACAGTCTCATACAGTTATACTATAAAACATTCTCTGTTTCCTAGAGATGCCGTGTGATGTTTTAATTGTCAGCTTGTCACAATTTAGAATCACCTGAGAACCTCAACTGAGGAACTATCTAGCTCTGGTTTGCCTGTGGCCATGTCTGTGGGCAGCACCATTCCCTGGCAAGAGGCCCCAACAGTGTGAGACCAAGGGAGGAGACTAGGTGAGAATAAGCAGCCAGCTCGCAGCACTCACTGCTCTCTGGTCTTGGATGTGATGTGACAAGCTGCTTCAAGTTCCTGCTGACTTCCCCTCGGTGATAGACTATAACCTGGAATTGCCATCCAAATAAAACTCTTTCTTTCTTTTAAGCTGCTTTTTGGTCAGGGTGTTTTATCAGATAAATGAAAACTAGGCCACACTATCCATCATCATCTTCTTGGATCCTCCCCTCTCCATGCTCCCAATACAACCAACTGATTTAAAGTGAACTGCTGTTGATTTAAAAATTTCATCCTCTAATCTCAGGATAAAGTCTAACTTCAAAGACCCAGAAAATGAATTGCTAGTAACGAGCTTCCTGGTGCAGTCATGAATGTCAACCAGTCTATCAGCTGCTTAGCTCTGGCATCCAAGCTCCTCTACCAGCTACTTACATTTCTTTGGCTACTTCTCAAATGAATCATGTAGCTCAGTTAAATTCCCTTTCCTTCCGTGTTTTATTTTTTGTTTTTTGTTTGTTTTCTGGTGCTAGGGCCTTCCACTCAGCCTCATCCACAGACCCTTTCCTCCACATTCATCCAAATCCTTTCACTGACAAAGCTCAACTCATGCCCTACCTCTCCTATAGAGTATCATCTAACCACACCCACGTGTACCCTAGCCTTAGTGGACATCACACCATCTAACACTCACTCTAACACCCTGTCTTTTGAAGAAGTCCATTCTTTACTCCTTGAATATCTAGACACAATGCCATTCTGTTCTGCATCATCCAGATGTACATTTCCCAGTCTTTTTTGTATGCAGATTGCTACAACAGTTGGTCAATTTAGCCATGGTTTTCTACAAACCTTCCTGTTTACATGAAAACCTTGATCTTCAGTTTGTTTTTTAACAAAGTTGCACAGTTATCTAGTTACACTTCTGACTTTATTTCAGGGTAGGGAGTAGACACTGATCTTCTCATATACTGATTTATTTTTAAAAGTTCTTGATTTATCAACTTACCTATTACAAGGGCAGACGCAAAGGCCACAGCACTTGTTGAGTTCTGTTAAAGTCTTCTCTGCCTCTCTCATGTCTTTATTTATTTGGTCCATGCCTTCTTCTATGCGATTTAGTTGTTCTAAGAATAAGTTGTGGTGTGTTACATTCACAGATGTCCAGTGAAAATGCTATTGTTACCCAGCAATAAGCTGCAAACTCCACTCTACCAATCACCTGCCAGTGAATATCAGTACCAGGAAAACAATACTCATCTTGAGGCTCCTGGAGCCTCAATGCAGAAAGATTTGTTCACACAGCAGCATGTGAGGGTTGCTCAGAAACCACTCTTGCAACCAGACCAGATTCCCAGCATTTCTAGCATTTAGTCACTATCCTAGTGAAAGCTAGATGGGATTAACTAAGGTCAACAAAATTGGATATTTCTAAACTCACCTCACCAAAATTTAGACCTCTTTTAGAACTTGCTATCTGAGAATGATCCAAAAAATATCATGTTTAATGTGCATGTGACAAATGCCTACAATAAGCCGTGCATATCTAACAGACTTGTATACAGTTGGGCACTGTTGCCTCTCATCCCAATCTAGCAATGACCATGAGATCATAATTTAAATAACAAAAAGAAGAAACATATTACTCTTATAAAGAGAAGGCTGAATTTTCTAAGTGGCTGATTTCATAGGGATTTTTGACCTTGTAAGTCAAACTTATAATGACTTCAACTCACCCCCTTGTTCATCCAGCATAGTGATGGTCTTGATTCCTGCATCCTGAGACTAAAAGGGGGAGGAGGAAGATGAAAGTACAAGAAGACAACCCAAAACAACAGCAAAACTTGCAAATACTGACAAAATGACAGAAAGAATCATATTGAAAACCAAATTCTCAGAAACTAGCATCACAGACAGAACTAGCTGCTTCACACCAACACACATATTATTAACCCCTGAAGTAATTAAGTCACAAGTTTGTGATAAATTTATCTTCCCTGTCCATATCCCATACTGTCACAGAAAAAAACAGAAATGGCTTATCAGTACATCACCGGACAGTCTTCAGCAAATGCTGGTTTCAAGTGACACCAATTACAGCTAGTGCTAACGTCCCATCCATACATCTCTGTATGCGAAGACTGAATAATGCTTACCTCGATGGCTAATCCCAGGATTCTCCTTGTACTTTCCAAAGACTAGGAAGAAACACAGAGTTAGAGCATTCCAAAAAATATAGGAAACAAACTGATCACAGGCTATAGTTATGATGCTACTTTATTTTTAAAACTTGCCAGAACAACCATCTCCTTACAAGAAAGCAAAAAAGGAGATGACTTCACTTTCATTTCCTTCCTACTAGGCACCCTTAAGAGACTTCAGATGGTGGAGTCAATGGAATTTCACGCAGGTAGGCAGAAATATGTGTATTACACAGATTTTAAGGAATCATTCAAGTTCAGAATTCCTTCCAGAATTGCAAGTAACTGTTAAATACTAAACACTTTAGAGGGACCAAGAAGAAGCCAAAAATGATCTCTAAAAAAAAACTCTCATTTTTCTACTGTAGAAATGAAAATAGAGGCCTGCAAAATGTCTCAGGAGGTAAAAAGTACTTTCCTACCGAACACGACCACTTGAGTTCAATCCCTAGAACCCACATGATGGAAGGAGAGAGTGACTTCTGCAAGTCGACTTCTGACCTCCACATGCATCACTCACACACACACACAGCAACTAAATTCATTAAAATGTAATGAAATATTAAAATGAAAAAATATCATTTACCTCATCAGTAACCTGGTGAGCCTTTAGCTGAATTTCTTCTGGTGACAGATTATCCATGATGAATCAAAACTCTACTGGACACAGAAACAGAAATATGGATACTCTAGAAGAATAAGGATACAGAAAAGTTTGAGGCAAAAACCATAGGTTTATGGGATTTAGGTACTTACCAGGCAAGTAGATTAAAAGGGTCAATTTCATTACCTGTTCAACTACACCACAGAGCCAGGAACTCAAGCTAAGAGGAAAAATGGATATTTAATGCTATTAGTATAGGAAGTACACCTAAAACATAGGAGAAATACTCTTTTTTTTTTTTTTTTTTTTGAGACAAGCAATCCTATATCCTAAGTGGGCTTGGACTTGCTTTGCAGCAGAGGATGACCTTGAACTTCTGATCCTTCAGTTCTGCACATCCTGTGTGCGGGAACACAGGGTTTCACAAATGCTAGGACAAGCACTCTACCAACCAAGCTACATGCCCAGGCCCAGCTGTAAGTACTCTTTCCAATGGGAAAGCGGTTCTTGGCTTAAAACACAAGGCCTCAATGAAATTTAAACTGTGGAGACTATTAGAATCAACTCTCGGGCCAGTGAGTCCGCTCTGTGGGAAAAAGCACCTGTTATGCAAGCATAAGCACCTACGGACACTCAGATGGCCTCGCAGGTAAAGGTGCTTGCCATGCCAGCCTAGTGGCCTGAGTTTGAGGCTGGAACCCATCTAAGGTATACGCATTATGGGATAGATACAGGTTTCCTTCACTGCATTTGATAGCTTTATATTACATTTTGTATGTTTGTACATGTATACCTAACATGTGCCCTTGTGTGTATAAGTCTGAGCACATGCATGTCATCGAACAGATACTACACTGCCCCTGTGTCAGAAGAGAGTCTCAGGATACTTGCCTTCCACCTTGTTTGAGACAGGGTCTCTTTTTGTTCTCTGCTACACAGACTAGGCTGCTAGGTCCAGAGATTCTCCTGTCTCCACCTTCCCCTTAGCTATGAGTACTGGGATCATACTTGAGCTACTGCACCTGGCTTGACAGGGGTTCTAGGCATCTGAACTCATGTTCTCATGACTGCATCGCTATCACTTGATAACACCAGGCTCACAGTCTAGATTTGGGGTCTTGAAACATTTTCATTGTTGTTTCTGAGAAAGAGTCTCATGTAACTCAAGCTGGCTTCATACATGCTATGTAACTGAGGGATACTTGGAACATCTGATCCTCCTGCCTTTGCCTCCCAAGTGCTGGATCAGAGGTGTGGGCCACCATGTTAGCCTTTGGAAACTTGTGATTATAGTAAGGTAAGAGATGTCAGTGGGCAGATGCTGACCAGGGAAGCTACTAAAACTCCTAACACCCACTCTGAAAGCTGATCAACAAAGAACGATCATGCACAAATGTTAAAAGTGTTGAGGTCAGGAACCCTGCTGTGAGCTATACTGATAAGCAGAGAATCAAATTAACCAGAAATATATTACTAGACTACACTTTTCAAAAGGGAACAGGTTTTGCTCATCATTCTGTCTAACATCTCACAGGATCTGACAGTATGTACTTAGAAAATAACTAATGAATGAACAAACAAGTAGAGAAACAGGGCGCACTCTCAAAGGAATACAGCTCTTAAGAAAAGAGCTGCACTGGAGGAAAAAAAAAGCCGGGCAGTGGTGGCGCAGGCCTTTAATCTCAGCATTCAGGGGGCAGAGGCAGGTAGATCTCTGTGAATTCGAGGCCAGTCTGGTCTACAGAGCGAGTTCCAGGACAGGATCCAAAGCTACACAGAGAAACCCTGTCTCGGAAAAAAAAAAAAAAAAAAAAAATACTGCACACGGTAGTAGCAAAAAGCAGGCAAACAATCACCAGAACCACACCCCAGAATTTACCACTGCAAGTGTGTGATATGGAATTAAATGGCCAGTTGGTCACTGTCAAATTTCCTCTGTTGGGGCTGCGGGTGCAGCTCAGTGGCAGAGCATTTACTTTATATGCACAAGGCCCTGGGTTCAATCCCCTGTAATGTAATAATCATATACTTTTCATCTTTTGTGTGTTGGGAATTGAATCCAGGGCTTCAAACAGGCTAGGCCAATGAGCCACAACTCCTAGTCTTTAAGTTTTGTGTGTGGCTGTGTATGCAGCTAAATGTACCACATGCATTTAACTAAGATTCTGAGCCTAGAGCCGGGCGGTGGTGGCACACACCTTTAATCCCAGCACTCGGGAGGCAGAGCCAGGCGGATCTCTGTGAGTTCGAGGCCAGCCTGGGCTACCAAGTGAGTCCCAGGAAAGGCGCAAAGCTACACAGAGAAACCCTGTCTCGAAAAACCAAAAAAAAAAAAAAAAGATTCTGAGCCTTAAAAGTTCATGTAAATAGTATATTTGAGGTCAGTGAGATAAAGGTGTTCATCCAAATCTAAGGACCTGGGTTCCACCCTAAATCTACACGGTAGGAGAAAGAGACCCTCCAGGTTGTCTTCTCAACGTCCGTGTGTGTGTGTGTGTGTGTGTGTGTGTGTGTGTGTGTGTGTGTGTGTGTGTGTGTGTTGTCACATATGTATGCATGTTTGCAGACAGACGCAAATAAATTAGTTTTTACAAGCATCAGAAGTTCCAAATCTAACTTCATACTTTTAATACCTATGGTTCAGGCAAAATATTCACACACTGTAAGTAAGAAATATTGATACTGGACAGATGGCTCAGTGGTTAGGAGCATTAGCTGCTCTTGCAGAGGACCTGCATTCAGGTCCTAGCCTCCACATGGTGGCTCACACCCATCTGTAACTCCAGTTCTAGGGGTCTTAGGCCCTCTCCTGACCTCCAGCACCACACACACACACGGTGGACAGACATACATGCAGGCAGAACACCAAACACATAAAATAAATAAGTTTTTAAAAAAAGATATAAAGGCCTTCCCTGAAATAGCAACTATTCACTCATTAGATATTAACATGAAACTGTATGCTTTATTAATTGCTAATTGTTTAGAAATCTTTAGCTTTATCATACATCTCTATGCTATGCTATCATATCTCTTTGGGTAGGAGTGGTGGTATACACTCAATCCCAGAACTCAGGAGGTTGAAACAGGAGGATTAGGAGTTTGAAGATAGACAGAAAACACAGCCAGTCGAGACAGTATGGGGGAAGAAGATGAAGAGAGTTAATTTGTACCTTGTCACCTCCAGATGGTCACAGACCTTTCCTTGCTCTACACTTGTCTGCTTAGGTAGATTCCGGCTTCTCTGTCACTTCCTAGAGCCCCAGTCAAAACCTGCTCTTCCTAAGCAACATGCTCTAAAGTCACCCGTGGTTCCAATGAATAACTCCTTAGTGCCCAACAGAGGGATAAGAAACAAGAAAAACCACTACATATTAATCAATTAATCCCTGCAAACAGCACCTCAGCCAGGTTTTCAGACAATATACTACAGATACAGAAACATGTAGGATAAGGAAGCCCAGATCTCTCAAACACACAATTTTGTAATTCTATTCCTACTGTTGATTCTTGCCAACTACAAGTCAATATAGTTGTTAGTAAAAGCTAAACAAAACAAACTCTCAAATGGGTTCAGAGAAAGGCTTGAATCTACAGCTGATCTGTTTCAAAACTGAAGACTAAGAATCCGGCCTTCTAAAAATCAAGAGATATAGTTGGAAAGTAAATGAATCAGGTGACAGTGAGGTCATCTGGAAACACGCCCTTTCCATGAACTCAAGTTCTGCTTAATACTTCCCCCTTCTCTAAGCAGAGGACTACGATAAGGATCTGGAAGGAACAAAGACCTCGCACACTAGGTGTGCCAATGTCAGGAAGCAGGTGTGTAGACTTGGGATTCTTTTAAAGGTTATTTTTGCTAATGTGTATATACGAGTTTATGTGCACTACATGCACACAGGAACTCTCAGATGCCAGAAAAGGGTTGTTCTTTGACCTCCATGTGTACACACACACACACACACACACACACACACACACACACACACAAACATATACATAAACATACAAACAAAGAGAGTAAACAACCAAGACTCAGTTTCCTCGTTGTAAAATAGGGACAATAACATACTTTGTTGATTTCTGGTGAAGACGTAAAGAAATGCAGGCAGCTGGACAGTGCAAGCCTGTATTCTCTGTACATAGAAGCAGAGGATCAGGAATTTAAGGTCAGCCTAGGTTACAAAGAAAGATTCTCAAAACAAACATACATGAGTGAGTCTTCAAAATCCTTAGCACAGCCAGGTGTGGCAGCAGCACATGCCTTTAATTCCAGCCCTCAGGAGGCAGAAGCAGGTGGACCTCTATGATTAGTGAATTCCAAGTTAGCACACTCTCTGGCATGTGCCTAATATTCAATAAATGTTACCCACAGCCGCCCCTACACACACACACACACACACACACACACACACACCCCGCCCCTTCTTGTTTCTTTGTTTTTGAGAAGTCTCATGCAGCCCAAACACTGACTAAAACTTACGTATTGAAGACAACTTTGAATGAATGTCTGATTCTCTCCTATCTCCCATGTACTAATATTCCAGCCTATGCCAACAAGCACCATTTAAAGCTTGGCTAATTTTTTTAGTTTAAATTACAACTAATGGTCCTAATATTATACCAAGTTGAAGTAGTCGACAAAACCACATATTTCTTTACAAATCTAAAACATAAGCTTCCCCATAAATGGCCTTTCTCTCTTTCTTCTCTTCTAACTTCACAAGTAATAAGCAAATGACAAAAACATGAAAAACAAGTGAATAATGTAATTTCATTAAAAATGCACTATAATTACAGTAGAGAAAAATATAAACTGAAAAAGTCTAGAATAGATTTACAAAATACTTCTAATTGGCTGTGATATACTCAAAGTAGACAGACATATCAGCAAATGCCCACTGTCCTATCACCTGGAAGGCTCACACAGGAAGATCGAGGATAACCTGAACTATAGGAGTTCAAGGCTATTTTGGGCTACATACTGAGACCTTATCTCAAAAAAAATGGGGATAGGGTGGGTAGGAATAGAGTACTTGGTGCTCTTACAGAGGGCCTGGGTTTGGTTCACAGCCCATATAACTCTAGTTCCAGGGGGTCCGACAACTTCTCCTGGCCTCCTCAGGCGGCACCACGCACACACAGGACACACACACATGTATGCAGGCAAAACACACACAAAAATCCTTTCAAAGTAATTTTTTTTCTTCTTTACCCCAATTTCCCAAATCATTTGCTATAGGGTTATATTGTAAAATTTCACATATTGATCTTCATCATTTTAAAATGATAGTTTACAACAACCAAGAGATTTATTTATATGAATGGAGAAAATAGGCAGCTGGAGATATGGCTCAGTGGTTAAGAGCACTTACTGATTCCAGGACCCAAGTTTGGTTCCTAGCACCCATAAGGAGGATGCTCACGACTGCCTGCTACTCCAGCTCTAGGGGGATCTGATGCTTCTGGCCTCTGCAGGCACTCAGACTCATGTGCACATACCCATACACATACACATGTATACACATAATTGGAAAAAAAAAAAAAAGTGGGGCAAGGAGGTAGATCTCTGTGAGTCTGAGGCCAGCTCGGTCCTCATCGTAAACTCCAGGCCAGCCAGGGCTATACAGTGCAACCCTGTCTCAAAATACAAAAAAACAAACAGAATGGAGAAAATAGAATAAGAAATAAATTTTAGACCCAGGTTCCAAGTATATACCATTTCCTGGTTCTCTTGAGAGAAATCTTGCGGTTGGCACATACAGTAAATCTAAATTATCGGAAATATCTCCAACCACTGGCAGATG